>NW_004955492.1:4413817-4449920 GCF_000276665.1 Chinchilla lanigera | reverse complement strand
GGGTAAAGGGCAACTGGGATGTGGGAAGAGAAGGGAAAGAAGGAGAAATTTTGTATGTATGTATTTACAGGATAGTTCACATAGTTGATCTACTGTCTTCTATTTCTTTGCTGAAAGAAACTGTTCATGAGTCCTTGATGGATCAATATTGCATGTCTCTGTTTTCATGAGAAACCACTTTGAAGATATCAATATGTAATACAACAAGCATTATTAATTTCCTACCACTTTGTTTGTAACTCTGTATTGTCTGTACTGTTGTTTTGCTATTTTGTGAAAGGTTGTCTGTCTGTCAATGTTTTCCTCCTTCTATTTTTAAAATAAAAAATAAATAAACACCCTATGGTGGACCGCATCTTATAGTACTTTCTTTTATCCCCAAAGCACAGCTAAGGCATGGCTGACATGTGTAACCAACTTCACGAATGATTTAGCTTAATAAAACAGAAAGGAAAATTTAAAATTAGACATAAAATCAATTTCTTCTAGAATCTACCAGCAGAGCTTCTCTACAGACCATCTCTTGCCTTAGTTCCCTGTCCCCTTACTCTCACTTACAAAAGCCTGCCCCATTGCTCCATAGGAGAGTGTCATTCTCACTGATTCATTTGCTCCAATGTAGAGCCCAATTCTGTCATCAATTAATTAAGCCAAAATTGTCCCTGAGTTTAGCATGTATAGCAGTGGTGGCAAACCCATGGTACATGTTCTGCCGGGCTGTTTGTTCTTGAAAGCTCTAAAAGGTTTGACATCAGGGTATATAGGGTTTTGTAGATATAATTCTGTAGAAAAAATTGAAAAATTTTTCTAATTTTTTCCCTGTGCTGTGGGTAGAACCCAGGCAAGAATGATGGGAGGCAAGGGCTCTGTTACTGAGCTGCATCCCCAGCAAATTCTAATTTTTTTTATCTTTAATGTATTTATGCAGCCCTCAGTCCTGAGTCAATCACTTTCTTCCTCAAGGAAACCATCTTTCCCCGTCACTTACACAATACGTTTCACCTTTGTTGTTGTTGTTGTTATTGTTAATGGCTGGAAACCTTGAAAACCATTCAGACATTCTATTCCAGGGTTTCTGACATTCTTTGCCTCAGGTACATATTGCCCTAGCAATATGCATTATTTAAAAGATTATTCTTTTGTAGCCAATCTTTGAATTCTTTTTAGTGCCTGTGATGTGACTACCAGCTAATCTTTGCAGAGGCAACCTTTCACACTAGCAGATGGAATTCTTAACGTCTCAGTCTGAAGCATCTTGACTCTTGCATTTTGATTATACTGCTGGCTCAGGGCTTCTCAGAGAAAAGCAGGAAAATAAATAAATAGATACTGCTCAGTTGCCCACACACATACTGCTCAGTTGCCCACACACAAAAAAAAATGTGCCTGAGGAAGAAGAGGCTGTGTGACAGGATCTGTGGGAGTGGTGAGGAAGAATAATGGGGGTGGGACCAGAGATGTAGTCCAGGTAGGATTTTTTTTTTCTTTTTGAGACAGGGTCTTGCTATGAAGTTCAGGCTGGCCTTGAGTTCACTATGCAGTCCAAGCTGACCTCGAACTCATGGCGCTCCTCCTGCCTCTGGTCCAGAGTGCTGGCATTACAGGCGTGTGCCACCATGCCTGGTTTGGGCAGGATGTGATAGAAGTGGTAATTTTGGTTTTACTTGGAATGGAATGAGGAATAGTCATTTGGTGGATTTCCAGCAGAGGGTTGACATGAGCTGACTTACATTTTAGCAGGTTCATTCACAGGGTGAAGAGAATCTACCAGGTAGCGTCTTGGTTATATACTGAGGCCAGCTGCAGTAGCAAGAGCCAAGCAGAAGATGCAGGCCAGGCCTGTTTAGGGTGTGGCGGTCATAAGTCTTGCTATAGAGAGTGACAGCTGAGGACTCTTAGCCTCTCCCTGGAACTTACCCTTGTCTGAAGGTTGCTGCTTTTCCCCAGAATATTGTCCTCTTCTCTGAGGCACCCTGCAACCAAGGACTAGTTAAGCTGGGGGTATGAAGACTTGAAATAATGCTGAAGGGCCTCCCTATGGCCTCTGTTGCTACCACTTCACATTCGACCCTCTTCCTCTGCCCAGTCTGTGCCCCTCTCATCTCCTGAAGTCCTTTCAGGAGCAGTGTCTCATCAACCTCCTGTTTCAGAGTCTCTTTCTCAAGAACCCTGACTTCAGACAGTGAGTCTGATAAAATGTGACGAAGACATGATACTTCTCAACCTAAAACTCAGCCAGACTCCCCAGCTCTCTCTCAGACACCCAGTCATTACCAGGCCTCCCAGGCCCTTGAGTGGAGCCCTGTGCTCCTCTAGCCACACCCCCATTACCTTTTCCCCATTTGCTTTGCTCCAGAGCCACGCTGCCCCCTTCACTTTCTCATGAACAGGACAGCAACCTGGTTGTCTCAGGACTTTGCCCTTTGTTTCTTATGTTTTTCTTCCAGATAGTTTCACAATTCCGTCCCTCTCCTCTAAGGCAGCTGAAATGTCACCTTGCAAAGAGGCCTTTTCTGCGCTGCCAATTTAAAACCTTGAAACTTTGTAGGTGTTTCCAAAATATTTGTTAAATGACTAAATGCATGAGTGAATGAACTCTGGAACCCTTAACAAGTTGATTGCAGTAGAACCCATGGGCTGAGGTTGCCCGGGAATAGTCTGTAGAGCAAAGATGAAAGAGATGCCAGTGCCTGGGTGCGAGTAGAGGAAGAAGAATTGATAAAGGACATTGAGGCAAAGCTAGAATATAGGAAGAGGACAGGAGAAGGTATCAGATAATAAGGACTACGGCGGGGGTGAGAGGGCAGACAACTGTGTGCGGGCTGTCAGCATATGAAGCAGGAAGAAGAGACAGATGCATCTACAGATTCGATGGTGGAGTAGTTAGGGCACAAGGGACAGTACTTTGGGTTGAGGAGTGAATATGAAGTAATGGCATGGAAAAGGTACCTGTTATTTACTATTTGGAGAAGGTCCCTCATGAAGTTAGGGAAGGGAAAGAAAGGGAGCTAAAAGAGGCTCAGTTCAAAGCAGTGCATGTATTTAGGGGTGATAATAAAGCCTGACTGGGAAGTGTCAAAGGATGTGTGGAAAAAGCCAGTGACAATCGTATAATGCATCACCCAAATCAAGATTTTGTGAGAGAAGGGGAGCTGGACAAATGCAAACCTAGATGGTTACTGCCAACACAACGGGGATTTTTCTGCAAACCAGGACACCCTATTGGTCACCTATCCATGCCCAAGTTTCTATGCAAGTCATTCCTTTAAAATTTTTTATGCTTGTGGCATCTAATAGTTGTGCTCATTTTGGGGAATTGTTACACATATATTGCACATCTTGATCCTTTTACTTCCCCTTCCCCTCCCACCCTTCCTTTCTTCATCTATCCCCAGATTACCTTCCCATCTCCACAAAGTCTACTTACATGCTTCTTATCAGTTATCTTTTATTTTGCTCTTTAAATTATTTGTATTTTGGGTTTCTTGATATTTAACCTGTGTCTAATTTATTTCAATTAGCATTATGGTCTCAAGATGCCTGCTTAAGCAGCTATTTCTGACAGTAGGTGGCAGCAAAAAACATGCCTCTTTTTCCTGTTATTTGTTTTTTTGTTTTTAGCAATTCGGTGGCAACTAAGATTGGTAAATGTTAGCCACAGACACAAGCTCAAAAAGAGGACAGTTCAACTTAGATTTTACCATGAAAAAATTCATACTGCACATTTAATGAAAAGGAGTGTGTCTGCGGCTCCTCAAGAATAATTCTTCAGTAATTATAAAATATGCTGGTTGTGTTGTATTTTCAGAGTCGTTTTCCCTTTAGAAGATGTGATTCTGTTCTCTTCCTTATACAGAATAATTTCTATTAATTTTACCATTGCAGTTTCAGCACTGCACTGCTATTTGCACACATTTCTCATTCATATATATACATTTTCCATCAAGTCCAGTTTCAATAGATGTTGGAGGAACTTGGTATGAAGATTATATCTTTAAAAGCTACTACTCATGCTTATAAATTTCTTGTTCTCAAAGGTAGAACTATTCAAAGATAAAACATTTAGAAGTTTGGAATAGTGAAGTAAAAGCATATGCTATTTAGGCAATTTCAGGCAGAAACTAATTTCATAAGATTTAAAATTTAGAAAATATTGCAAGAGGAAAAATACCAAGGAAAATATTTTGTGCAGCTCCATTAGATATACCTATTAGATGTCACGAATAGATACAACTATTAGATGTCACGAAACCCAAGTTTGCCTTATTTCCTCCAGCAAGGAAAATACTTTCCCTGCTTAGGTCTCAGAATCCTAATCTGGGAAACAGAAGTCAAGGAGCATACTTCAGTGGGTTGCTTTGAATATTATCTTTTGGTTTTGTTTTGTTTCTAGTACCGGGAATCAAACTCATGACCTTGCGCTTGCCAGGCATGTGCTTTGCCACTGAGCTAAATCCCCAGCTCCTGTTTTGCATATTAAAAGAGAAAACATAAGGGTAAAGTGCATAAACGTTAATTTCCTTCCTGAAATGAGTACGAAGACTGAAAAATTATGCTTATGCCACCTTAACTCTTGGAAAAATATATTATAAAGATTAAGGAAAATAAATTAATTTTAACTATTACTTTCAAACAAAACAGAAATTTTAAAGTCTGGAACATGCCTTAATTTAGTAATTCTACAACCTTGCATGTCAGATCCCAATTATCCAGGTACTGCTTGAGATAGGGAGAAGTTGTTCTAATTTGATACTTTGTAATGTTTGGATTAGTCCCAGAACTCAGATTTCTGCAAGTCCTCTGGCTTTTTCCACTTAATGAACTATATTGGTCCTGTTACTTTCTTTGTTTCCACTTTCTCTGCTTATCAATGGAAAGGAAACACTACAAGCAATCTAGTGATCTCAACTGCTGCAAATATGCAGTTGGTCTCAGTCTTAGAGGGGTCATCCTCACATTGTGCCCTGTTGCATTATAGTGGTCACAGGTTCTGATGAGCTTTGGCCAGGTTGGAGTTTATGAAATCTAAACTCTATTAAAGTCACTGGTGGATTTGACAAATAAGCCAGAAGTATCCATTGTCTCTATAACACTGTGAAATGCCCACATCACTACCAGGAAGTTTTCCTGGCTCTCTGCTAATGTCACTGACACATGTGTTCATCAGGTGGTTGACTTTTCAGTCCTTGCACACTTCATTGGCTAGAGTTTGTGATGAACTTGAGAAATATAGAAGTATGGTGAGGAGGACTAGTGGGAGATGAGTGCTGGGAGATTAAGACTACTGGATGTGAAAAAAATCGGACACTAATTGCATCATTAAAGTGAAAAGTTTTCCAGCTTGGATAGCATTCCTTCATTCTTCTCTACAAACGTTTCTCATATGTCTTACCTATGTATGCCTGGGACCACCAAAGCTATAAATGAGAACAAAATTCTTTACAGAGTTCAATTCTAGTTGGGAAGGCACATAAAGAACAGCCTTCCTCAACTAGGCCCTTGTACTGTGGCATTTCTGGGTTGGACCCACCCAACCATGGACTGAAGCCCCCAAATCACAAGCCAAATCAAATCTCTCTGCAAGTTGTGTCAGGTATTTTGTCCCAGCAATGGGAAACCTGACTAATACTCTGAGAAGTAAAACACTTGGTAATTGTCAACACACTGAAGTAATCTGCTCTATGACATAGTTAAAAGTAGTTTCCATGTTGTAATAGGGAGTAGGGCTCTACAGTGTTGTTGTTGATGATGATGATGCTGATGCTGATAATGATAGTAAAAACTTAAAAAATTAAGACACCTGGTTCAGTGGCACATCCCTGTAATCCTAGCTACTTGGGAGGTTGAAGCAGGAGTACTACAAGCTTAAACCCAGCCTGAGCAATATAGTAAGATCTTGTCTCAAGAAAAAAAAAATTAAAGGGCTGGGGATGTACATCAGTGATAGAGCACCCATGGTTTTGGTGCCCAGTACACACATACACACAGGCAAAAGAAAGAAATTGCTCTAATGAGTAAGATTTATTTATTTATTTTGAGTAAGATTTAAAACCTAACATTTGGACTCTTCCTAATTTTCTCATTTGTTATTAACTGGCTTTGAACACCACAGTCCAACTCTAAGTATACACTAAACTCTTTCTAGGAGAGATGTCAGAGTTTCCCACTTTTGCTTATTTGAAGAATTTCTAAAAAGACTGTTTCTTAATATTCCTTTTAACTATCTTATCTATAACATCAGACATTTCTCATTCTTCACAACCACACATTTCCTAAATCAAAAAGTCTTATAACTTAATCCTCTTAGAGTGATTTAGGGCTATATCTCCTCCTCTCCTCTGATTTTTGTCATCTTCTTCCCGCTGTTCATTCTGGACCTGGAGATGTGTTAGGAATCTTGGTTTTAGGAGATCAAAGAAAAAGTAAAATAAGTTTCTCCCATATGCTTATCTTTTGTTTAGGTTTAAAATCAGCATTATTTTTATATTTGCCCAAGATACATCATTAAAAAAAACTTCAAAGCTTTTAGACTAAATGTGTGCTGAGAAATCTTGCTCTGAATTGCAGAGAAAATTAATTTCAAATGTTGGCAGAGAGGATGGCATTAGATTTTCAAAATGATGTTATATTAATTCAGCAAGAATATCTTAGAGCCATTCTGAGTCAGAGGATAGGATGATATTTTGATCTTAAAAGATAAAAGGGCAATTCCAAGTAGCTAATTATGCATATGGTTCATTACACATGTTGGTAAAAATATTAGGATTAGTTTCTTCTATGAGATCAGGGCCAGATTTCACTCTTCACTCTATTAAACAGTTTTTTCTTCTGGCTTATACACAATAAGTTAAGTATATCTTCTCCCTGATAAACTCCCTGATGTTGGGGAACAAAAGCCCATAATGATCTTCTGAGGTGATGCAACGGAATGCCCCAACGACCTTATTTGATCTTAATAAGTGGAAACAGGATTTCACATGACATAAAAAGATCTGGTTTGGAATCCTGACTTGGACACTTGTTAAAACTATGACTTTGGATAAGCTACTTAACTGAGCCTCAGTTTCCTTGTCCACAAAATGTGAAAAATAATGACAGCCTCATCGGGTTTTTAAAATAAATAAACCCAATACTAGATGTGGAAGTAGTTGGTATTAGCAGCTGCTTAGAAAATGTTAGTCTCCTCTGTGAGGCTAGAGGAATAAAGAGATAACCGGTGGATCCATTAGCTATTGCAGCACAAAACTACACCCAGACTTGGGGCCAAAACTCAGTTTTCATTCCTGCTCATGTATCTGGTACAGAAGGAACAGTTGTTGCCCAGGATACATCCTTCTTATGGCAGAGGCACAAGGACAGGAAGGTTGAGCAAAAGCACATGAGATGTCTTCCTGCCCAGACTCAGAGCTGGGTGACATCGCTTCTGCTCATAGGCCATGAAAAACAGCAGGTGGTGCAATGAAATAGGAGACACCTGCAGCAGGAAGAGCTGAGTAGTCACATGGCAAAGGGTACAAAGACGGGGGTGAGGATTGGGAACAACATGTGGTCTCTCAGAGGAGTGCACAAAGCTGGTGGATGTGACAGTCAGGGCACTGGGCCCTGTCCAGTTCAGCCTAATAAAATGAGGACTTGGAGAGCATGAGAGAGGTGTGTGTTGGAATGGAGAGGGTGAGGTGAAGGGTTTGCCATTTCACATTCGCAAACCCTGGAACAGAGAGGCCAGCGAGGGTTGCCACAGTATTGTGCCCTGTGCACTGTCGGGCAAGGTGAGTGATGACAAGGGAACTGACCTCTTTGCTATAACCTGTGTGTCACCTGACGGTACAAACAGGTGGAGGGATCTTCTGCTTCATGAGGGTCAGTGAACTGCCAATGAGTGGACACACAGATGTTAAGTTCTCCCTGATCCCTAGGTTTGCGCGGGAGGAGCTCCGATGTGATTCAAGAGAAGACATGAGCTTCTGGAGACGTGGATATGGCCACTTTGGGGAGAGGAGGCATGTCCAGCAGAAGGGAAAGGGCCACCACTCCTGCCGGACTTGGGCCGTAGCTGCTCCCAGGAGTGGAGGGCTCACGCCTGACATTTGTGTGGGTCTGCTGCTCAGGAGTGTTCGGTTCTCCAAAGGCAAACAGGAAGGTGGAGAGACTCATGAGAAAAGAGACTGTGTGCTGGGCCTGCTTCTGCTCATTTTGGCCCCATAGACACTGTCTACACATCTGCCATGTGACAGGAACATTTCTGGAGGAGTCACAGCAAGGGCCTGTGGGGACGGGACTCAACTAACACAAGACAATGCGCTCAGCAAGGCAGGGTCACTGGAAATCTGGTGCTCTAGAACCCGTGGGATGTGGGAAGGCTGAGCAGGTCTTGGCAGGAGAAGTGAGACCACAAAGGCAGACTGAGCCTGAGCGCCAACTCCTAGAAGAGAAATGCTGCATGCTGTCCCAAGGCTTCTAGTCTTACTAACCCCAACAGGGCCCCAGACAGTGCTGTGGCTGTGAGCTCCAACTGGTGCGAGGAGCTCCGAGCTATGAGGCAGGCACTTGACCAGGGAGAGCATGAGGAAAAGGCATGTACATGAGAGGAGAAGCAGAGGACCAGTGTCCCAAAAGGCCATTGAGAGAAGAGGGAGAGGGATGAATAGTGGTGTGTCGAGCCACAGGCTAGGATGCAAGGGGTGGGGAATTTGTGACTTCCAAGGGATCCGGATAACTTTTGCCTCAACCTACCATACAGCCTTGGCATGACTATGCATTTATAGCTCAGAACTGACTTCACTGCATCTCTATCATCTTTGTCCTTGAGTCCTCAGTGTAGCTGGAAATTCATTCTGCTAAGACATTTTCCTGCCTTTGAATCCCCGCTCCTCCCCTCACCGTGGTGATTAACCCATTGCAGACCCAGAGCATACAGCTCTTCTCGTAGTGCTCTACAGATGGTCATATCCCTCCACACCATTCTATTGTGACTTTGTAATTGGTTAAACATTTTACTAAAATATGCTTCTGGGGGCCGGTTCTGAGGACTGAACCTGAGGCCTTCACACTGAGCTATATCTTTAGCCTTTTTTATTTTTTATTTTGAGGCAGTCTTGCTAAATTGCTAAGTTGCCCAGCCAGGGCTTGAATTTGTGAGCCTCCTGCCTCAGACTCTCAGAGTGCTGGAATCACAGGCATGTATCACCATGCCCTGCTAAAAATATGCTGCTTTTCAATTTAATTCAACAAAGGGTTCTGATGTCCTCTTTTTGGTCCAGACATTGAGGCAGACCCTGAACTATTGTGGAGTGGACAGACATAGTGCCCACTGTGGTTAGGCTGTGTATGGGGATGGGCACAGTACATGGCATGGACTTGTGCAGAACAGGTAAAGGTGGAGCTCCCCAGATGCAGGACCCCCCACAGCACCCAGGGCTCAGCCCACACAAGTAAAGGTCCCTGCTCCAGGAGACCACTAACTTTGTCATAGTTGTTAAGATAAATACAGTGAAACCCTGAGGATATAATGGAGTCTTCTTTGTTCCCCTTCACGTCTCTATTCCCTCTCTTTCCCTCAGGGTCACCCACCATAGTGAATCTGGGATATGTCCTGTTCTGTGTCTGTATACTTTTTTTTTGTATGTGTGGTACTGAGGATTGAATCCAGAAGTGTTCTACCATTGAGCTAATCCTCAGCCCTTATTATTTTAATTTTAAGACAGGGTCTCACTCATTTGCCCAGGCCAGACTAGAACTTGTGATCCTCCTGCCTCAGTTTCCAGAGTAGCTGAGATTACCTGCATGCACTACCACACCTAACTTCCCTTTCTTGCTGACGTATCCAGGCCCAGCAGTCAGTCCAACCCTGATACAACCTGCTCTTCTCTTCTTGCTTAGGCGCAGTCAGAAGGGTGCTCCCGGCCCCTGCCACTCACTTTCGTCTTGCAATTCTTCCTAAAAGAGGTGACACTGTAGTTGAGAAATTGGACTTTGAAGTCGGATTCCCAGGGTTCACATTCCTGCCCCTCCATTTACCAATGGTATGACTAGGAACTCAAGCCAGTGACCTAACTGGGTAAGCACAGCAGGCTATTGAATTTCTGAGATCTTTATAGCTTGATGATGCTGGCACCTTGATTTTTTTTTTTTCTTTTATCTTTTTGAGACAGGGTCTTGCTATGTAGTTCAGGCTGGCCTTGAACTCCCTGTGTAGCCCAGGCTGGCCTCTGACTGGCAGTGATCCTCCTGCCTCAGCCTTCCAAGTGTTGGGATTACAGGCGTGTGCCATCATGCACGGCTTGATGTTTACATTTTGAGATTGGCCTTGGTAGAAGCATTTACTCCACGGTGATTGGTAAGTGCTGCAGATCTGTGCCCGTCCCCTTTCTAATCTACCAGCGCATCACAGCTCAGTTCCTCATCTAAAGAATGGTAGCAGTTACAGTGTGTGCCTCACAGGGAGCTCTGTGACAGTTAAGTGAAGTATTTGTCACTGTACATGGAAAGTACTTGGGGGCCTTGGGCTGCTCTGGGTGCCTCACTCTTATTTTCCACTGTCCAGGGCCTTCCTGTTTCACGTGTCCTCGTCTGCCACGACTTGAAACACAAGACCAGCCAGATCTAGCACTTGCAGTCATGGTAAAAATTTAAAAAAACCACTTAGTTGACTAGGGCCTTAAAACAATGAGCTCAAAATTGATAGGAAATGTGTGGTTTTCATACTGTTTGAGGTAGATAATGATGACACATATTATAAAATTAGAATTATTCTAAATCTAGGACTGATTACCTTTGTTGTACACATTTCATCTGGCTGGATGTTTAGAGAGAATTTCTTCTTTGAAATTCCTATTTTTCTTCTCCCGATTAAGGCTAAGACTGCAAAGATAGTTTATTATAGCATTTGGTGAGTCAGTAAACAAATATGTTCTAAAAATGTAAATAGCTGTGTTGAAGTAAAACATGTGCCAAAATTTCACATTAATTATATGCAAATTAATAAAGGCTTTGGTGGGCAAATAAACGCTTGGTAATATATTGCTGTAATGTGGGTGCTAAAAATATAGTACCTAATATAAATATATGACTCAATGTGATCACAAATGAATTAATCAGTTATGTGTATTTAAATAGAAATATTATACTGGTAGAGTTTAGCTCAGTGTGCTCTTAGATGAGTCCATTTATTCTCGACTGGTTTGTGGGGCTTTATTTTCTAATAAATATATTCACAATTACTGGAGTATGTGTAGCCTCAAGTAAGTTTATCAGCATTTAAACAACAGGAAGTGGAGGTGTCACTAACACATAACCGGTCACACAGGCATCACAGACCTGCAGCTGGGTGACTGACTTGACCCTTCCATCATAAAGCTTAGGAGTTCACGCTTCAGCAACAAGTGACAGATGCTGGATGACGTGTGAAAAATACCAACAATGAAGATTTGGGCTTGAAGGACCTGGTAACCTATGTCCTGGGTGGAGGAGGTGGGACTTGGTGATTGCTGCAGCCTCTGCCCACAGATGGACGCTCTGTCAGCCTCTGGGAGTTCTCTCCCTTGCTGCAGCAAACCTTTCCCTGTTGG
This sequence comes from Chinchilla lanigera, assembly GCF_000276665.1. NCBI lineage: Eukaryota > Metazoa > Chordata > Mammalia > Rodentia > Chinchillidae > Chinchilla > Chinchilla lanigera. The sequence goes on along the minus strand of NW_004955492.1, from coordinate 4,438,353 downwards.
GTCTGACCTCAGGGACAAGGCTCAGGTTAACTGGTAATCGGTGCTGTCTCCGCCTGAGGCGGAGGGCACTCCTAGAGGATGCAAGCCTGTCCCCTGGAGAAGGTTTCTCTATTGTCCGCCCATTTCTTCAGATCTCTGGAGATGGGATTCCAGAGTCCCTGACAGCCTGTTCCAACCCATGCTCAAGTAGCTGTGGCCACATAGGAAGAGTTCTGTTCCTACTCTTCCCAGTGAGGCCGTCTGGGAAGTGGTGGCTGTCGCCCTGGCTGAGGATCTGCTATGTTCTCACCACAGCCCATCTCCTGTTCTCCTTATGAGGCTTCTGCCCTGAAGTTCCCAGGCTGGCGCTCTTGGTCACTATGTGACCAGTTTGTGGGACTGGGCTTCCGCTGTGGTCTCCACCCCCAGTTCCTTTCCAGTGCATTGCAGCGCTCCCTACTTGTCACGTGACTCCAGATCCATCATGACTCCTGGGCTTGGCTCTCTGACTCTGTCCAGTGGTGAGTCCCAGGCACTTGAAGCTTTGTTGGGGTGCTTGTTTCCAAGTCCTGTGCTCCTCTGGCATGGCTGCCAGCCTGCCAGATCCTTCAGCACCTTGCTCCATGACATCCCAAACACCTCCAGCCTCCTGTTCAGCACTCATTCTTTCCATTTGAACCCTGGTGTCCGCCATTACAAAGTGGTTAGGAGCCATGGTCTGGCACGAGACTTCCTGTGTGCCAGCTTTGCCTGTCACTGCTTGTGTGGTGTGGTGGAGAGGGGGCCCAGCCTGTGGTCTCTTGAGGCAGCATGGATTCAAAACTGTCAGAGCGGAGACTAAAGGTAACAGATGGAAAGTCAGCTCACCACAAACAGACAGCAGTCCTCGAATCAAGTGCCAGTCAGCAGAGACATGCAGTGGTCTGCTCCTTTGGGTGAATACTGTGGTCCCCTCACAGGGGCGGTCAAATACGTTAACCTCCTTCAAACCGCTATGATCACTGTCCCTGCAAACAGCAATTGTAAGTATAGGTTTAATCCCCACCTGTGCTGCTGATCAGGATGAGTTCTTGGGGTCCTAAAGGGGCCCCCCAAAGAGGATATGGGGACCTCAGTTCATCGCACCCATGGAGTAGGTTGTAGCTTCACTGACTTCTGTGTCAGTGAGAGGCATAAAAAGGTTTATTAGGCAGAATTTACAATTATATACTCAGAGAGAACAGGGTGTGGGCCTTCATGAGAGAAGCACATTATGATCTGGGTTTGGGGGTTTTTATGTGGTTGTGGGGTATCCTCAAGATGACTGATCTAGGAGGTGTATGCCCACTGTCTGTCAGGGTGCCCATTTGGTTGACTGGGTTAGAATATAAACCACTTACCTGTGTGTGAAGTTGAGATATGGTGCCTACATCCACCTATCTATCATCTATCTATCTATCTATCTATCTATCTATCTATCATCTATCTATCATCTACCCATCTAGTGTTTTTGGTACTGGGAATCAAACTCAGGACCTTGCACTTGCCAGGCAGGCGCTGTACTGCTGAGCTATATCCCCGGCCCGGTGCCTACTAACATTGCTGCTCCCTTGAGGATTGAGGTCAGTGTGACAATAGGCAACCTACGGGTGAAAAGCTCAGGCCCAGAGCCCAATTCACAGGTTTACTGTGTCTTGAAGAAATTTTTTGGAGTGAGTTTCCCAGAAGAGAAAAAGATTCTAGTAACTTTTGTGTGGTGAAGCTGCATTGTTTCCCCCATAAAGGTACAATTTTAAATTACAAGTTCACTTGTCTCTTTTCTACCTTTCTTTTACCCCGTCTTTTACAGAACAGTTCCTGGAGTGCCAGCCTCCTAGGTTGTATTCCTTCACGAAAAGCATAACTCTGGTGTGTTCCTGTGCTGGATGAGATGGGCCCAGCCATGGGATGCTAAGTGCCTCCTTCCCTCCTCCCTTCAGCTCATCTTTGATAAATGGCACAGTCTTGTTTCAAATGCTGAGTCTTCAGATGCTCATCATGTCTGCAAATCACTGTTGAGGGGGTCAAGCTATGCCCATTTACCACACACAGGATGCATCCAGCAGTGCAACTCACTTAGGAGATTTCAGAGTCTCCCAGAGCCCCAGGAATGAGCTGTCCTTGTCCCCATGGTACTACAAGAGGAAGCAAAAGCTTTGAGCAGTGACAAAGCTAGAACATGGCAGGGCCAGGACTTCAACCCAAGTCTCCCTCCACTCTGAAACCCAGGTCATCTCACTCTTTGTTTTTTCAGTCTCCTAAGTCCCTCCTTGCTCAATAGTTATTTGTCCACCAAGCAGGGTGTTTTCTTTCCTTTTGCATTTCCTTGTTTCTGTGTAATTATAACTAAAGCAGAATGTGCTCTTCCAAACAGATCAGTAAGAACTGAGACTAAGCAAAGCAATCAATGATATTCTCTCTCTCCGTCTCTGTCTTGTCTCTGTCTCTGCCTTTCTGTCTGTCTGTCTCTCTCTGTTCGTACTGGGGATTGAATGCAGAGCCTTCCAGCTGAGCTATATCCCCAGTTTCCCTCTCTACTTTTTTGTTTTTTGAGAAGGTTTTACTAAGTCACTAAGTTGCCCAGGCTGGGTTTGGACTTGCAATCCTGCTTCAGCCTCCCAGAGTGCATCCCCTCCCATGTAATCCCCTCCCTGGGATTACAAATGTGCACCACCACAAAGGGCTCTAATCCACGATTAGATTAGGCGCCAGCTAGAAGCCTTAGATTTATTCAGAACAATAGCTTCCTTTCTTCTGCCCCAGGGACTGGCTTATACTTAAAATTGAGTTGAATGAAGTCTAATTTAACCTAAAAGCAAAAATGAAGTAAAATACAATAAAAAATGTGAAAACCTACAAGGAAATGATACAAACTTTGCCAAATGATTTGGACAGAAAAATCAGGGAATATACACTTGTTCACACACCTAGCCGCAGTAAATAATAGGCCTCTCACTTCAAGGAAAGACTTCAATATCCCCCACTCCACATAATGGGCATTAGGCGGGAACAGAATTCACTAATGTTACCTTTGTGATGCCCGGTAGGATGTTTCTTTCCTTTTCAAGCTATTCTTTCACTTCTTGCCTGGAGGCAGCCCTCCCTTGGCCTTAATTACCACAATTAAACTAGTGCCCAGCCACACAGTGGGAAGGTGCAGTTACAGCATACAGATGATTTATGGCTTTTAAGTGGCAACAAAGCACAACAAGGCTACAAAACCAATAGTGTGCTTCCTGGTTTCCTAGCAGCCTTTTTCTTTTTGATTGTGTGGTGGAAGAGATGAGGGCCTTTTGGTTCTTACACCCCCAGATGTGACAGCAGGTAGTGTAGTGGTGGTGGTGGACTGATTTGGACTCAAATACAGGTGCTTAGCAGTTGTTGGATACTGGTTAACTTGAACTCTGTTACCTCAGACTAGGGATTGGTAGCAACTTGTACGTATTTGTTCTGATAATACTTACCCACCATGGGCCAGGTGACATGCGCAGTGCTGGGGTGCAGTGGGGAGCAGGACCAGGGTACCTTTCCTCCTAGTGATTGCAGCATAGTGGGGGAGATGCTCTTCGCTAGGTAATCACAAATAAAAATGTAAAAGGGCAACAGCAATACAAGCCTCACAGGGTAGGCCTTGAAACAGATCGGCCTGGTCAAAGAGGCCATAGAACACTTAAGCCTTCACTAATAACTTGAGTCAAGGCCTGTAAAACAAGATCTGGCAGAGAGAGGCAGTGGATGTAGCAGATGCAAAGTCCCTGTGGCAGCAAGGAAGATGGCAAATGAGGTGAGCTTGAATAATGGTAATGTGGATGAACACGTGATGCTGAGGGGGACCCTGGAGAGTAAGCAGAGGCCACAGCACATTGGACCTTGGAGCTACCCTGGGTCACTAAGACATCTTTGAGGGAAAGTGGTTGGAAAAACACCAGCATAAGGTTAATTCCCATGAATCGGTCTGAAAGTGTTTCAAGTAAGCAAACTACATTTGCTGCATCGGAATCAAATGTAGGAGTTTGATTAGAATCCAGATAGAATCATCAGGTTGTGGCCAGCGGGAGCCACTCCTGCTCATCCACACTGACCTCCGGAAGCAGAACTGGGAAGGCACCAGCTGGTCCTCTACGCTGCTGCTCTGGGCCAGGTTCTGGGGAGGAGGTGATGGTACCCAGAATGGGACAGCTAGCTTCCTTCTGGTACTCCCTAAAATCTACCCCCTGGCTGGGAGTGGTGGCACACACTTGTAATCCTGGCACTCTGTGAGGCTGAGGCAGGAGCATGGAAAATTTGAGCCCACCCCGGGCAATTTAGTGACTTATCAAGCCCTTGGCTCACAATAAAAAATAAAAATAAAGGGCTAGGATGTAGCTCACTGCGAAGGCTCTGGGCTCAATCCTCAGTACCACCGCAAAACCAAAAAACCTGCCCTCATCTAGTGTCTTCTCACCACCCAGGGAGCTGAGCAGGTGGAAGTGCAAATAGCTCCTGTCTAATCTACTGTCCACACTCATCCCAGGCGAAAACATCAGTTGTCATCCTTATTTCATCTCAAACTTGCAGTCACCAGAACAAAGGCCTTCTCCCTTTGCTTTGCTCCCCACACACTGCCTTGGAGGGTGGTCGCCACCAAGTTCCTGGTGGCATTCAGCGAGGCTGGAGCTCAGAATCAAAGCCAGACCTCTGCACTTGTGTTGCGGGGTCCTGGTGTGAAGCTACTCTGAGATCACCCCATGAAGTGACATGGCAGAGCTATGAGAATGGCAGAGGCCATGTGGAGCTGCGAGTGGGACAGGGGCTGAGAGCTGGGCACTCTGCGAGTAGATGTGAGCTGAGTCCAGGGAGAGCACAGAGCAGAAGGCTGTGTCCCACCTGCTCTTTCTGCCCCATGTCTCACTCAGATCAAGGGTGGATGGAACAGACAGACAGGGAGAGAGGAGACAAGGAAACTGTAATTTAATAACCGTGCCTTTGAGAAAACTGCAGTATCAAAACACAAGCAGTCACCAAGATTGCAATGCTTGTTCCACTCCTTGTCTGTTTTCCTCCCGCCTCCTTACTCCTACAGAATCTTAAAGATGAGGCCCATGGTTTTCTTCTAATACCAAAGCCACAAATCCCAGACTTCCATCCTCAAGGAAGCAGCTCCGTTAACTGGGTAGCACATCTCTAGGCTTCAAACACATGCAAACAGCCCACTCACAGCTGGTCTGACAGACACCAGGTAGATGATAACTCAAGGAATACACATCCTGCATCATCCATCTTGAGGACACCCCTACACCACATAAATACACCAGCCTCAGATCATAATGCTCCTCTCCATCAAGTGCTTGTGCACCTGCGTGTGGACTGCTCCGATTCTGCCTAATAAACCTGCCTACGTCTCTTACCAATGTGTGCCGAAATGCTTTCTGCAACGAGAGTCAACAAACCAAATCCATGTGGTGGGAAGAGTTGAGGTCCCCATTTGCCCCTTGGGTGACCTTCTTGGACCCTGTCCAGTGATGGTCTGAAGGCAGGAAGGCACAGAAGATGTCATCCCAGTCATCCAATGTGAGGTCTCAGCAGGGTTCCTTATTTTCCTCCAAAATCCCACAGCGTAGCACTCCTATAGCCTATCCATGGGAGGCCCCTACATCTGTTCTCCATTCAGACAGCTGTGGACTATACATACTTCATCATCCAAAGTGTGCCAAACTCTTCAAATGCCCCACTAATGTTATGATCAATGTCATGTTAATGATGATATCTGCGAGGAGCCGAAAGTCAAGCAAAACACCAAAAAAGAAAAAATAAGTAACAGTAGGATTCAGGATTGGTAGCCACAAACTCAGCTTTTTATTGAAGTAGAACATATAGACAAGCACCCAACCTGAAAGTATACAGCTGAGAGAATTGTCACAATCTGAATGCATCAGATGACAGGTAACTAGATCAAGGAATGGAACATTCTGGAAACTGCACCAGGCTTTCCCTTGGGTTACTGTCCCCTTAGGAGTAACCTGGGTCCCTACTTGCCTCACCTCACTGGGTGCGCTATTATGGGGATGTGCAGACTATTCATTATCATGGCTGCATGGGATTTCTCCTGTGACTATCCTCATGGGCATTTGGGTACTTTCCAGGTTAGGGTTATTATAACAGTGTGGCTATGAACACTCTAGCACATTTCTTTTGATGAATACATGGGCACACTTCTGTGGGGTCCACACCTAGGGTGGAAGCATTAGGTCATATGGTATCTATGTTTAATTCAGGCAATTTCATGGAAGAATAAAGAATTTACTTGGTGGAGCTTGGAGGCCAAAGGATTAACAGAAAGCTAGAAGGGAGCTACAGAAGACAGGAGGGACAGCTTGCTCAGTGGGGCCAGAATGGTCTTCAAAGGGCTCTGCCATCCCATCCTTGGACACCCTTACCAGCAGACACACCCTTCCTGTAGCCCACCATCTCTAGACACCTCCCCTGCTGCACAGTGCCACCCTGGGCCACTGGGGCTTCCATGAAATGGTTTTTAGCATCCTTTGTTTCTGGGTTACCTGCTCTAGGCTCACAGCACCAAGCAGGAGGTCCAAGTAGTCTGCCTGGATTCCTGACCACTTGCCTACAGAAAGAATCAAGCTGGAAAGTGGGTGTCTGAGAGATAGGGACACCTTCGTGCTTCAGCTTTCACAGTGGGAAGCAGGCACCACACTGCACTTAATGCATTATATCATTATATAAATGCGTTATAGCGCCCCTAGAGGCAGGATGGGCAAATGGTGAACACCGAGATGAAAACACAAAATAACAACTGTTCAATGCAGGCAGCCCACAAGGCAGGTTCGCTTCATTGAACCTCAGTGATCAGGGGAACACATATCTCACAGGCCAGGCCCATGAACTTGACCTAAGGTGGAAACTTGAGTTTAGGTGGAACAATCTACAACAGACTGATGTGCTTTCATGGACTGTGCTTCGTATTAGCAGGTTAGTGACAATGATGGAGACCCAAAATAAGGAGATCCTGGTCACAACCCAAACCACAGAAGGATTGGAAGTTGTATCAGCTTATGCAGTACCCAGTTCTGCTGCAGTGCAAGCATACAGCAGACCCTGACTGAATTGGGTCGCATCAGTGAGCGCCCATGAAACTGCAGATGCTTCCAGCAAAACAGCTAGGCATGGCAATATGTAAAACTGTCCGTCAGGCCAGCAAGTCATTAACTGATCTGAAAATTACACTTGTCTCTTTGTTGGCAAGTTTATATTCTTTACCCAAGTGAAGCACTATCTTTGAAGCCATACATTCCTTCCTACATTATAGCTTGGCATTTAGTTCATGTGTTTGTTTAAATGATAATCAGAGCTTCCCTCAACTTCCTTCCAGACAGAAAGGTGGAAGGAGCAATTACCATTGTCCCCAGTTTGCAGGGTGGAACAGCTCAGGCACACAATGGCTTGTGCTATAGTACACAGCAAGCCTCTGGCAGAACCGGGGGAGAGGCAGTTTCCTAACAGATGGAACAGAACAAACTTGGACGCAGAGCCCTCTGTCCTATGACTTCATCAAGGTGGCAGGAGAGCGGCCTAGGCAGGAATGCAAACATCTAAATGTAAGAGCTAATGCATAGGCCTAGCCCTTCCTTGAGGCATCTAGAGACTTAGTAAATGGGTTCACCAAGTTCCCTCCTGGCAAAGGTAGGTAGAGAAGCACGCCGTTGAACAGCTTTGGCCAGTGTCACAAACATATTTGCTTCCCAATGTGTAGTTAAGATTGTTTGCAGGTGTAACTACCTGCAGTCAGGTACCTGGAAGGTACCCCAGCTCAGAGGTCCAGGAAAGGCTCTGGAGTCAGACTGCCTGCTTTCTTGCTTACTCTATATAACTTTGGGCAAACTGTATCATTGCCCTGTGCCTCAGTATCCCCCTCTCTAAAACAGGACTATACCCATGCACTTATTGTTGGAGGGTTAAACAGGTTAACACATCAAGGCTCAGACTAGTGGGGAGCATGCCTTGAGCTGTGATACTTTAGTCTGTTCCTAGAGGGTAGGGGCCACGCTTCTGGCGCCCCAGAGGGTCCTGTACTGTTTCCATCCTGTAGACTAGTCATTTTTCATAGGGTGATAGAAACGTCACACATGGGGCCTCCTAGGACTGCTGGATGGAACCTTATCTACACGTTTTGGCTGGTCCCTAAGCTGTCACTGGGCACAGAATTGCTGTCTTTTTTGTTTTCTTTTGTTTTTTGTACTGGGAATCGAACTCAGGACCTTGTGCTTGCCAGGCAGGCGCTTATGCCGCTGAGCTATATCTCTAGCCCCAGAATTGCTGTCAATGAGGCTATCTGAGCACAATTTTTCATTTCAGTAAATTATCCACTGACACTTGATACAATTAAACTTGAGAACTGATGTTTAAAAACTGTAAACTCTTAAACCCATACTTATTTTTACATGGCACATTTGTTATTTGGCTACAAAAATGAGTATTTTCTTTGCTATGAATGAAAATAACATAAAAATGAAAAAAAAATTCAGTAACAAGACAAACAGAATGAAAAAATGAATTGAGCCCAGCCACGGGGGCTCCCTAGCCTAAAAGCATGCACTGTCTTTACGGGGGGTTTCTACGGGAAAGGAGATGGTCCATCACTGAAGGCCTCAGAGGATGGTACAGAAGAACTTCTTCTCCCGGAAGGGGTTCTCCGATGCGGGCACTGGGATGATGAGGGGGTCCTCCCGCACGTGGGCTTCACAGTATGCCAGGAGGTCTGCCGCTGCCTGGGACACCTGTGGGGACAGCAAAGTTTCCATTAGAGGCCTGCTCAGAATGCATCCAGTGAGGGCCCGGGAAGACAACGAAAGGGACAGGACAGGCAGGAGGTGACAGGCCCAGGATGGCCCACAACACAGCCATACCCAGGCTGCAAAGGGCTGGTGCAAGCCCAGGACATGACACCCAGGACAGGCTGCCTCGGGACATTAGGCCACCCAGAAGGGGTGGAGGAACTGGCACAAAGGTCAATGTCCTTGTCACACTCCCATCTGGGCTAAGAGTCGCAAATGGTTCCACTAAGCTGTTTCTGAAACAATCATGCAGAATGCCGTCCCTGGCCAAGTCAGTGATTGTATTTGTTATCATTATTATTAGTTTTAGTGCAGTCCATTCTCATGACCAAGCCAAGATACTCTGTTCCCCTCAATACAACATACAGTTAGCTGCTTTCTAAGAATATGTGTTTTTCTTCTTTCTTGTTAGTGCATATTAATTCTACAGATGAATGGGTTTCATTCTGGCAGATCTGTACATGCATATAGTATACTTTGTCACTCCCGTCACCTCATATGCCCTTCCCTCCTCCTTTCCCTGATCTCCTTCCCCTCCTCTAACAGTCTTCCACAGATGAAAGAAAACACGCAATACTCGTCTTTGTGCATCTGGCTTATTTCACTTACTATGATGCTCTCGGTCCGTCCATTTTCCTGCCATGACACGATTTGCTTTTCTTTATGGCTGTCCACTGCTACACCGTGTACTGCATTAAGCACACACCTTTTAACGTGGGGTGGCCTCCCCTACACAGGAGCTGCTCCGGACCAGGAAGCACCCTCCCCATTTTCTTTCTAGACTTATAACATGGGACAATTGCGCATCTAACGGTCCCCAGCTCCAGTCTAGCAGAAGAGCTCGGTGGAGGTGGCAGTGCGCAGAGATGCACTCGCTGAGGGGAGATGGCGTGGCCAGCTTGATCTGCTAGCTCACTGCCTGCGTGGATGAAAGGCCTGTGCATCCACCCAGCCGCCAGCTGGGCTGTCCTGAGGGTGAGTCCCAGCAGCCCGCGTGCCCCTCCCGAACCTCAGTGTCTTCTCCTCCAGAAAGGCAAAGCCACTCCACGAGTGCTTGGGAAAATGTGTCCAGGCCTCCAGCCAGGCAAGCCACACACATTCCCTTCTGAGTTTTTAAACCAGTTCATCTTCCAACATTTCACAGAGATTCTTCTGACTCCAAGCCCAGACCCACTCACAAGTCCTACAAATCACTCAGCAGAGACGTGGAATGAAGTTTTTTTCCTCAGATAAATCAACTAGAAGTTCAGGAGATGTTCAGTATAAATCTTGACTTAGTCTACACTTGCCGAGAGTGTGGAATAGAGAAAGAGGCACCAATGAACATCAGGCTTCTTGCTTCACCTCCTCCCCTCACAGCTAGCTGTGCGACCTTGGGCAAGGAAATCAACTTCTCTGACCTTTATTTTTCTCAATAGTAAAATTTAGGAGTGTTAAATATCTCTAAGCTTGCTTTCTCTTATACAGTGTACGATTCTACCTTTAGTAGCACTATGGTCAGTCTTTTAAATTCTAAATGATGGTGGGTTGATGGGAACATTTGAAGTTTGCAGTGGTTGCCAAGACACTTGTATCAGGCATTTCTCAGGTAAGCAGAGGCCCAGGGAAGGACTAAGCCTGCAGGACACCATCACACGGATGGCGCATTGGTAGACACACATAAGAACAGGAATTTGGCCTAGTGCTCAGCACATGGTTGTAGGACACCCCTGACTGTTCCCTGACTGTCTTAGTCTTGACCTCCGTCCCCCTCTCTGTCTCCCCACCAGGCCTAGAGGTGCAGAAGCTCCCAGGTCTCCCCAGGGCCACACCAAGGGAGCGTGGCCCCTGAACCCATCCAACGGCCTCTCTGGCAGCCCCTGGGAGGGGTGTTCGTGCAGAGCTGCAGTGGTGGAGACAACCCTTCCTCCCGGGACTGCTGGGCCTCTGCCCCGGCCTCAGCTGCCCACCTTAGCAGCCTCTCATGGCCTAGTTTCCATGTTCCCATCCATTGCACCTTCTGGCCATGCTCCAGCTGACTCTGAATCCTCTATCAACCCCATTACCTCATTCAGGAAGCGCTTGCTGAGTACTTATCTTGTGGCTAATTGAGAGGAGGCAGGGAAAGAACAAGGTGAGATTTTTGCCCTCTAGAACCAATGGAGAAGACTCACAACTAATGATGTCACCACTATAATCGGTATGTGCTGGAATGTCCCGGAGGCAGAGAGACGGGGAGCCAAAGCTGCCCTACACAGTCACCTTCCTCACGCAGAAAGCAGCCTCCTGAATGATCACTGATCATGGCAGCTTCCTTCCTCCTCATCAGTTCAAAAGTACACATGGGTGGCACCATCCATGGTGGGTGCATTGGGCTAGTTTAACCCCGAGAGCAATCTGGAAGGGTCATCTCCCTGGGGCTGCACTGTGGACCAGTATATCACAGTCACGTATAGGAGGGGGCTCGGAGATGCTGGGCTTTAGGGGACAGCCCAGTGGAGGGGAGCCGGATGGGGCCGCAGTCCCTCTCCACCAGTGTGTTTTCTTCCTTCCAGCCCAGTGTGCAACACAACAACAGGGCTGTGAACATCTTGCCTTGCCATCTCTAAGCAGACCTCTGCTAGTTTTCCTGTCATCTCCCAAAGGTGATACTGTACTTGATAGCACAATTTTCCTTTCAAGAAAACAAGTTGCTCCTAGATGCCCTCCTTCCATTGCTGTTTCGGGTCATAGCTGCGTTTGCTTGGTCGTCACTATACCCCTCTGGGTTCTGTGTCCCCTGTGCATACCTGACCCACAGGAATGAATGCACAGCAAAGCCAGTGTTGGGGCAGGGCAGTGAGTGCCTGGATGAGACCAAGAGTGGAGACCTGGATGGCATCCACGGTACATTAATCTTGCAGATGCACTCAGAATTATTACTAACACGTAACTCTTACAGTTAGAATGTCCGTCCAAAGATGACCTTGACATTTAACTGCTGTTGTAACAGGGGGACCCTGAAGGGGTGACAGGCCATGTGGGCTTCCAGCTTGTTAAAAGGGCCAAGGCCATGATGGCAGGAACATGTTACTTATCTTGGAGTGAGCTCCCAATTACAGGAAGAACTTGCCTGACTTCTTCTGTCTCCTTGTGACCCACGATCGCCCATCCTAACATGTTATGACGCACCCTGGAGGCCCTTCCAGGTAGATCTCCCAGCCTCCAGAATGGTGAGAAATAAATTTTTCTTATAAACTGCCCCGACTGTGGGATTCTGCCATAGCTGTAGAAAAGAGACTGGGACAATTTCTACAAATAATGGTCTACTCACATACTACTGTGTCCAATGGAGTGTAAGTCATCTGACCACACAAAAGTGTCTTCTGCTTTAAGTTGACTTCTCTTTCACAGAGTCCAAAGCCCCTTTATTCTTGTATAGCCCAAGTGTTGTGGATAACTGTTGGCGTTTATTGTAATGGGATCAGCAGATATAAAATATGGGCAGTGACCATATTCATGTGTCTTCATGTGCCTTACACATGAAAGGTGACCCACGGTGTGACACCAGAGCTTTAACCTAAAGTTCTTCCACAGGCTGGGTGGGAGGATTTTCTTAACCAGCCCTAGACTGATTTTTCTTCCTAGATTGGTTTTTGTGGTTGGAGATTTTCCTTCTGTAAAATATGGATTATAGACATCACCAGATCCCATAAAACATCTGCCACCTTAAAAAAAATAAAATAGATAATCTGCTTTTGAAGACAGAAATTTTTACTCTGTTAGAAAACTGGAAACTCTCTTACTGCTATTTTCTCATCAAACCTCAAACAGCTGTACCTCAAGTCTTCTCTGATGAAACGCACTGAGTATCTCATCTTCTGCCTCAGTATCCCACTGTTAGTCATAGCATGGTAGATACTGAAAAAGGCAGCAGCCTGGGAACAACTGTGGAATTTTACCATTGTATTTCAGAGTAAAAGAGGTGATTAAAACAGCCCAAGTTAGCACATAATCCTGTTAGTTGCACTATAATTACAAGCTTCACTGATGAGAAAGAATGTTGCAATTACTATAGTCACATTCCATGACAAGACAGATGACATAATTGCTATTCTTGCTGTGACACCCACCACACTTATCTTGTGCATCCAAAGCACAGAGATCCGTACCTATTTCTCAGCAACGTTGGTCTGCTGAACAATACTATTTGGAATCAAAAACATTTTTGTTGGTTTGGCTGTTCCTTCCTCTATTCCAGAAAACAAAGGAGGACGATGGTTAAGAGCACAAATAGGTTGCAGCTGGCATGGTGCCATGGTGCCTCCTACAAGGTCAGACTGCCATACTTCACACAGACACCAGAGCTGTCACCCTACCGGACTCTCAGAGCATGGCAAGTTGATAGAGGATTCCTCCTCACCTCTAAATTCGGAGCAAAAGCTGCAGGGTGTGTTCTTGTGAATTTCTTTTTTGTAACATTGCAAAATATTCGAGACCAGCACATCAGTTCCTAAGACAGTCTCTAGATACTTTCATAGTATGGCTTGCAGTAGGTCCCAGACAAGCATAGGCAATTCTGTCATTGGTAAATGGTGTGTGTAGGGAGGATCTTCTATACACTCAGTGGGTCCTAGGCCGTGACACCACCTAGTTGGGAAGAGATGGAGTTATACCTAAAGGTGGAAACCAGAGTGATGGGAGATGTATGTGAATGAAAGCACAATGCAGTAAGCCCCCCTCCCTCCCTTTGAATTGTAAGAACAAATATCCATAATTGCGGGTTAACCACTATCATCACCATAAAGGCCTTTTTCCTCCCACATCAAAAGTTGACTGCGTATTGGGAGGTAAGTCTAGGATGCATGAAAGAGGGTTAGTGTCACTGAGTTCTCACAGAACTGCTTTTACTACATGGCTCCTTGACAGGCCTGTTTGAGTATGACTGACCCACGCCACCCTGGACCTCAGCATGAACACACCACCTCTAAGTTTTGATATTTCCCAATATTCTACAAAGAAAGCCATAACTCAGGCGTTCTGCAAGTTTACCAGAACAGTAATGTGTATGCTGTTGGAATCTAGCAAGGTGAATGATGAAGACTTCAGGGACCCCGCTCTAAGGTCCTAGATCCAGGGGGATTCCAGAAAGTGGCACATTTTACTTCTCTTAAGGAGAAGCATGGAGCTCAGAAGCACATCCTGAGTGATGGCACGAGGCACCAGGTGCTGTGTCCTTCTGGGCAAGATGCCCAAAGCTTTTACTTCTACAGGTGGCACCTGCTGGTCTGTGGCCAAATGATGCAATGGACACCATCCTGCCTATAGGGGCTGCTACTCCCTCATTCATAAGCTGCCTATCACAAGGAAGGCAAGGATATTTGGAAGTAGGCCTGAGGCTGTTTCTCTGAAGTGATCAAGGCTATGCAATACCTACGGTGCCCTGACCCAAACAATCTTCCTGGCTTGAAGGGCCCTTTTGGTTTATTTCAAAGGCCACTCTCCTTTTATCTGATCCCACTTTTACAACTGAGGAGCATCCTCCCCTTGCAGGTGATGATTTATTTAGAAATATGATTTCAAGAAGTCTGTATCCAAATCATTTAATTTCTGTAAGTCTATGTCACAGCCAACAGTGTTTCTGAAGGAGGATGATACAACAAAGGAAAAGGTTAAACCTAAATCAGAAATCAGCAGAAGCTGGACTCAGGAAGGTTGCTGCACAGGATTCAGAGTAGACACAGTGAAAAGCTAACACCTGTATGCACTGCTATCGCTACACTCCTGGCTATGTCAAGGACATATTGTAACTTGTGTTCTGTTTCTTTTAGGAAGGTTGTTCCCTCTCTCTTCCTGTTCTTTGTTTTCCTTTTTGAGACAGGGTCTTGCCATGTAGCCCAGGCTCGCCTTGCAGTTAGTCATCTTCCTGCCTCAGCCTTCCTAGTATTGGAGGATGGCAGCATGTGCCACCATACCCAGCTCTTCCCATCTTTATATCCAGTGTTGTCTTATTTACTCCAGTACCTGGACATCTCCAAATCTTTTCAGTGGACGGTCAGTAACCGGTCAGAACACGAGGGTTTCCCTGATTTTTCCCATCTTCAATTCTCTACATTTGACATTTCAGCCTCACTCTTCTGTCTTAACAACCATTGGCTTTGGTTTTAGAATTTTTTGGTTTGGCTTCATAAGCTTAACCATGTGTTTTATCTTCTGGAGAAAACAAAACCATAGGAAACACATTCTGCACTTTCAAAAGAATTCACACTCTGGTGTTACTGCTTATGACTCCTAGGAAAAGTGTTAAAAAAATTAAGGGTAAAACATGTGTTAAAGATGTTTGAAGAATTATGAGAAAAAACTCTGGCTCAAATAGAAATGTGTAAAAGCCAAGAGCTGGATTCCCAAAGGCCTTTCTGAGGAGCTTCCAGACATTTCCCATTTGGCTCCACAGATGGGGTCTGGAAAATCCACCCGAGGAAGTGCAAAGAAACCCTAACTAGTTTACACTTAGTTTGAATGTATGTTATGATTTTTACATAATTACATAAAAATACAGCCAGACCTGGTGTCTAGCAGTCAGTGCCTAAAGAAACAAGGAGGAAGACAAACATTTTATATGAGATGAGTAGTGCACACATAGATGATTAGATTTGCTTAAAAACCAATGTCGGGGTTTGTAACAGTTCGCTCGAGGCTAACAGTGTGCTGGTGAGATTTGAGCAGAAGGAACAGAGAGGATTCCTCTTCTCCTCTGCCTCGCATGGTCATGTCCTCCTGGCACAGCACACTTTTCCTTCCAGATACTCACACACCACCCAGGATGTATAAGAGTCCATCACAGAGGAAGGAGAGGAGCTCAGCCCTGGGTGGGGCAGCTCCTCAGCAGAAGTGACTGCTAGGAAGAACACCATTATGGAAATGGCTTTACTGTTTGATAATAACAATCTTTATTTGTGAACTGTGCGTATGTGTGTGTGTTACCTGGGATCAAACCTAGGGCCTTTCCACTGAGCTACATTCCTAACCCTTTTTTATTTTACATTTTGAAATAGTCTCGTTAAATCACTAAGTTGCCCAGGCTGGGCTTCAATTTGTGATCCTCTTGCTCCACCTTCCCAGAATGATGGGGCTATTGGTATGAACATTTTTTTTTTTTAAGTAGGAAGATGGAAGTAAAAACCAACCAAAATCTCATCCCTTGTTGGTAACACTGGTGCATATCATCCGCTCACACTTGTACACACGTACACTATTCTGTGATGTGCTTCCCCCTCCGTGCACACAGAGCTCTGTCAGTGTCAGCAGGGACAGGATAACACTGTCCCTTCATAACGCACTTGGGCCAGTGCCTACTGATGGATGGTTATTTTCAATTTTTTGACATTTTAAATGGTGCTCTGGAGAACCTCTTATAGCCCTTTGTTACTTGTAAGACTATCTCCTTAGGAAACATTCTGAGAATTGGCAATGCTGGGTCAGAGGGCACGCACCACAGACACACACACTGACTGCCCTTTGGGAGGACTGTGCCAATTTTTACACCCCACAGCAAAACATCTGCACACCCTACTGCCTCACTGGTGGGAACCCCAAACTCGCAAAAATGGAAAACATCAGTACTCAGCAGGTCAGCACTGGTTTTTAGCCACATTTCTTATACTCTTCATAAAGGAAAATGCTTCTTCCTATGCTTGAGTATTCATACAGCTCTTTTATAAATTGCCTATTTGCATGTGGCTTGTACAACTGGAAAAAAGAGCTTTTCTTTCTTTTTTTTACATCTTATATTTTCAGGAATTAACTCTGTTTTACGGTTAGCAAGTATTTTTCTTATTTTTTATTGGGAGAATTTTATTTCATAAAATTGAAAAACATGTAGTCAAAACTTTTACCTTATGAACTATGAATTTTAGGATATAATTAGAAAGGCTTTTTCAAATTCATACTATTAAAACATCTACTCCTACTTTTCTGGGAAGACGGCAGAGCAGTAAGCAGCAGAGAAAGAACCTCTCCAAGATTTGGTTTCCAGACACTGGACTACAGCAATGTGGGGAAGGGAAGGAGGGAAGTGGGTCCCTGGGACCCAGGAAGGATCTGAAGTGAGAATTGAAGCCTATGGGGAAAGTGAAGAAAGAAACTTCAATGAAGGAGAAGAAGGTGGCAGGTGCTGCTCAAACCTGCAGATGCATGGTGACTCCTGGTGACTCCAGAGGCCTCCATGGAGAAATGCAAAAGGGGAATGGAGCAGTGGATGCAGCAGATTGCAGTGGCTGGTGAGTTATTTGGGTTCAGACATTCCACAGAAGAGGTCCACTGATCAAGACCCATCCTGGAGAGGAGCCAACTGAGTTTGGAACTCAGAGCAACTGCTGGCTCCACCTAGTGGCTCCCAGCTGAGTTCAAACCCTCAGGCAGCGCATGCAAGGCTGTAGGCTGAACAGGTCTGATTCCAACCTCATAGCCAGAAACCAGCCCGAAGTTCAGTGGAAATAAAGGTGCAGACTCGCTGGGATTATCCATTACCTTGCTGTAAGGCTACTGCTGGCTTGCTAGGATTAATCAACATGGATCTGGACTCTGTCTGCCCATGTTGAGTCTACCAGTGACAGCAGAGACACATACTGAACTGAACATTTTTTTCTTATTTTTTACCTCTTTTTTGTTTTTTCTTCATTGTTTGTTCTTGTTTTTATATGAGTATGAATATGGTTTCTAGTTTTGTTTTTCTGTTCAGTTCTTATTTTAATTTCTTCTTTCTTTCTCTCCTGCCTTCCTCATCAGTTTCCCAAGTTTGCATGATCCTCCTTTGTCTTCCAGCCTTGTCTCTAATCTCTTTCTTGTCTTCTATTTCTCTATTTACCCAATCTCTTTAAAATTTCCTCCCCTAAGGGTAAAACTGCCATACTCAGGGATTATTTATTTCATACAATTTTCTGGTTTGTTTTAGATTTTGTTATATAACCACAAATCTGGTTCATATGGTTAAAGGTGGTCAACTAATAGTTACCTCAGTTTGTCACTTTCTAGGCTATTTGATGCTGTTGTTACTGCTGATTCTACTACTTTAGCCAAAGTGACATAATTGTTCTAATCAGTTGTTCTTCCTGGTATACCAAGACTGAAACTGCCTAAGGGTCATAAAAAATACTATAGGCCAGTGCCAAAGAACCAGGGCCTGGGCCAAGTAGGCAGTAAACTAAAGAGGTAGGATCTTGCAACAGATTCAAAACTCAAAAGCCCACTATACCTCAAAGATACCTCTGAGAAATAGTCATTTCCTAAGGGTTCTAAATACTAGCAATAAAGCTACTCACCATAGGCAATTTAAAAAGATTGATCCAAGCATTAAACTAAAAAAAAAAATAGAAAACAAGCTTAAACAAGATGTAACCCCAAATGTCCAGCCACACACCTGGATTCTCTAAGGTGATAACAGTGGAAGTAAAATAAAGCAAATAAATGAGGCTGTAGGAAAAAAATCAAATCAGAAATAATTTCTCAGATAACTACAGAGAGATGGTGACCATAATAAAAGATGGTTAGTGACTCTACAGCAGATACAGATAAAAATAGTAGAGGAGCTTAGGAAAATGACGAAAACCATAAATGCCCACCATGGGAAAGAAATGGAACCCATGAAACAGATTCAAACAGACATTCAGATTAAAAATTCCACTGAAAGTATATACAGTAGAATTAGCCAATGTGAGGACAGAATCTCAGATACAGAAGACAGGACTCTGGTTAAGGATCAGGGAAAAAAAGACTTCTTAAAAATAGCAAGGGACTATGAGAAATCAACCCAGCAGCTGGTAGACGATGTAAAGAAGAATAAAAAGATTGAACGAGTCAATGAAAAAGCAGGAGATAGCACAAAAGACATAAAAAAACCTGTTCACAGAAGTCATGGCAGAAAACTTTCCTGGGAGGGAAAAAGAATTTGGCATACAGGTAAGTAAAGCATACAGATCTCCAATTAGCAATGATTAAAAAAAAATCTACAGCAAAGCATGTAATAGTCAAGATTCCAGAAATTCAACACAAGAACAGAATATTAAAGAGAAAAGAAACAAATCACCTATAAAGGAAAGCCCATAGAATAATGGTAGGCTTCTCAACACAAACTCTCAAGTCAAAGAGATCTTGGAGTGAAGTATTTCAATCCCTAAAAGAAAACAACCTCCAACACAGATTGATATACCCCACAACACTGTTTCCTGCTGAAATCTAGAAGATCATCAGTACCTACTGTGAGAACCTGTATTCTAATAAGAATGAAAATGCAGAAGAAATGGGCAGATTTCTAGATACATAAGAATTACCAAAGCTCAATCAAGAAGATATAAAAATTCTAAATAAACTAATATCCGTCAGTGAAATTGAAGATGCAATTAAAAACCAACAAAGAAAAGCCCAGACCCTGATGGATTCACTACTGAATTCTGCAAGAAATTTAGAGAAGACCTAACACACTACTTCTCAAACTCTTTAATAAAACTGAAAGGGAAACAATACTCCCAAATTCATTCCTGGAAGCAAGCATTACCATGATCCCAAAACCAGAGAAGGACCCAACAAAGAAAGAACATAGGCCAATCTCTCTAAAGAACATAGACACAAAGATCCTTAATAAGATACTGGCAAAAAGAATGTAGCAAATCACCAAGAAGATTATATACCATGACCAAATAGGATTTATCCCAGGGATGCAGGGATAGTTCAACATACACAAATCAATAAATGTAATACACCACATTAACAGAGTCAAGGACAAAATCCATATGATCATCTCAATAGATGCACAAAAAAAGTACTGACAAAGTCCAGCACCCATTCATGACAAAAATCCCATAGAAAATTGGAATAGATGGTCTTTATCTCAAAAGCCATCTATGAGAAACCAACATCATACTAAACGGAGAAAAACTGAAAGCTTTTCCTCTAAAATCAGGAACAAGACAAGGATGTCCACTATCAACACTCTTATTCAATATAGTTTTGGAAACATTAGCCAGAGCAATTAAACAGGAGGAAGAAATTAAAGGAATAAGGATAGGAAAGGAAGAATTTAAATTATCATTATTTGCAGATGACACAATACTCTACATGAAAGATCCCTAAAACACCACCAAACACCTAACACACCACCAAAAGACTTCTAGATTTAATAACCAAATCCAATAGTATAGCTGAATAGAAGTCAACACTCAAAAGTCATTAGCAAAAAAAAATCATTAGCATTCCTGTACACAAATAACAAACTTATTGCGAGACAATTTAGGGAACCTATATTTTTCACAATAGCACCCAAAAATTGAAATTCCTAGGAATTAATCTAATGAAGGAAGTAAAAGACCTCTACATTGAAAACTATAGTACTCTGAAAAAGGAGAGCAAAGAGAATATCAGAAAATGGAAGGGTATCCCTTGCTCTTGGGTAGGAAGAACCAATATAGCCAAAGTGGCCATACTTCCAAAATTGTATACAGATTTAACACAATCCTGATCAAAATTCCAACACATATCTTTCAAAATTAGAGAAAACAATCCTAAAATTAATTTGGCACCAGAAGAGACAGAATACCAAAGGCAGTTGTGGGCAACAAAGGCAAAGCAGGGGGCATCACAATTCCTGACTTGAAATTATACTACAAAGCTACTGTGATGAAAACAGTGCGGTAAAAAACAAAGAGCAAAAGCCAGATCCAAGGAACAATGGAACAGAGAGGATGCAGAACAATTCCAAACACACTCAGCCACCTTATCTTTGACAAAGGTGCCCGACGCTTTCACTGGAAGAAAGATAGCCTTGTTAATAAATGGTCCTGGAAAAACTGGCCTTCCACATGTAGAAGAATTAAAACTAGACCATGTCTTTCACCATACACTAAACTAAAATTGAAGTAGATCAAAGATCTAAATATTAAAACAGAAACATTAAATCTGCTGGAAGTGAGAATAGGTAGAACTCTTTTTTTTTTTTTAGTATCTTTTATTTTTTTTGTTTTGTTTTTTTGGTTTTTCTCCGGTACCGGGAACCGAACTCACGACCTTGCGCTTGCCAGGCAGGAGCTTTGCCGCTGAGCTAAATCCCCAGCCCCTAGGTAGAACTCTTGAAGACATTGGTGTGGGCAAGGACTTCATATAAGCACAGAAAAAGGCGGCCATGTGAGGGCAGAGTAAGAAGTGAGTGTCCACAACCTGGAGAAAGAGGCCTTGGCACACACAAACCTTTACTGGCACCTGATCCTGGACTTTCAGCCTCCAGAATATGAAAAAATAAACTTGTGGTTTAAACCAGACTCTGTAGTACTCTGATGGCCCAAGAAGACATTCACCTGACATTCATTTGTATAAAAGTAGTGAAGTATGCTGCTTTTTTATTTTCCAAAGTGCTAACAACTTTTTACAACATTTATTAGTCATCTAGTCCCTGCTGATTTGAGATGCTATCTGGGTCATACTCTAAATTCCCAATATATTTGGGTCTATTTTTGAGATATTTTGTTCCATTGATCTGTCTGCTTTAGAAACAGTAACAGAAATCTTTAAATATAATTTTATATGTTTTAATACATGGTGGGAAACATCTATGTATTTTCCTCTTCAAACATATATATTTAAAAAAAAAACAATAACCTTCCGAGGAAGGGGTATAGCTTGGTATAGTATATTACCTTGTACACACAAAAGGCCCTGAGTTCACTACTGTAAAGATGAGAAGCTCTCACCCAATTTTCATCTAATCTAACGTCAGAATAATTTAAAGTTTGGTTGTCTCAAAATCCAAAGTACAAATTTAATAATATTTATACTGGGTCTATCTATTTATTTATCTCTTCTGAGACACGGTTTTACTATGCAGTTCAGGTTGGCCTTGAACTCACCTTTGTAGCCCAGACTAGTCTGGAACTCTCAGTAATCTTTCTGGCTCAGCCTCTTGAGTGCTGGGATTACAGGCCTGTGCCACCACACCTGGCCTTATTTATTTATTTGCAGAGAAAAGATATTTTAAAATATTGGTTCTGTCTATTTTAGAACAAGGTATTCTGTTAATCAAATATTTTATGCTATTTTATGTCTTGAGTCTTACACATTTATATATAGCATTCTGAAAGTCAGCTGCATTGTTTAGGATATAGTTTCAAAAGGTCCCTCTCACCATTGCTATCATTAAGTGTGCTGCATTTTATAGGAAAAATGGATCTGCACTATTTCTACTTTTTAGGATTTGTTGAGGTTTTTCATGGGAGATGCTTACAGAAAGGTGTCCTTGCTATTTTTAGATAAAAAAAAAATTTATGTTCTCATTTTACAAAGCACAGTATGAGGAAATGTTTGGAAAGATGGGTAAGTTGTATGACAGAGTCTGGTATGTCCTTCCCAGACCTTGGCAAAGAAAACAATAAATTGGACTCACATATTTATATATCCTAACATTTCCTCATCTTTTACTTGAGTATTTTTGGTGTGGTTGAATTGTATAGCCAAACTATGTTTACCCTTTTAGAAACTGCCAAAGTAGCTATCAACTAGAGGCCTCATCATTCCACATCCTTGCCAGCATTTGATATTGTCAGTTTTTTGGACTTTAGCCATTTACTAAATATGTAGTGGTATCTCACTGTTCTAATTTGCAGTTTTCTAGAGAAACTGATGTTGAACATCTTTTCATGTACTTTTTCTTACCATTCAGATATCATCTTTGGTGACACAGATGCTCATTCAGATCTTTTGTCCATTTTTAAATGTGCTTTTCTCATTGCTGAATTTTAAGAGTTCTTTGTATCTTATCTCCTAGCAATTGAACCCCTTCTCTAGTTGGAGGAATTGTCTTCTTTGCGGCCCATGATGGAAAAAAAGATTTTTCTTAATAGGGTCTGAAAATGTGAAATATTCACTTTCCCAGAATCCCTTGCAACTTGGACACAAGTGTGTGACCTTGGTTCTGTCTATCAGACACTCATCTCTGACTAAGGGCCCAAGAGGCCGAGAATAGCATTTCTGGTGGAAGTAATGCAAGCCCTGGCTAGAAGGTTGGGTCCCTGCCTCACAGTTGTGATGGGACAAGTGATAGTACAGCACTTGGTGGCGACTGCCATCAGTCCCCAGCAGACTGTACTGCAGCACAATTTTCAGTGCTATTCCCAGAAGGTGATTCTCATGTCCATGTTCATAACAATTCTATGAACTTTTCCAATTCCCTTTAGAAAGCATGGGCTTTAGTGAAAGACTGTTTCTATGATGCTGATTTGGGCCTGGTATCAAAATTGATCTGTCCAAGTAAGCCAAGTTCATCCTTTGGTTTGACTAATGACTCCTATGACCTAGATAGTACATGGTCACATTCAGCAGTGACCAAGATCCTCAACTTGCCAGGTGCAGTGGCACATGCCTATAATCCTAGCACTCTGGAAAGCTGAGGCAAGAGGACTGCAAGCTTGAGCCTAGCCCAGGCAACTTAGTGACTTAGCAAGACCTTGTTTCAAAATAAAAAAGGGGCTAGAGATACAGCCCAGTGCAAAGGCCTTGAGTTCAATCCTCAGTATGAGAAAAAAAAAAAAAAAAAAGACCTTCAACAACTGTGCTTGGGAGGAAACTGACCAGGTGGGGAGTTAACACAAATAATTTCCTTTAGGGACAGTCCACTGTACAAAATAGACTAATTTTGCTAAGTAAAAGCAGCACGTATTTGTGTTATGCTTGAGTCTCTGCATAAGGGAATATATTTACATCACCATGGGCACACGTGGCCAGTTGGCTGAGTGGAGAGTTCCCTGAAGATGCTGTTTCTCTGTGGACCCTCACTGATGCACGTGCCTCAGGGTTGATCAGTTCCATCAATTATTTCCTGGGATGTGGCCAGGTGTTTGGATCTGCAGATTCAGATCTTCCTCTATTTAATGAACCTTTCAATGTTCAACCATTGAGTATTTTCTATTCCATTTGTTCTCACTGCCATGAGAATCAGCCTCCAAATAGTGCAGTGTTGTAGTCAGTCTTGATTTCTGTCATCTTCCAATTGCTTTGATCTGGCCCTTCACCTTCCTGCTGTGACTTTCAGCCTATCTTCCACGTCGTTAATCTGATTTTCTAGTTCATGTGTCTCACTCATTGCTCTAGTGGTGCTCCCCGCTCCCCTGCCAATCTTTCCTTAGATTTTTTACCTTCTGTTTGGCTCATTTACTTCTTCTTTGAGCTCTTATCTCCTAGATTTTGTTTGCTCTACATATTTTTGGAGAGTATAAAGCAGTTATCTGAAGTTTTCTGGAAGAAGGTTTCCTATGTGAATGGTTCATTAGCCTTTTGTATGTCAGTTTGGTCCTTGATTTTTCTCTTCTCTGGAATGTTTATGTAACATTTTTCTTTTCCTCTTTATTCTTCGAAAGGGGGTAGTTCTAAATCAAATACGCTGTTTGCTTAATGACAGCTCAGGTGGATTCTCCTTGCCCTCCTCCTCAGTTCAGTGGAGCAGTGTCTGAAAATTCTCTCTACAGTGCTGCTAGAAGGCTGTCCTCTGATGCAGCTCTTGGAGCGGGTGACAGATAAAGTCTGAGACAATGGAAAGTCACAGATTAACCACTGTCTTGGTTACTTTTCTTTCGTTGCTGGGACAAAATACCTGATGCCCAAAATTAAGGAAGGAAAGGTTTATTTTGTTTACAGTTTGTGGAGGTTTTAGTCCATACTTGGCAGGTTACAAGGCAGACTGGCACATGGCAGAGGGCTACAGCTCATGGCGGCAGA
>NW_004955492.1:4385896-4413717 GCF_000276665.1 Chinchilla lanigera | reverse complement strand
GTAGCTCTCACACCCATAATCAATCAAACTCTAAAAGCCTGTCCCATGACCACATGAGGCTTTGGGGGGACACCCAGACACAAACCATAACAACCGTGTTATTTAGCATGTTCCCTGTGAAGATGCCTAACCCTTTCCCTAAACGGCAGGCCTGTCCTCACGGTGGGAAGTCTTCTTGGATTTCTGCCCAAGCCCTGCTTCAAGATGAGCAGACTACTGCTGTGCAGGCCAGGTGCACTTCATGTGGAGCCTCCTAGCTAATGGTCTGTTCTACTCTCTGAACTGGTACATGATGGATGGATAGGATTTTCCAGTTGGAGGACACTCTGTCCAGGTGGAGAAAATATCCTGTCATGTTACAGTATGGCATATCCATAAGATTGATGGAGGAAGTAGGGGTGTAGCTACATGGATGGGAGTACTAAGGGATAAACCCTTAATCAAACTCTTTGCTGTTTTTTTTTTTTTTTTTTTGAGATAGAGTTTCACTCTTTAGTACAGGCTGGCCTCAAAATCCTAGGGATGCTCTTGCCTCAGCCTTCTGAGTGCTGGGATTACAGGCGTGAGCTACCATGCCTGGCCCTTAATTTCTTAATTGTGAGACCATTAATAATACCTAAATATAATGGATGGGCTGAATAAAGAGTCATGTGAGCTGGGCGTGGTGGTACACACCTATAATCACAGCACACTAGGAAGCTGATGCAAGAGGATCACAAGTGTGAGCAAGACTAGGCAACATGGTGACTTAGCAAGACCCTGTTTCAAAATAAAAGTAAAAAGGTCTGGGGATGTAGCTCAGTGGAAAGCTCCTGGGTTTACTCTCCAGTAATGCAAAAACAATGACATGAATGATTCTAATATTTTATCTACAGCAAAGATTTTAGGAAAAAATATATATTTAAACACATAACAGGGGATAATGAATTTGAACAAATATACAAACACATCCTGAAATCCACAACTTCTTGCACTCCCAACCCCAACTCCCAGAGTAGTCTATTGAGGATGGATTCCCAGTTCCTCTGTGGATGATTTTCTCTTAAGCCCTTTAAAGGTATCAGCTCCAGGATTTTAAAGGATGGCTCCAGGATCAGCCTTGGAAAGCCCTAACCCATTTCCATTTTGTTGTATTCTAGAATTTTTTAAGTACAGGAATGCATGGTCAGGTTTCTAAACTAGACTGTGGTACACATTAAATGTTTCATCTCTGTCCCCTAGTTCCTGGCACAGAACTTCTAAAATCCTTGGAGTTCCTTGAGTGATAGGGGTAAATTTTGTAGCTAATGAGATGACTGGTCGCTGGTGACCTCTCCATCTCAAGGATGACAGCAGGTCAACAGGAAGACTGAACTTCGATTAGAGTTGAAACTTTGAGCCCTACCCGCTGACCTCCAGGTTAGAAAAGGGGCTAGAGATCCAGTTCAATCACCATTTAATCATGAGACCTCTATAAAAACCCTAAACCATGAGTTAGGAGGCAGCGTTGTCAGACAAGACATGGAAATTGTGTACCATGATCCCACCATACACTGTCCTATGCATCTCATCATCTGGCTGCTCCCGAGTGATGATCTTGGTAAAACTGGTACATATGGGTATAACAATTCTCTGAGTTGTAGGCCGCCTTTTCATGAATAATGCAAGCCGGGTGGAGGGGCAGAGACTCTTGGAAACCCCTGCATTTTCAGACAAATCTGGGAATTCAGGGTACCTGGGACCTACGACTAATGTCTGCAGTAGGGACAGCCTTGTGAGCCTCAGCCCTTCATATGTGGGCTCTTGCTAACTGCATACACACAGTGTCAGAATTGGGCTGAAGCGTTGAGCTCCCACTGCATACACACAGTGTCAGAATTGGGCTGAAGTGGCGTTGGAGAACTGGAGACAGATCACTGGTGAGTAAAGGAAGAACATAGATCTGAGGGGGCAAAACAGAAGCAGAGTGAACCATCATGGTTTCTGCAGGTGGCCAGGAGAACATAGATACAGATGAGGGGAACCATCTTCAAAATATTCAAGGGGCAAAATCGGTAGGATGTGGAAGTATACAGGGTATGCAGGATGGAAGAGAGAGGACACAAATTTCTTGGTTATGAGTCTGGATAGATGGTGGCATCACTAAATGAGACAGAATATAAAAAATGACGGGATGAAATAAAAGTTCTGTTTTAGACGTACTGATTTTACAGCTTTGGGTGACTGGCCAGTAGGTACTTAGGTACACAGCACAGGAGTTCAGGGTACTGGGCTACCAGGAGAGATACAAGGTATAGGTACTGAGGAGTTTGCCTGAGGAGTTTGACTCTGAGGCTCCAGAGAAATGGCCTGGCGCAGGGGATCACCTCCAGCCTGGCCAGTGAGGAGCTAGTGATGAGCCAGGGAAGAGAAGCCAGAGACAGGAGAAGAAACTAGGTTCCTACCTCTCACTCTATTAAAATTATATTGAAATGAATCAAAGACCCCAATATAACAGCAAAATCTTTGAAACTGTTGGAAGATAACATAGGGGAAACACTGGAAACCATGGGCACGGCGAAGACTTACTGACTAGGACTCCAGTAGCAGAGGAAGTAATAGCAAGAATCAGCTGTACCAAATTAAAAGTTTCTGCACAGCAAAAGAAATACTCAAAATAGTGAGGAGACTATATAAATGAGTAATCTCTCCCAAACAACGATCCAATAAAAAACAGGCAAGTGAATTAATCAGACACTTCTCAAAAGAAATACAAACGGTTAATAAACATATGAAAAAACATTCAACATCTTTAGCTATTAGGGACGTGCAAAACAAAACTACTCTGAGATTCTCTCTCACCTCAATCAGAATGGCAATCATCAAGAAAGCACGCACGCACGCGCACACACACAGAGCCAATGAATGTTGGCAAGGATGTGGGGTGGGGAGGAGGAGGAACCCTTCTACATTGTGGTAGAAATGTCAACTCATATAACCACTATGGAAATCAGTATGGAGATGCCTCAAAAAGTACAAATAGAGATACCAATTGACCAGCTATGCCACTCCTGGGTATATTCTTGAACGAATAAAAAACATCATACTACAGTGATACATGCATACTCACATTATAGCAGCCCAATGCACAATAGCTAAACTGTAGAAACAGCCTGGATGCCCTTGAACAGATGAATAAAGAAAATGTGCTAGACATACACAGAAGAATATTACTCAGCTGCAAAGAATGAAATCATATCATTTGCAGGAAAATGGATGGAACCCAAGACTATCAAGCTAAGCAAGAGAACCCACACTTAGAAAGTTAAATATCATGTTTTCTCTCACATGAGAAACCTAAAATGTAAGTAAATAAATGACTGAAATGAACAAGAGATGATAGAGAACTGGCAAGTGGACTCTGAGAGATGGAGAAGGGGGTCAGGGGAGGTGGAGGAAAAAGAGAGGGGGTAAAGAGAGGGAAAATGATCAAGATATGCTATATGAATGTGCCAATTCCCCAAAACGAACATCACCACCCTGTATTAGAAACATGCATTAATGAAAGAAATACAGTCCCCAAGGTCATACTGCCCTGACCCACCCCAACTAGGCCCTACCGTCTAAGTTTCCACGAATGACATTAAATTCTGACCTCATCAATGGATTAATCCGTGGATGAAGTAGAAGCCTTAATGATCCACTCATCTTCTCAAGGCTTCTACCTGTGCACATGTGAAGATTTTGGGTGACATTAGATCAAACCCTAATAGGCATCAACAACCAAGAGAAGATAAAACATAATAATGACAAGTGAGGGCTTGGGAGTCAGACTACCAGGTTTCCTAGGCTTGAGCTATCATTATTCTCAGTGGCTTTATCTGGGGCAAGATATTGCCTACAACCCTCAGCTTCTTCTCTATAAAATGGAGCACCTACTTCAGAGGACTATTGTGAGAGCTGAGTGAATTTAATAAAAATTGTCCAGAACAGCACATAGTAAGCGCTCAATAAATGTTATCTATTCATAGTACCGTTATGATTATCTATGAAATTAGTATGACAAAAAGATTGGTGTTTTGGAAAAGACTTTGAAGAAAAAGATGTTTACTGCTGTTAAGAATGTATCACTTTTCACCAAGAACTTTGATAGGGATTCAAACACTGTGTATCTCTCAAACAAGCAATTTTCAGTCCTTAGGAATGTATCTTACAGAAACAATCAGACATGTACATTTTACTCACCAGTGGGCTTACCAAGCACTTGCTTAAAGATAACACTCAAAAGTGGAAATAAGTGAAATATCTAAGGAGAGGAGGGTAGTTAAATGAATTATTATGCATCAGATCATAGAGAAAACAGGACAACCAGATCTAGTTCACCTCAAAAACCTGCTACCCCATGGTTTCAGCTTGCCGCTTGGTTGTTCTGTGATTGTGCCTGTGTGCCAAGTGTTTCCGCCCGGCCGCCCAGAGCTGAGCCTGGCACAGCTGGCAGCTCTTTCTTAGGTGCCAGCATGGAGATGGTGCAGTCATTCTGGCCACAAGCAGTCATCACATGTAAGTCTGACCACTGTGGTGCTGTCCCCTCTACACACAGAGCTCAGGAAGGCTCTCACTATGTCCCTGCCGCTCAGCAGGGTTCTCCTGTCAGCACTGCTGCGGCATGAAACATTCACAGCACGTATGATTAAGTCGCTTTCCACTATGAGGCCCTCTCCTTTTTAAATTGTTTTCTGGGTGCTAACTTCCTCTTGCCTAAAGACCAGCGGTTGACTCTTGATCTGTAGTTCATGTTAGTCAGCTTTCTGTTACCTGAACAAATACTTGAGATGACCTGCTTAGAAAGAGAAGAAGTTTATTTTGGCTCCCAGTTTTGGAAGTGTCAGCATACGCTGAGTAGACAAAGTGCATTTAGGCCGCTGGTGTATGTGGGGATAGCACATCATACTGGAAGCACACGGAAGAGCAAAGCCATTCATCTCGTGGCCAGGACAGACAGAGAACAGACTAGAGTCCCACAGTCCCCTTCAAAAGCACAGCCCCCAGTTACCTAAAGCCTCCCATGAAGCCTTTAATGCATGGGCATTTCGGGCAGATTCCAGATCCAAACTACCGCAGAGCCGGTATCAATATGTGTAAGATGTAGATGCTCGAGTCACATTGGTCCCCTTACACCAATCTGTACCCCACTGCACTCCTTCCCAGTTCCATGGACTCCCATGGCACCTTCTGTGCAAGTTTTCTGACTCCTTGTAGCTGGCAACCCAAAGCCCCACGGGAAAGAATAACTGTTCATACAGAATGGGGCCTTAGTGCCACTCAGCTGTATCCTAGCGAGTTAGAGGGCATGATGAACTGTAGGGAGGGGCAGCTGGCTTTGGCAGTAGAAGGCTTTGAGAGCTGCCACTGCCACCATCATGGATTCTCCTTGGTAATCCAGATGCCTGGGCAACACCCTTTTCCCCCAAAGACCACAGGCACAGTGGCTTTGACTTTGCGGGCATTAGTCCTGAGAGGGTTCCTTCCAGCTCTACTGCAGCCATGAGCCCAGGTGCATTTCAGAGCCACACACCGTGCCTGGCTTCCTGCTCACCTCCAAGTGGCATCTGGAGAAATGGTGACTTCATCTTGCTGCAGCTCTGCTAGTATGAAGGGAACTGCACTCAGCAGTGAACATGCCTGGTGGCTGGTGCCATTTGTCACTTCTTCCAAGGAAGGTGTGACACACACAGGCAAGGTTGAATGCCTTGTCCCAGCAGTGCCCATCAAAATATGCAGTGCTGTCTAGCCTTAAAGTCACAGCACCAGTGACTGATCTCATTGTTCAACTCTCCCTCCTGCTTACTGGCAGGACAATGTGGTTAAACTGAGCTGAGACCAAGAAACATTTATTTTTCGGCATCTCCTTCTGGGTATCATACACACTGTTCTGCATCACTCCTAAGTCTTGGGCATGACCAGAACACTGCAGCATTTGTAAATGTCTCCCCGCTGAGGGTGGCTGGGTGCTCATGGGACGGACTGCACCTAGCCCAGCTGCTCCTGGAAGAAGGCGAGGGTTTGTGCATGCTCACCTTCACCCGGTCCATGCAGGCCTCCATCTTCAGCTGCTCCACAGCCTTCCGGGCCTGGGAGATACTAGTGGTACTGTTATTGGACATGCCCTCTTTCATTCTCTGGCCCCTGCAAGCAGCCACAGGCAAAGGGTTGGAAGTGCAGCTCTCGAGTGCAAGAATAAGACAGACCCCATCTCACCTCACTTATCTCCCACCATCTACCGCTTCTCTGTTCCAGCCAGCCTGGCTCTTCTAGAAGGGAAGGAAATTCTCCACAGCCTCACACATACTGCTGCCATGTGACTAAGACAAGACATGCAATGTGACCTGTCCCCAAGAAAGCACAAGCACTGGATCACAGTTACCTCATCTAATGGAAAACTGCTCAGATGAGGCCTAATGATCAAAGTGTGAGTATCGAGGATGGACCACTGCAAAAAGTGACACAGAGCGTGGCTCTGAAATGCACCGGGGGTTGTGGCTATAGTAGAGTCCCAGACAGACCTTGTGGGGAGGCTTTAGAGCAACGCTTCCCCACTCTAGCCCAGGGCCTTTCAGGCTCCCCTTGAATAACATCCCTGCCTCTGCTGCCTACCCAGATGCTGGCCTTGTGTGTGACCTCATGTACGTTCCATCCACACACACCCGTGTGTGCTATACATCGCATCTTGGCCCAAAGAAGGAAAACAATTTGGGGCAAAGCGGAACTGCAACGAAGCTAAACATGCCTGCCAGCTCCCATGGACACTGACTCCCTGCCTGGCTTTCAGGAAGATGAGTCCAAAGGAAAAAAGCCACAAGCCGCAGTGCTCCCCTGGCGCTATGTGATTACAAATTTCTTCCTTCCAGGGCACACGGGAGATACCTGCACAGACAGGTGGCCCAGGGGCTGTACCAGTGGCTCCCAGCTCAACAAGTGTGGAGTCAGGGTGGGACCAGGGCAAGGCGGCTCCATCCTCAGTGCTGTGGTTCGGACCTGACTCGGGACACAGCATTTAGAACCTCTAGGAAGTGTATGCCAATGTGCCTCCCTACACTCTGGTGTCCCAGTGGCCCTATGTCAGCAATGGAAGTTGGTGGGGGGCAGGGTGGTGATCTTCCCCGGGGAGGGGTGCAGAGCTAGATCTTGATGCCTGCTCTCCAGAGAGGACCGGGCCTGAGTAGGAAAGTCACACCCCTTACCTGCTGAGAGGTGCCACAGCGACAGGCCCAGGTAAGGGACGCAGGCTGGCGGAAGCAGCAGTCAGTTGGCAGATGACAGGCTGGTTCAGGGCTCACCTGTAAGCACAATCAGAGATGTGGCCGTCACTGTCCCTAGCAGTTCCCACACTGCCCCTCCCCTCCACAGCAGCACAGCAGCTCTCGAGGTGAGGGGAGATGGTGAACTAAAGGCAGAAAGAGAACCTCTGAGGTGACAGGGAGAAGATGGGGGACATAGTCTTGAGGTCCTGGCTGCTGGGGGCCTCACCTGACAGGCCCCCCCCCCCCCGCTGACCCTCACACCCTCGGTCTCTCAATCTCACAGTTCTAGCTCCAGCTAATGCCTGCCAAATGGGAGGTTCACATGGTTTTTTCTTTCTATGAAAATGTATGTCCAGTGAAGATAGTGACCACCACAACCACAACCACAAAAACGAAGACCCATTGCAAACCCTTTCCCTAGATGACCATGCTTAGCAGGCTGATGCACGCTCATCCCTACATGCATCAGAAATAACCAGATTTCAAGGCAAGTACATGTCTAGGTCAGACGACTGCGAAAGTCATCCACAGAGTGACAAAGAGCCTTTTCCAGTGTAGACGGACTCCTCCAGGTTCGCTGGCTCCAAGATGATGCTATTTCCAAAAGTTCTGTATTCTTCCCTCAACCATGGATCTAGTGAATCTACAGCAAAATCGAGCCTGACAGGAATGGGGTGCCAGGCCCATTTGCTCTGACGGCTAGAAGGGAATCTAAATTCATTCTAATGTGAACATTATAGAAGATGCCTTACAACGGTGTGTGGTGTGTTTTTCTTAGCCTGTGCTATGGTCTGAATGTTTGTGTCCCCTGCAAACTCTTATTTTGAAATACTCACACCATGGTGATGGTATTAGGAGGTCATAAGCAAGGAAACCTCAGGATGGGCCTCATGCCTCCTAGAAGGGGCCTGAGAGCGACTCTGTCCCTTCCACCAGGTGAGGACTCAGCCTCCAGCTATGAATCTGAAAGTAGGCCTTGAACAGACACAAAGCCCACCAGCAGCTCTGTCTTGTACTCCTAGCCTCCAGAAGGGAAAGGAGGGAATTTCTGCTGTATATAAGCTCCCCGACCCATGGAACACTAAGCCCCTCCAACGTTTTTACAAACATCACATGCCTACTGCTGCAAATGCAACTGCTTCTTTGTCAGAGCATAGTAGTCTCCCCCTCACCTGTGGTTCTATATTCTGCAGTTTTGGTTGCCCAGAGTCAACTATGATCTGAAAATACTAATGAAAAAATTCCAGACACAATTCATACTTTTTGGGGGGCGCTGAGACAGGGTCTCACTGTGTAGTTCAGACTGGCTTTGAACTCACTATGTAGCCCAGGTTGGCCTCAAACTCACAGCAATCCTCCTGCCTCAGTTTAAGTGCTGGGATTACAGGTATGTGCCACCACATCCAGCACAATGCATACATTGTAAGTTGAGTGCTGCTCTGAGACCATGATTAAACTGTATCATAAATAAGTATATATGGAAAAAACATATTCCATATAGGGTTCAGTACTGTCCATGGTCTCAGTCATCCATGAGGCATCTTTCTTCCCTGGTTGCTCTGATGTTTCAAGTATTATATTAAACAAGTGATGACAGTGGACATCCTTGTCTTGTTCCTGATTTTAGAGGAAAAGCTTTCAGCTTTTCCCAATTTAATATGATATTAGCAGTAAGTTTGTCATAACTGGCTTTTATCAGATTGAGATAAGGTCCTTCTATCCCCTTTTGCTCAGGGTTTTCATCATGAATGAATGTTGGATTTTGTCAAAGCCTTTTTTGGGTCTATTGAGATGTCATGTGAGTTGCTTCTCCTTGTTTCTGTTTATATGACGTATTACATTTATTGATCTGCATATGTGGAACCATCCTCATGCAAGGACTTTAGACATCTTCCTTGTATCACTGTCACTTCTCAAAATAAGAGAAGTGGTTGGTACTGTTGGGACTCAGGCCTTGACAGGTTCTCTTGATCTTGTTTCTGGAGAAAGTGGCTTTCTTAATGGCACTAAATTTTGCCATGATGGCTTCAAAAGCTGCTTTCCTTCCTAAAGAGAAGAAAATATGGTCATCTCTAAATAAGATAATCATTGTGAGGTCATGAGAGATCTACTACTGGGCTGTCTGGGAGCCCCTTGAGGGTGGATGCTATTTTATTGGCTTCTGCATCCCAGGGGCCAGACAGAGCAAGCAGATCCCAGATGGCTCCTAAAAGTAACATTCATGTATGTGAGAGAACAAAATCAGGCTTCAGCGGTGACTTCCACTCCACATGGCTGCTGTTATTTCAATCCTTAGTAATATTTTTTCCTTAAACATCTGGTAAAATTCACCAACAAGGCTATCTAGGACTAGACTTTTCTTTGTGAAAAGGTTTTAAACTTACAAATTCACTGCTGTTAGTAGGAATAGTATTATTCACTTTCTATTTCTTCTTGTATGAGCTTTGATTGTGTCTTCCATGGGGTTTTTCCTTTAGCTAATGAACTTATGAGCATATAGTTCTTTGTCAA
Source organism: Chinchilla lanigera (assembly GCF_000276665.1). Taxonomy (NCBI): domain Eukaryota; kingdom Metazoa; phylum Chordata; class Mammalia; order Rodentia; family Chinchillidae; genus Chinchilla; species Chinchilla lanigera. The sequence continues at coordinate 4,403,947 of NW_004955492.1, read as the reverse complement.
ATTCTACTTTTTATTCATGTAGGATCTGTAGTGATATCTCCTTTTTCATTCCTGACATTTATAATGTGGGTATTCTCTCTTTTCTTGGACAGTCTGGCTAGAGTTCTAACTGTATGGGTCTTTGTGGTACACACCTGCAATCCCAGGAGGCAGAGGCAGGAGGACTGCCATGAGTTTGAGGCTGGCCTGCACTACACAGTGAGACCTTGCTTCCAAAAAAAATTCCCTCTAGGTGTCATTCTTTGTATTGCTTTTCTACCCTTAATTTGTTTTTTTTTTTGTTTTTTCTTTTTTTGGTACCAGGAATTGAATTCAATCTCATGCTTGCCAGGCAGGCACTGTGCCGCTGAGCTATATCCCTGGCTAATTTTCCTCCTTTTTTTCTTTCTTTTTTTTTTAAAGACAGGGTCTTGGGATGTAGCCCAGGCTGGTCTTGATTCATGGTGACCATGTGCCTCAGCTCCAGAGTGCATTCCTGGCTTATAAGAAGGCTGATGGAGGAATGGAGTAGTTATTTCTGTTATATTTTTGAACCTGCATTAATAGAATGGGCATCTGAAACTAGTGATCACAAACTCACAAGGACTCCACAATTTCTAAATGCCAAAGGAGGAGAGTTGGAGGGTCATAGCGTTTGTCTGATGGAGGGAGCTGGCCCAAGTTTGAAGGCCTTGGGCACAGGTGCCCTTTCAAAGACAGTCTGGTACTTCAGCTTATCTCAAATTCTACTTCGCATGATGTTTTTTACACAGAAAAGCTATTTTTATAAGGTGGGAAGTGGCCGTTAGAGAAAAATGAGTTTTGAGTTTCCCATGCAATTTTAATTGAAAAGACAAATGCTGTCATAGTCCAGCTCCTAGCATTATTCAAGAATGAATTTTCTATAAACTTTTTTTTTTTTTTTTGAGACAGGGTCTCGCTCTTGAGTTCAGGCTGGCCCTGAGCTCACTTTGTAGCCCAGGCTGGTCTCGAATTCACAGTGATCCTCCTGCCTCAGCCTCCCGAGCGTTGGGACTACAGGTGTGCGTCACCACGCCCGGCCCTCTATAATCAATCTTGGGGCAAATCATCAATTTTTACCTTCCTAGACAAGTAAAGTTTTTAAAAAGTTGACTTTGTCCTAAGGTTTGAGAGTTTTACTTCACATTGTGTGTGTGGATTTATTGCCCATTTCACTGGCTTTCTGTAAGATTTGGCAGGAGACTCCATAGACAGATCACAGAAGGTTATCTGTCACCTCTGGCTCTACCACTGGTCCCTTTGCTACCATGTTATTTGTCTGGGCCAACAGTGCCGTCTGAAACAGTCCCTGCACGCCAGAGGAGGACTGGCAGCAAACTGCAGCTCTCAGGGCATCTGTGACACACTAGTGACTTTCTTGAGCCTAACAAACAGCTGACCTCACAAGAGATCCACAGAGGGACCAGGACCCATCGTGAGGGGAATAGCAAAATGTAGGCAGCTGCCAGGCTGGAGAGGGAGGAGTCCCAGGAGCATGTGAAAACCCACCAGGCAAAGGTATGCTAGGCCTTGAAAGCGGGGGAAAAAAAGAATGACGCTTTTTAGAGACAGACTCTGTGACCTTCACAAAACCACCCAAGTGGTCTCCCTTGCTGTTTGCCATAAGACAGTACTTTTCTCTCCCACCTTCCCCATCTTTTGCTACCTTCTCAGTGCTTTTTAAAAAACAGACTTTATGTTTTAGGGCAGTCTCAGCTTCACAGTAAAACTGAGCAGAAAGTACAGAGTTCCCATATGGCCCCCGCCCCCATACAACTCACACAGCCTCCCCCCCCACACCATCCCACACCGGTGACACTGGGTGACAGTGACCCACAGAGACACAGCATCATTACCCGAAGTCCAGAGCTTACTTTGGGGCTCTTACTGAATTGTTTCTTCTGTTTGCTTTTGTTCTGGCAGCTCTGGAGACAGAACCCAAGGCCTTGTGCATGGTAGGCAAGTGCTTGGCCCCAGGCCTCGCTCTTGGTGTTGTACATTCCGTGGGTCCCCACAAATTTATAATTGTCCATCTCTGTAGTGTTGTACGGAACACTATCCCTGTCCTGAAAATTCTCTGTACTCTACCTACCCCTCCCTCCCTGCCAGCTCATGGCAATTACTGATCTTTTTATGGAACCCATAGTTTTGACTTTTCTAGAATGTCATATAGCTGGAAATATACAGAATGTAACCTTTTCAGGCCATCTTCCTTCACTTCAGAATATGCATTTAAATATCTTTCATGTTTTCTCATGGCTTCATAGCTCATTTCTTATATGTCTTATTTTTAAATTTTTAAAAATTTTGAGACAGGATCTTGCCAAAGCCTGGGCTCAAACCTGGGATCCTCCTCCCTTAGCCTCTGAGTGCTAGGATTACAGGTGTGCACTACCATAGCGGGTTCATAGCTCATTTCTGTTTAGCACTGAATAAACCCTGTTGTCTGGGTGTACCCATATATTTGTCTGTTCATCTACTGAAGGACATCTTGATTGCTTCCACATATTGGCAATGATGGATAAAACTGCTACACACATTCATGTGCAGGTTTTTTGTGTGGACATGAATTTTAAACTCAATTGGGTACATACTGAGGAGCATAATTTCTGGATCCCATCAAAAAAGAGTGTTTAGTTTTGTAAGGAACAAAATGGTCACTTAGAAAGACCCCACTCCAGCCTCATCGTGGCCCACAGGAGTCCACATTCATAATTCCAGGGAAAGTTACTGGAATTCTAATAAGTAATTCCAATCTACCACTTCCAGTGCAATCCACGGTGAGAATAAAGAGACAAACACATATCTGTAGTTGTGCGGAGCCAATGGGGTCCTAAGTCTGGTCAGAGCAATGGCTAACCAGAACAAAGGCCACAACCCAGGGCCGAACCCGGGTTTCATTAATTCGTGAAGAGGGAAGTGGCTCCAGATTGGGTGACTATGAGAATGGTGGGAAATAACTGAGTGCTGTGAGCTGGGCTAGGTAGGAGGTCTGATAGCACCTCTGCAATATGCAGAGAGAGGTATGCAAACGGAGTACCAGATTCTGGTAAAAGGTATCCTCTGGTAAAAGGTATCCTCTGGTAAAAAGTTTGGAGGAATTTGCATAACACAGTGTGAGGAAGTATTTTGTGTTTCTGGTCAGGGCTTTAGCTTTGATGTCTGGCCCCCTCTGCCCTGAGACATCCTGGGCTCTTTCTCAAGCCTCAGTCTCAGCGGATAGCGTCTCTCAGCCTAGCTCACGCTTAGAAGTTGGGAGCTACACGTGGGCATCACTGACCTATTTCACAGGCTACACATCAGCGCCTAGGTTAGACCCATTTGCACTGCTTAAAGCCAACTGAGGGGGTAAAGTATTATCCTAGCCAGCTCTGTACATATCAATACATGGAATTTGGGCAAGGTGTGGCCAACACGGAGACAAATGGTCTTTCAAGGACAGCCGTCCTGGTGGTCCTCCACAGCCACTCTGCCCTTGTGTTCCCACGCAAAATCAACGGGAGCTGCTGTTGCTCAGCATCCAGCATCTGCAGCTGTCCGTCGTTTTGGGTTTGGGTCACTAGGGAAAGTGTACACTGGTGTCCTTTTGCTGTTTTAACTTGCATTTCCTGAATAACTTCTGATGTGGCGCATCTGTTCAGATGCTGATTTGCCATCTATGCATCTTCTTTGGTGAGATGCTTGTTCACAAATTTTGCTCATTTTTAAAATAGGGCTGTTTTCTTAAGAGTTCTCTGTACATTTTGGTGAAGTCTTTTTTTTTTTTTTTTTTTTTGGTTTTTCTCCGGTACCAGGAACCGAACTCACGACCTTGCGCTTGCCAGGCAGGCGCTTTTGCCGCTGAGCTAAATCCCCAGCCCCTTGGTGAAGTCTTTTATCATAATTATCCTGCAAATATTTTTCTCCCTGTCCGTGGCTTATTCTTCCTGACCTCTCCAACCTTTGCAGAGCTCACGGGCAGGTCTGGACTAAGGGGAGTTTAGAACCCGAGGAGGCGGTCTCCCCCTCAGAGTCACGCACCTGATGCTGCACAATGATCTGATGGAGCAGGTGTCCCTTGCTGGCCCTGATGGTGTCCATTTTCCCCTCCCTCTGCCTGGCACTCACCACCCCCAACTCGTGGCAGAGTCCAGGATCCACAGAGTAAACGCCTCACACCTTTCTCCTTACCTTTGCCGCAGGCAGCATTTTCATAAAGACAAACAACTTAGGACCCAAATCTGAGCCTGTCTTTGGGACTAGAGATTTCTCATGATCACTGAGCAGGAGAGAGAAGCACCACATCTGCTGGCAAACCTGAAGGAGAGCTCAGGCATCCTGCAGCATGACTCCTCCAGCCTGAGTTTTCATACCTGGAGAAGTAGGACTGCACCTGCCTCATGGCACAGTTCTGAAGATCGAAGGAGCCACTGTGAGGGGAGAGTCTGGGACGCTGCTGGGCGCACATGGGAATGGGCAGGGAGCAGGTGTGTACTCTGGCTGTGGTCCGGGCCCCGTGACACCTCTCCCCAGGTCCCTGTCAGGAGCTTTAGCCTTCTGTCAGTGTCATCAGTGCCACAGAGGAAAGGTCAGAACACCTTGAGCATAGCGACATATTTGAAAGAGAGACCAAATTTGCTAAATCCATGAGATCAGATGGTATTGTGAGATGCTAACCTGTGTGTCCCCACTCTGAGAGCAGCTAAGCATGGTGGGCGAAGAAATAAGCCTGGCCCAAGAGCCTGTCCAGCACTGTTTCCGACAGCCCAAGCCCCAGGGACAGGACAGCTCAGGGCACAGGGGAAGGTCTTGGCCAGAGGCAGAAGGGGCAGTGAGAGTGGAATTCTCACAGGACCAGAGAATGACCTCGTTGTACGCAGGGGTTGGCGGGGCTACAAAGTCTTGTTAGCTAGGGGACTAGGGCTGGCTGCCTGGTCCCCCGAGACCGAGGGGGACATGGGCAGTCTGAGGGAGTGTTTTGTGCTCCCAGACAGGATCCCAAACCACTGAGCGCCTGCAGTCTCAAGAGCAACACCCAGCTGGTGTCTCATTGGTCACCTGGACGACAGATGCCTCCAGGAACAAAGGGGCACTTTCCCCAACACGTTGGTCCTCTACACATTTCACAGGTGCTGAGGCAACCATGCTTCAAGTATAGTTGAATTAGAGGAAAATTAAGAGTTACCTTTCTCCTCACACCTGTGCTGTGGATTGAGTCTCACGCCAGCCCCACTCACCCTGAGGCACAGGCACTGGACAACGGTCCTCTTTAATGGCGGCTTCCTGCCTCTGCACTCTCACCCTCACTGTCTGCCAGCCTCCACCATTAGATTCCCATAGTCCTTGTCTGCTGCCTTTGATTCTGGGGTTTCCACCCAGTTCCCTGGCCAAGGACGTCTGCTGTCCACATCGCACCCAGCTGGCTGTGGTCCCTAACAGTTACGAGGCACCTCCTTCCTGACTTATTTCCTTGGGATCACTGGCACTGATTCCTGGGGATGCAGCCCCCTTAGTTAATGACTCAACTGAGCCCCACAGAACTGAGCAGGACCTGGGGTGCTGACATGTAACTCCTCTTTGAATAAAACTGGCACCTTTTCTCCCCAGAAGCAGTGAAGTTGAACCTCTACTTGCCCTTCCAGGCAGGGAGTCAATTCGTGAACTGGGGAGGCAGAAGAAGTAGAGGCCCCCAGACAGCCAGTAAGTTTATCTTTTCAAAACCAGACCCCTGGTTAAAATGTAATGATGGGGATAATTCTTCCGAAATGTCAAATGCAATTACACAAGACTTTAAAAACTGGTATCAAACTTCTCCCATGTGATCTAAAAATGCAATGATTCCAGTCTGGTGAGACTGGGTTTGCTTAGTGTCAGAACTTTCCCACTTTCATCCTTCTCCTTCTGCTACATGAGTGATTCCACTCTCCCTCACCCGGCACTCTCCCTGGTTAAAGCTTCCCCTCCCATCTTCCAGGCATCATTCGGGGCTGCCAACTTCTCAGAGCTCTCATGAGCTGGCTCACTACTGTGGCCTGGAGCCCTGCCCACTTCCCTTGTTCCTGTGACATTCTGGGCTTCTTACTGTCTTCACTACAGTCAACTTTCTAATTTAGTAGGCAAATAATTTTCTTCCCTCATAGACTGTGAGCTCCTTATAGGACAAGAGCTTTCAGATTTACTTTTCTGCCCTAGAACACCTAGCGAAAAGTTTTACACTCAGTACCTATTTAATTAAGTGAATAGGAAAGAGCCCAACATCAACTTCCTTCTCTCTGAGTCAATCCCACGGGAACAGACACAATGGTGTAAACATGACCAAGAGGTGTAAACATCGCCAGCCACAAAGGTTCCAAGTCCCAGTGACTCTTTTGGAGGCTGCTAAGGTTTGAATGTGTGTCGCCTCCAAAATTCACAGTGAAACTGAATCCTCACAGTAGTGGTGTGAAGAGGCGGGGTCTTAGAAGTGACTAAATCAGAAGGGCTCTACCTTCCTGTATGGATCAGTTTCACAGGGGCTGCAGGAACCGGCTAAGGCCCTTTGACCTTCTGCCATGTGAGGAATGGCAATCTCTCCTAAAATGTGCAGACACCTAGATGGCGCTGTGTAGGAAGAACAGGTCTTCATCAGACATTGAACCTGCCAGCACCTTGGACTTCCCAGCCTCCAGAACTGTAAGCAATAAGCTTCTATGGTTTAAAATTACCCAGTCTAAGGTATTTTGTCATAGGAGCAGACATTAAGGCAAAGGGGGGGGTTCCAAATGGAACTAACCTAGTTTTTTTCTCTCTGTATAATTGCTTATTATAAAAATACCAGAACTCCAAAGGAAAATAAAATTAAAAAGCTAGATATTCTAGTTAACTATGATTTTTATTTACATTCTTTCTGACTTCATTTTGTAAAAATACACATAGTAGTTTCAATAACATGCCTCCTTTAAAAATCAATTATTTAGCAGAAAAATTTTACATTGTTAGGTGGCCAGAATGGAATAAGGAGGTAGCTGGAACCACCATTTGAAAAATCTATGGAATCATAAGGCTGGAATGAATTCTGTTCTGGCCAGGCCAGTGGCTTGGTGGAACACATACCCCGCAGCAGCCTGGCCAAATGAGCACTCAGGCCTTCTCCCCAGCACACTCCTAACCAGGCCGTGGACAGAGGCAGCGATGTGATATTCACTGTGCTGGTGTCAGAGGGCAGCAGGGGCTGTGTCTGAGATCGCAGAGGCCCTGCCCATTATTCCCCAGCCCTCATCTCCAGAATCCTGATCCTGCCTTAGCTAAAAGCTCTTCAGTGTACACTGATTCTACAGCCTTTTATCAAACCCTCCTTCTGCTTCACAGTTGAGCCATCTTCTGTTGCCTCAAATGGACACATTTCCCTAAAGTAGGGCGGGGCAGTTGATAGCTGCACTAGTGGACTGCCCCTCTACACATCCAACTGCCTACATGGGCATCAGTGTGGCTGCTGGTCACTGGGTTCTCTCCAGGGCTCTGGGCACAGGTATGATCTACTTTCTGGGTGGCTGAGAGTCAAGAGATGACTCCTGGACCTCCCAAGCCTGTCCCCTTTCCTAGGGGAAAGAAACAGCAACAGAACAGACTATGCACTATACGCTTTCATGAATTTCTATGATCTAGCCAGGTAAGGTGGCCATGCTTGTAATTCCAGTACTCTGTGAGGCAGAGGCAGGAAGATTGCAAGTCTGAGTCCAGACTGGGGAGCTTGGCCACTTAGTGAGATCCTATCTCAAATTTATTTTATTTTTCATAGGGCTAGGAATATAGCTCAGTAGGAAGACATTGGGCTCAATCTCAAGTACTGCAAAAAAGGGGGAAGAAATTCTATGATCTAATCTATTAGATTATTATTTTTCCCATATGTTTTTTCTATTTTTGAGACAAGGTCTCTCTGTGTAGTTCAGGCTGGCCTTGAACTCACTATGTATCCTAGGCTGTACTAAAACTCATGGTGATCCTCCTGCCTCAGCCTCCTGAGTGCTGGGTTTACGGGTGTGTGCTACCATGCTGGGCTCCCATATGTTCTTGAGCAAATCAGTTGGGTAGATTTCCAGCCTGCCTCTTCTTATGGACAATTTCAGACATATAATACAACTTAGAGAACAATATAAGCAATATACTGATTTATCTACCAACTAGCTTATGAAGCAAAACAATGACCAATGTCCACTGGGCACCCTGTGTGCCACCCCCAGCTTTCACTGGTGTGAATTTGGTTGATGAGTCCCACCTGTCTTCCTACCTTTCACACACAGGCATACATCTCTAAGTAACACACGGAATCATCCTTCCTACTTAAAAATATTGTACCAGACAAGGGTAGGTATTCTCCTGGACATTTTCCTGAGACTTATACACTCAAAGTCCACCTGTCTCCCTCTTCCTGCTTATGGACACTGAATGGTCCCTAATGATTTTGCTATTTTGCACACAATGTTATGAAGAGGAATCTTTTGCCTGAGACTTTCTCCAGAGCACATCTCAGGGCAGAGGTTTGTGCAGATCACAGACATTATCCTGCTTCTTCCTCTCTTATTTCCCGACCTCCTTGGAGTACTGTATCCTCACAAGAAACAAAAAGGGCTGGGGAATGTAGCCCTGGGTTCAAGACCACTACCACATACATACATACATAGGAGGCCAGAGCCAGCCAGATTGTGCACCTAAGATTCCTACTATGCAAACCCAATTCAATGTCAATGGTAAGAGGAAATTTAACCAATTATAAACTCAAGCAGTCAGACCATGGCAAGCAGTCTCTAACTAGGGACTTTCTATTTTCACCAACCATGGTTTGTCTTGGTGCTGTGAATACCTTATACAAGGTTTTCCTTGCACCCACTCAGGGAGATCTGAGCTGCTATGGTCTAGTACTGCCCAGTTCACAATCATTCTGTTTAAATCCAGTAGCCTCTTCTTATACACAGGGATACATTCTAAGACACTCAGTGGATGCCTGAAAACACAGTACCAAATTTTATATATGCCATGTTTTTTCTATACATACATATAATGATGCTTAATATAATTTTTACTCGAATGCAAGCACTGTGATACTGCAATAGCTGATCTGCAAACTGAGACAGTTACTAAATGGCTAGCACCAGGGTAACATATATAATGTGGCTATGCTGACAAAGCGGTGATTCATGTCCCAGGTGGGACAAAGCAGGGTGGAGAGTTAGAGTTAGTTCACATGCTTTCCTTTTGGGGTAGAGATTGCACAGGTCAGCTGCAAAGAGAGCTGCCAGAATTGAGCTTTTCTCCTTTTGGTGAAACAGGAACACATGGAATACTGGCTCTGCAAGTGCAGCTTGAACTAGAAAAAAGAATGCTTTTCAAGCAGGAAAAGTGATTGAGGAGCCGGGAGACTTGCTTCTAAGCCTCCATGTTCCAGCATGTTTTTTCTGTCTTTCTGCACTTCGTGTCCAGCATTGCAGTCTTCCCTTTGATAACATATGTCACCTTCTCACCCAAATGATTAGAGTCAAGTAAAATGTCTCTGGTGGAAACAAAATCAATGACACAAACTGACAAATTCATAGGCTACTAGATACTGTCACCTGTCCTTTTTTTTTTGAGATTAGATAACCACTTAATGGCTTGATCCTGAAAGAAGAAACCCAGTAATGTAGCTTTCACTCTTGATCTGAAGAATTTACAAAATCAAATGACTTGTCGGAGATAACTGTCCCAGGAAAGTTAGGAAAAGGTGACATGGAAGGCTGTCATGCATGATAGGTATGATACTTGAGCACTTGTTACACATGTTGCAAAGAACTCTGGGAGGCTTTGCAGACTGACTATGCCATGTCTAGGAGAGACTATTATAGCAGCAAAGAGAAAAACTGGGAACTGGGATGCATTAAATAATCCTCTAAATAAACTGGATGTTTTCCAGGAAGAAAGATGTAGAGTCTAAAGAGAGAAAGACAGAGAGAGAGAGACAGAGAGAGACAGAGAGTGAGGGGGGGAGAGACAGACAGAGAGAGAGAGAGAGAGAGAGAGAGAGAGAGAGAGAGAGAGAGATTCCTTCAATGCACTGACAGCCTGCTGCAGATCCTGTGACGTTCACAGTGACCTGTCCCTGAGTAGAGTTGGCGGTGGCAAACAGCAGACTGGGCTTCAGGCACACAAGGATAAATTTCATTTTCTCCAGCAGTCGATGAAAGGATTGGACCTCTGTGCCAGCATCCCACTGTGAAGTGTCCAAAATTACCAGGTTCCTCCTCCTGCACCGGGCAGCTGGATGGTGCGGGGCACAGGAGCCTGCTGGGGACTGCCACGCCTTTGAACAAGTCACAACCAGTGGAGTATTGTCTTCCCCCCCTTCTCTCTGGCGCTCTTATCCTCCTTTTCAAGGACCCTAGTAATTACACTGGGCCCCTGGACTACCCAGGATTACCTATTATCTCAAGACTCTTACTTCAGGGCTAGAGGTGTGGCTCAGTGGTAGAGCACTAGTATACAGGGGCCCTGAACTCAATCCCCAGCACCACAAAAAAGAAAATAATAAATAAAAGATTCCTACTTTGATGAACCTACAAAATTCCTTTTGCCATGGGAGATAATGCATTCCCAGGTTCAGGGTGTAGCCTGGGGAGGCATTATTCTGTTTGTCACAGTGGTTGTCAGGAATAAAAGATACTGTACTACAATATAAGGCCTGTATAGCTGGGCATGTTTGAGATAGATAACAACTTAGTGGCTCTTATCCCACACTGTAATCCCAGCACCTGTAATCCTAGCACTTAGGGAGGCTGAAGTAGAAGGATCACAATTTCCAGCCCAGCTCAAAATGAAAAATACACTAATAATAATAAAGGGGGTGGGGATGGAGCTCAGTGGGAGAACACTGCTAGTTAGACCCTAGAACTGCGAGCAAATAAACAAAAAGTACAGCCTGGCCCATAGGAAGCACTTAGTAGATGTTAGCCATTGTTCTTCTCATCTGCCTGGAAAGCCTTTGCCCTGCACAGGCTCTGCTCTAATCCTTCATCTGGCCAGATCCTGAGACCTTCCTTGACCTTCTAGGTGGGTTTTGCTGCTTTCCTGTGTCGTAGGGGTACCTGTTTTTTAACTTCATACTGTGTTACAATCATGTGTCTCTGTCTTAGCCCATGTTGTGCTGCTATCCCAGAATACCTGAGGCTGGGTTATTTATAAAACAGGAAAGTTATTTCTCATAGCCCTGGAGGTGGGGAAAGCCAAGGTCAAGGTACGTGTGCTGTCTCACAGGAGTCTTCTTGCTGTGTCAGCCCATGGTGGAAGGTGAAAATAGTGGAGATAGTCACTGTGTCTGTCCTCTGAGTGTGGAACAGCAGTAGAGTGAACCCCTCCCACCACCCTCTTATGACTGGCATTAATCTACACAGTAGGCTGTGTTATGGCTTGCGTTTAGGTGTGCCCCCAAAGCTTCACGCACTCATATGTGGGGCTTTTTCAGAGGTAGCTGGATCTAGAGTGTGTGACCTGGGATTGATTCATGCTCCTACCTTGCAGCCAGCTTATGATGGACTGAAACCTTTACAAACTGTGAGGTTAATAAACTTTTCTGCCTTTAACTCTCAATATCAGATATTTTGTCTCAGCAGTGAGAAAAATAACCAAGACAGGCTGGGACCGTCAGGTCCTAACACCTGACTCCCTTAGGTGACTGAAGGGTGGAGATATCCACATCCCTCTCAAGGGCTTAGAACCTCAGAACTGATGCTACTGCTGTTGGAGGGAACGGGGAGGGCTGCTTGGGAGTCACTGTGCTCTGAGCAAAGGTGTTCTTCAGGGTGAGAGGCTGGCTCTCCCACAGAGGCGTTCTGTTTTCCAAGCAGGAAAACGCAGCAAGGGCAGCCCAGGGCACAGGATGGGCCCTGAGCAAAGAGGGTGGGGACGTACAGCATTTCACACTGAGCATGGACAGCCCTCCAGGAGACCAAGGGCCAGAGAGATCACTCTGCAGGTGGCTCCCACCACAGCATAGGGGTGGGAAAAAGGGTGCCCAGGAGATTTGAGCAAAACCTAAACCAAAAACTCTTCTTCAGCTGGAGACTGGAGGCCAACACATAGACCCTCCAATGTGGACATGAAGCGAGAGAATGGTGGCTCCAGCAGCAGCCAAGCAAACCCAGGAGCAGCAGGGGAACAAAAAAATCATAAACAAGAGGCAGAACTGCCACCACTTGTATGCAGACAGAATGAGTCAGCCAGGGAGGTGCGGCTCGAGCTGCTGGCTGCTGCTTCCCAGACTGGAGGATTGAGCAGCTGAAGGGAATCCAACCTGAGAAAGCCTGCATCAGAAAGAGTACACGGGCCTGGGTGCAGCTCAGAGGCAGGGTGCTCATCCAGCAAACAAAAGGAGGCCACAACAAAAGAGCATGCATTTCACAGAAGAAATTTTGGTTTGCCCCAAACTGCACTCTGTCCTTGGAGCCCTGGGGCTCCTGTATGGTTCACCAGGTCTTGGATTCCCTTGGATAATCTCATGCGCTGCACAGCTTCCCCTGGGAAACAGTGCTGCCACCCTCTCATCTCTGTGTCCATCCTGCCCTCCACGCAGCTCTGGATTCACCTGTCCCCTGGGCGTCACCACCTCTTCACTTGCCAACTCCATTCACCAAACTAGGTCACATTACTTTTCAGCCCAAACTGGAGCCCTTGAAGTCCTCAGATTCCAGCAACTGCCTGGCCCTCTGCCTCTGGCCAGATGGAAGTGCTGCCAGAGATGGAGCCGGAGCATCCTCGAAACCTTCCCAGGTCCCTGCCCTCTCCTGCAGCCTGCTGACTGGCCCACACACCAGGCAGAGCCCAGGGCCAAGATCAGATCTGCTCAGTCCTGCTTTTGCTAACAACTGTCCTGGATCCATGCTTCACTGGGTAGACCCTTCCCGTGTCACTGAACAGCCTTTGTATGTGCAGTCTGATGTGTCCTGCTACTCCTCTCCCCCTGTATGGCCATTCTGGGAGCCTGGCAGGTGCTCAACTCCCACCTGAAAGCCTGTTCTTATTTATCCAGCTTGGAAAGTCTCATCAGTGTCCCAGGAGCAGTTGACAATATGTCCTCTGCAGACAGGTACTGCTGTGCCCACTGGCCTCAGGAAGAGGCTTCCCATAATTTTTATGCCCATGGATCTTTAAATGCATTGGTCACAGCCCTGATCCATGGTAGGGAAGCTGTTTTCACACATGGATTCCCCTCGGGTCACTTGTTTTTTGGAAGACACAACTATTTCTCACTCATCTTTCCATGGTCTAAAACACCTAGTTGTCCCACAAAGGTGTATATACAGTCTTCTAGGAGCACAATTATGACTTTCAGCCATATGCTCATATTGCAGAGCCCTTCCATAGTGTCCATCAATTGAGGTAACCGAAGTTTGGAGCGGTAATGCACAGCAAAACTCAGGGAAGACTGGTTATCTTGGCAAGATCCATCATGAGGACTGGCAGGACTCCGTGATGGCCACTCCCACAACCAAGATTTTTATTTAATAAAAGCATGTGGGGTCTAACCAGTGACTATTTCAGACTATTTACTGCAACAAACTACAACAAGGAAGGTTCTGGAAAGATGCTGGGTTGTTCAGAGAACCACAAAAGGCACAACCTGACACCAGCCAACCAACAGCAGAAAGGCTGACCAGTGCAGCTACCCGGAGATGAGGCAGCCAGCAGTGATAGGGCACCCAAAGGTCCAGGTCGGCAGAAGACACAGGTGACTCTGCCCCCATCAGATACAACTCGGCTGGAGGTGGGGAAGCTGGGTGACACCAAGGGAAAGCCACTTTCTCCCTATTCCAGAAAGAACTCAGAAGACAACAGCACTATGGGTTTCACATCATCATTTCCCTGGAGGTCAAGGCTTTGGGTCCTCCACTCAGCGTCCGTCTTCCTCCCATCTTAGACACATTACACACCTACCACTGGCCCAGACAGTCAGGAACCCTGACATGTGCCCATATCTTTGGGACACTCGTGTCCCCCATGCACACCTGCTGCCCATTGTGGAGCTGGGCCTCACCTCCAGGCTGTGGCCCAGGGTGTCTGGGGAGTGACCACGCACTAGCCCATGGGTGCAGCCCAGAGCTGAGTGATGTCAGCTGGGGCACAGGGGATACAGGATATTTCTAAGATTGCTGAGCCAAAATCGAAACCAAACAGGGACTGACTCATATCCATTCCATATCGGCTATGGAAGGGCAAAAAGGCCTGCTGGAAATTTCTACCCAGGGTGCATCTGCAGGCCCCACAGGACAGTACAGATGGCCCCAAAATGGGCTGAAAAGATGCCGCTGGGGAGGATGGCAGCTCTGTGCAGACTTGAACCCCATACAGACAAGAATTGGGGGCTGGAGAGAGGGCACGGGGAGCCCACTGTGGCACTGGCCCTCAGATGACAGGGGGTGTTGCCCATGGCCCTGGGCGCAGAACTCCACAATACTGGGTCTGAGGGAGAGAGCTCCCTCCGCCTCAGGACTATAACCATCCAACTGAATGCCAGGCAGACCTGCGGCATGCACCCTGCAGGGTCGGCCACCCTGGGCGGCACCTCTGTCCTCGCCTTTCCAGCACTGGATTTCCAGGGACCGGGAATTCAGCATTCCAGGGACCTGAGCTACAGAGCCCCGTGCGGCCACCATGGAGAAGAACCTTCAGCACCTTCCCTCCGCCATTGCTTTGCCTCCTATCAGACCCATTTTTCCTTTCCATCTTCTAAGCCTTCCTACTTTGGGTAGAAATCTTTCAGTTTTGCATATTGTGTGACTGAACACCAGCAGTGGAGGAGGCTGACCTTGGGATGATGGTAAGCATCTGGTTTCAGACTAGCACCTTGGAAGTAATGGTCAAGGAGCCTGAGTCAGAATTGTGAAAGAATTAAACACTATTTCCTTCTTCCTATGACTGCTCCGCCCTGTCCTCAGTGGTGACGGTTGGGTGGGTGGAAGGAGAGGCCCCCAGGCTGTGCATTAGCCCCAGCACCAGGGGGAAACCTGGGGAATGAGTGGGAGAGGCAGGGAGGCAGGGACACTCCATGTAAGAGGCGATCTGCACACGTGTGTGCTGGGGAGAAATGTGTCTGGGCCCTACTGGAGGAAGGAAAGTGTTTCTTCTTCTTTTCCTGGGGTCCTTTCACCACTTCACAGTGCATGTCCCACCGGAGAGAGAGGCCAGCCACTGCCCAGAGAGCTAAGGTTTGAGAAATCTAAAAAGAAAGGGGGACAAATTCTCCCCTTTGAGAAGGAGCCCATGTCCAGGATAGGGTGTCGGGGGTAGATATCCACCTAGTCACTCCTTTTGTTCTCTGCCACATGACCTAACCACTCACCTGTCATTTATATGTGACACTTTCCTATGTTAAAGTCTCTCCCCACCCACCGTATACCTTGTCAACACACCCCTGGACAGACAGGACATGGCAATCACTGCTGCTGTTTTAAAAAACCAAAACCTTGCAGGTATCACGTGAGGATCAATGAGATCGTTCATATGCTGTGTCCAGCCCAAGTCCGGTAGACAGGCCCTTTCTGCCTGACCCCTGCGACTGCTAACCTGTCCCCTTCTCGTCCTTTCGTCTGGGGCTTTGTTGATTTGCTGGCAGATACCCAGAGCCCCAAGATGAACAATAGCTTCTCCACCCCGTCCTTACCTCACCTTCACACCCAGGGCCATCTACAGCAAGCACCACAGCGTCAATACAATTCCCCAAGCTGCAGGAGACCTGGCACATCAGCTGCCACCTGCCCTCACCAGATCTGTGACAAGAGGCCCGGAGTGCTCCAGCTGGCTAGGGCACTCTGCGCTAATTTCTCCTCAGCAGGGTTCCCTGCCTCTACTTCCTTCTCTAAATGGAGGTTTCATTTGTGTGTTCACATCTGATCACAAGATTCAGGCCTCTGGCTTATTCTTCATCTGTTTTTAATCAGCTACTTCGAGCCCTTAGCAGCTGTATTCTATGCTTGGTTGCTGTGCTTTTCTTTCCTGATTTAGTTTCTTTGACTTTCAGTTAAGATATCCTTGCTAGCTACTGGTGATGGGATAGTTCAGTGTTTACAAAGTTAGGTTTTGATTTCTTATCTGAGGAAACTGAACAAATAATCTTAGTACCTGAATAATAAAAGTCTGTATACCCGAGTACGTCTAGCATGAATAAAAAGGCCAAGGAAAATCAGCAAGATGAGAGAGAGAGAGCAGTAGACGCTCATGAAGGTGTTCTGGGAACAAAACCCAGGAAATGGCTTAAAAATCCATGTCTCAAAATTCCATGAAGAAAAGGGCAATCTTCTGATCTTCAAGCAGAACACAAATGAGGCAAACAAAAAATGTGATAGCAAGATGTGGCAATAAATAAATGAGAATGACTGCTGGCATACACTTCAGAATTCTCTCTGCCGTTTGGCTGCTTGTCCTGGAGTCATTAATTGTGGTGTGAGTGTGTTGCAGGTGGCAACACCCTGGGCCACTCCTCAGCGTCAGGTGTCCTGTTCCCTGAGACAGCTGTGGGCACTTGCTTCCCAGGGACCGGCCATGTTCCCACCTGATGTTCCACCATTTCCAAGGATGCATTGAGATTTGGAGGCTTTGGGGACTGTCACTTTTACTTGAAAAACTGTGAAGTGAGCAGGGGAAAGCTCCTTTTTGGCTCCTCTGTTAGAGATCTGCTGGAGAAATGGAAAAGGCAGCTGCCCGGCACGGCGGGGTCTGCTGGGAACAGCCCTTTCGCTGCACTCTTTCACAGCGGCCAGACACCTCCCACAGGTCCCTCTGGGTGATTTTATCTAAGGGGACAAGGACTGGAGCAGAGGGTTGTGGAAGGGCTGACAGGAAGACCCTGTTCCTTGTCTGGAAGGCATCTCAGCCTAACAACCTCCGGGTGAGTCCATTCTGCCTAGCAAAGCACCACAACCGACCCCTATCAACAGACACCTGCTATTTCCCTGTGCCACGGCCACACGCACTGACACAGAGCCCACTACAGGTGCCGAGTCCTGTCTCCGAGGGCCAAACAAGGCTTTCGGCTCCCACCCAGCTGTGAGCACAGTAGGCTCGGCAGGGAACCGGGCCGGATCGGATGGCGGCTGCCTCCCTTCCCCCGCTGCAGGCCATCAGGCACAGAGTTGCCCCAGGAACGCAGGAGCCACGCCAGGCCGGGTGGCCTCGCTGCAGCGGCGAGGCATTTACGCTGAATTTTCAGGGCCCACCGTGGGAACCTTCACACCTCGCTCGCAGCTGAGGACAGGCTGACAGGTTTTAAAGGGGCACAGAGGCTACGCCTAGGCAGCTTCTGGCTCTGGCTGAACCTGCCGGCCCCCTGTCACCCTTTTACAGATCTGGGAGGCGACGCAGAAAGAAGGGAACGGGCAGCCATGGGAGCTGGGGAGAAGGCAGTAGACCCAGTGTTCGGGGCCCATTTTATCACTTGATCAAACTTCAACATTTTGGGGCTTCCCAACACCTTAGCTAAAAACACAAGAAAAGAAGGCAATTCGTTTAAAGAACATTTTCCAGCCATGCCTGTCCCCTCTCCTGCCGTTTATTTCAGAGGCGATTACAAAATTAAACCCAAGGCCCCCCTGCGCGGCCGGGGGGAGGGGAGGCAGACGCCACGGAGGAGGGGGACCCAAGTTCCCGCTCGGTCCGCTCCCAAGGCAGGTGTGCAAACACATGGTCCCAGACAAAACGACCCAAGGCCACCTCATTTCCCCCACCACCACCGGGGGAACGACAGACGCCCCACAGCCCACCCATGGGCGCGGCGGGAGGGTCGGGATCGCGGACGCAGGCTCAGGGGGCCCCGCCGGGAACCCCGGGTCTTTGTGTCGCGGGTAGCTTCGGGGAGACGCGGGCGCCGGAGCGGCTTCTCCAGTTCGGACACTTTTCCGCCTGAGTTTCCCTTCGGCTCCCGGCTCGCCCTGAGCTCGCGGCGAGAGGCCGGAGCTTCCTCCCCGGGGACCCCGGGGCTCTGGGCTCGGGCGGCCGCAGCGCCACTTACCGCAGCTCAGGCGCAGGCGGGGTCCCCGGCGCGGCGCTCGCAGGGGGCTGCAGGGCCGAGCAGCA
>NW_004955492.1:4380534-4382292 GCF_000276665.1 Chinchilla lanigera | reverse complement strand
AAAATACCCAGAAGGGGAATAGCTGGGTTAAATGGGACTTTAACTAAGTCAACTAAGTTTTTTTCTGCTTTGGGTCACATTTTCCTATTTCTTGGCTTATGTAGTGATTTTTGATTGAGTGCTACACATTGTAAATATATGTCCTGTGTGCTAGATTTTGTCTTCTTTTAAAAAGTAGGGACTGTTTCGGCAGCAGGGAAGTCACCTATGGGTCAGCTGGGTCCTTTGCTGGCTGTCTTAACAGCTTGTAGGCCTTACTGTAGGACCAGGTCAGCTTTCTGCTAAGCTCTGACTCTCCTGGGGTTTCCACTGAACACCTGTGTTCTGTGGACTTTTCCCCTTCAGTTGACTGAAATGGAAATGCACCCCCCAGGACATCGTCAGCTCTGGGGATTGTGCTACTTGCTACTCCCTGGACATTCTTCCCTCAGACTGTGGAGACTTACTTTATGCATATACAGCTCAAGGGACCCACAGGGAGGACTCTGCATCTCTTTGGGAAGCAGCCTTGTCAACTGATCTCTGTGCCATAAACTCCAGTTCCTCAGCTCCCCACTCTGATCTCTGTCTCCTCTTCCCAGTGGGACTTCTGTGCTCTTCTTAGGTTCTTCTCTAGTGCGGTAGCCCCATGTCAGCCAGGAAGCTGAGGCAGAGAAAAGATTCACTTGTAGTGTCTTCCCTTCTCTCAGCATCTCACTCCTCTGTCTAAAAACTACTGCCTCACAGACCATCACCAGGGTCCCCACTGGCTATGACAGCAGAGCAAGTCTTACCCTAATTTTCCTACAGTGGAGAGGAGCAGAAATTCCTGCCTCTCCCTGAACATTCCTTTACCCATCCCTTGCTGTCACCATGCCCCACTTTCACTTCCTACTTTCTTACAACTGTGCCTGTTGGTATCACTGGTATCCTATCCTGGCCCAGATCTGGTAAATTTGTTTTCCTTAAGATTTATCTAAATCTTTAGCATCTTTGGGAAACTTAACCTGACTGCTCCCTCCTCATGTTATTTACTCTGGTAAGTAGATTATTATTATTAAATTTACTTCATTGTATCACAACCACCCCCTCCCCCCACCATGCTTGGGACTGACCCAGGGTCTTGCATATGCTAAGCACTCTGCCTCTGAGGTCTTGTCTGCAGCCTCAACAATCCTTTTTTGTCCTCTTCCATCATTCTAAGTTGTGAGCAGATTCTGTGTTTTATAAATCTTTGTAGAGGCCCACAAATTTCCAGTGATTAAGCAACCACACTCCATGTTTAATGGAACACCAAGAAAAACCATCTGCTTATTGATTTTGGTGTATGGCTTCCCCCATGAAGTGACAATTACAAAAATTAGCTTTTAAATAATTTTTTTGAAGGATCAACTTACAAAGGTGTGTCAGTCAGCTTTGTGTCACTAACATGAATACCTGAGATAATTAACTTATGAATAGAAAAGGTTTATTCAGGCTTTCCGTTTTGGAGGTTCTGGTACAAGGTCCAGCAGGCCCACTGCCTTTGCCTTGTGCTAGTGGGCATTTCAGGGAAGCAAAAGAGAACAGCAAAGAGGTCAGGGCCCCAAAATCCCACTCAAGGTCACATCCCCAGTCACCTAAGACCTCCCATGCTGTCCCAACTCCCCCCCCCCGCCCTGCCCCCCCACCAGAAATCAAGCTCACAACCTTGCGCTTGCCAGGCAGGCGCTGTGCCGCTGAACTAAATCCCCAGCCCTGTCCCAACTCTTTTTTTTTTTTTTTTTTTTTTTTTTTTTT
>NW_004955492.1:4378074-4380434 GCF_000276665.1 Chinchilla lanigera | reverse complement strand
CGCGACCTCGGCCCTCGGGGACGACTGCGCGCAGCTGGGGAGGGGGCGCGGCGGCAGAACCCGCCCTCTGCACTCGCCCGCCCCGCACAAGAGCGAGGTCGTCAGGCGCAGGGCTCCACGTCTGCGCCAACCCGTGGGGTGCGGGTCGGCGGACCCCTGACTCTCGCCTCTTGCGCCCCTCGCTGGCCGCGCCCACTGCGCGCAGGGTCTCGCCCAGCGCCCGGGAGGGGCCGGGAAATCCCGCCCGCCGCCGTCGACGTCACTGGTGCGTCATCGGGGCTCCCGCACCGGGCTCCGCGCGCCCGGCGCCCCGAGTGCCGCCCTCCTGGAGCGCGCGGCCGGGTCCGCGCACGGGCAGGCTCGGTCCCGGGATGCGGCCCGGCTGAGCGCAAGGCGCGGCGGCCCCCTACTTCCCCGGGATCACGGGGCTGTGCGCGCATAGACGCGGACGGCTGTGCGGGGCGCGCACCGACGTCGCTAGGGCACCGGGAAAGGACCGTTGCTCTGGCCACCTGCGCGACCCGGGCCGGACCGGCTCCCAGGTGAGCGGAGAGCGGGGCGCCCCTTCCTACCGGGCCGCAGCGTGCAGAGCCTCGAGCTTTCGGAGCTGCAAATCTTTTGTGATGGGCACATTACAATCGCCTCGTGGCCACACTCCTCTTCCTTGCGGGGAAAACGGCTTCGGTGCCGTCCATTTTCCAACTCTTGGTAAAACAACACGAAACCTTCGGAATGGGGAAGCAACCGGAACCTTTCAAGCAGTCTGAATAACTCGTAAACAGAGAGGACGATATTAATTCCCTCTATAAAGTCAACCACATACCACCGTGAATGACGCTGAGAAATGTCCTGAGAAGGTGCACCCTTCCAATTCACTCACTCTCAGCAACCGTGCCTTGCTATGAGGACACAGAGATCTCTGGTCCCGCTGCTTTGACTTTTATCCCAGACAGACGTGCACCTTCGCGGAGTCTCGGTGTCGGGTGCCACACAAATACAGAGGCCAGGAAGGCCCACGTGGGGCCAGCGCGTGTCTCACATGAAATTTTTTCATAGCGCCCAAGAGTCCATAAATTGACTATGGCAAAATGACTAAGTCTGTAAATATCCACCGCAGAGCGGGCCACCGCGGTAAGTACTGCGCTGAAGATTCCACAAATCTAAAATTGGGCTGTTTTCACCCCAAAAATATGTGTCTTACAATCCTTATGTCAGTGTTGCACCCTTTCCCACACTGGTTGTATAAAGCAGAATCCTAGGCTTCCGTTGATCCTAAATCCCGCCGTTTGTCCCAGCTAGTCAGTTGTCAGGAGATAACATCCATGCTTTCAGGAACCTCCCTTCTTCCTTTTACCTTTTTCTTTACTGCACTATCCTTTCTAGGTGAGATTCTGAGCCTCCTCTAGAGGAAGAGGTTAAACGGTCAGGCTAAGACAGAATTTCCTCAGTGGATCCCAAGACCCGCAGCAAAGATACCCCTGGCCCAGCTCATTAGAAACGCAGACGCAGACCCCAGCCAGACCTCCGCGCCCTCCTGAGATTCTGATTCTGTCCCTCTCTGGCATCACCGAGAGCTGCAGTAACATAGTATTGGCTCCGAAGTCTGCTCATCCTGTTAACAACATTCCTGAGATTTTTTTGGTTTTTTTTCCCCTTTGAAATCATAAAATAACTGCAGATTTCTTGCCATTAACAGTGTTTATGTGATACGTTTCTAGCCTTTGACTTTTTAAAATGAGTCTTTTTTTTTTTTTTTTTTTTTTTTTTTTGGTATTGGCCATCAAACTCAGGACCTTGCACTTGCTAGGCAGGCGCTTGTGCCGCTGAGCTGTATCCCCGGCTATGTGTGTCTTTATGTGGGGTATTCTCTGTTCTTGTAGACAACATAGACTTGGAGCTTCCTTTTTAAAATCAGCCTGGCTTTTAACTGGAGTATTTAGGTAACTTACTTCTTACATAATTACCACGTGTTTTAATCTACCATCTTGGTATTCGTTTCTATTTGTCCTATTATTCTTTATTCTTTTCTCCCCTTTCTCCTTCTGGGATAACTGAGTGGACTTGGGTTTTCTGTTTTATCTCAGGTATTAGCTTATTCTCGTTTGCTGGTTTGCTGCTTGGTGTTTATTGGACTTCTTGGATTTGTAGGTTTATAATTTTATCAAGATTTACCAAATTGAAGGATATTTACCTATTATGTATTTAAATATTTTCATAGGCCCCTTCTAGCTCTTCTCCTTTTGGAACTGTTTATTTTTTATTTTATTTTATTTTTTTTTTTTTTTTGGTTTTTCTCCGGTACCAGGAACCGAACTCACGACCTTGCGCTTGCCAGGCAGGCGCTTTTGCCGCTGAGCTAA
>NW_004955492.1:4349441-4375239 GCF_000276665.1 Chinchilla lanigera | reverse complement strand
TTTTTGGTTTTTCTCCGGTACCGGGAACCGAACTCACGACCTTGCGCTTGCCAGGCAGGCGCTTTTGCCGCTGAGCTAAATCCCCAGCCCCTCCTGTCCCAACTCTTAAAGGTTCACAGTGCCTCCCAATTATGCCACTCTGGAGACCAAGGAAAACCTTCCATATATGGACCTGCGGGGAACATTTAACAACCTGATTGTAACAGGAGGATAATTAAAAACTGCAAAATACTGTCTGATATGGTGTCATTTACTCCATAGGGAAGATGCAAGTATTCCTAGATTGAAAGAGCCTCGTTCATTCTGGCAAAATTTGTGGTAACTGAACTTTTCATCTTAAGTAGGGCCCCAAATAAGACTTTTTCATTGGGTATAAAGTGGAGCTATCATAATCTCTGACAGGACATGTGGACACAACTGTGTCATTCTTAATCCTTTATTTGCCTAAGCATTGTCCTGAGCTAATAATGAAACAATTGTGTTCTACTAAACCAGAGGAGAAGGAAGAGGGTGAGAACTTCAAAAGTCAAATCTGCTCATACAGGGTGAGGAGTTTCTTATTAAGAAGTAGGTGGAGGAAAGTGTAGGTGAAGATGAATGTGTGCTCCCAATTTTGTGAAAGATGTTATAGCGAGATCAAAGGCTGTACTTTTGCACTGGTAGGTTAAAAAAAAACTATCAAGTAAAGAAATGAGACATTATGTCTGTCTATGCCTGATCTTCAGCCCCTCTGTTACTTCTTTAGTTTAGTATGCACCTAATTTATCTTTTTTTTTTTTTTTTTTTTTTGCACTGGAGACTGAACCCAGGGCTTTTGCATTGAACTCCAACTCAGCTCTTTGTTTTGTTTTGTTTTGAGACACAGTCCCGCTAAGTTATGAAGTTGCCCAGGCTGGGCTCAAAACTTGCTGTCCTGCCCTGGCCTCCCAGCATGCTGGCATTACAGGTGTGAACAGGTGTGCTCATATTTTGTTTTTGACCAACATTTATCAAATATTTGTCAGACTCAGCTCTGGTGGATTTTGGTTGTTTGCAAAACTCCTGTGTGTTCACAGGAGAAAGATTTCCCAAAACAATATATTCAAAAGAACTGGCTGTAATAACTGAAAGAAATTTAAAATGCCAGAAAAGCAGTGGGAAGAGGATGGCTCATTAAAGGGGCACCAAACGGAGTCATCATGCCCACCAGGTGGCACCACAACTGGCTCTGCCACACTGCTGCCCCCAAGACCCTGCTATGCTGTGTGGGCAACAGGCCCGTGGGGAAGGGCACCTGTTCTTGCAGACCCTTGTGCAGGCTGTGCGGCACATGTCCCACACCTGGGCTTGCAGACCATCCCAGAAAATAAAAAATGTGTCTGATTCGTACGGAAGTAGAAGCACACAAAAGTAGACTTTTCTTGGTGTTAAAAAACATTACTACACATGTATGGAAACTACATAAGGAAATTACTAGTTAGTCGTTTGTATTTAGGTCAACCACTGTAAAAAGTACAGCCTCATTTTTACAAAAATTCCAGAAAATTCTCTATCAGCCTTCAGAAGTTTTAGTAAAACCAGCTTAATACACTTTGAGAATAAGCCATACTTGGCTAAGAAATCATCTCATCTCTCATTAACTTTGCTCTTGAGGAAGAAATATTCTCAGCACTTAAACAAGAATATTATAGTCCAGTCTCAAATGCCCTCTAGTCACTTTGGTCTCAAGGACACATTTCTCTCAAACAGCTGAGCTGTAACCCAGTGTCCCCAGAGGCAGGCATATTTTTCTGTGTTACATAACATACAACTGGTGGCACTACTTTTCCATCTCAATGTGCCTTTAACTGTATATATTTTATATTGGCAAATGTGGCAGCTTTATTAATTGTGGAATTTAAAATGGGACATAATTGGGGAAAACACTGATATATCTTGATGTTATATCATGTGACCCTCCCTAATACTAGTTTGCACTGAATATATGACCTTTTTTACTTTCTCTGACCTCAGTCTTGAATTGTTCAAATGGCCTTTCTGTTTCCTCCCCATCTATCTGCCCTCCAACTGCCAGTGCTTTTCAGTCAGTCTTTCTGGAAAGGAGTTTTAAAACTAATTTCAAAGTGTTTTTCTGATTAGAGCAGTTCACTGGAAAAATTACATTATACAGCTGGCCAAGAAGTGAATCAGTCTGGGAACAAATTGGGACATTTTGTCTCCACTGTGGACAAACTAGGAACAGATAAAGGATCGTGAGCAACCAAAGGGGGCTACAGACACGGATAACACAAAAGCCTCAATAGTTTTACTCTTCAGCTAATCTCTTTTCAACATTGTTGATAAAGTAAAGACAAACTTGATGGGTTTCTTTTTTTTTTTATTAAACACAACAAATTTTATTACATTATCAATACAAATGAAAAAATATCCTTGAATGAATATGATATATCTAAGATCTGAAGGATTTTCTCCATTTGACACAATAAAAATATCAATTCTTTTTCTTTGGGTTTCTTTTTGTTGCCTCAGGACATCAGCGAGTCACCTACCCAGTGGCTAAGGGATGTCAGGAAAGAGCTCTAATGGACTGGGGAGCATCCTGGCTCCTCCCTTCCTGAGTAATCACCTGGAAGAGTAACTGCGGAGCCTGCTGCAGAGTGACTTGGGTCAGCAGGCTTGCACTGATAATATGCTGCTGGTAGGTTCTCCTGGGGACAGAAAGACACCTAGAGGCCATCCTGAGAAGCCACAAACACCACAGATGCAAGGCAGAAGCAGTGGCAGACTGGACGCTGGGCCCACTGTACTGTCTTGAGACACTGGCCACTCTGCAGCTCCTCCCCACCCGCAAAGGCTGGGCGTGGACAGCCACTCCTTTCCCTGGCCTGGGCCTGCTAGTGTTTCCGCCCAGGAGCTCACACCTGTGCCATCTGGAACACATATACCCATCTTCACCTAGATTACTATCCATCCCTTAGGTTGCAGCGAAACTTTCAATCTCTCAAGAGGCTTTCCAGATGACAGCCATTGACACTGAACTCTGTTCTGTTCTCAGAGTAGCCTTGGCTTGACCTCCCCAGCACTCACCAAGGTTTGTAACTGTGCACACACTGTGTGCTACCTATGGCATTATGGTTGCTTCTCCAGCGGCCTATGACCCAGTCTGGGAAGGCAGGGGACAACTAGATTTTGTGTAACATCACATCTGCAGCACTTAGAACGGTGCCCCACGCATGGCAGGGGCTCAGTGTAGACCTGCCATGGGGGGACAGATATGCTTTCCTTTAAATAAAGTGGCCTCAGGAGGCTAGACAGGGGGACTGCCAAGAGTTTGAGGCTAGCCTGGATTACAAAGTGAGACCCTATCTCAAAAAAAAAAAAAAAGTCCAAACAAGTGGGATGATCTCATGACTGATGTCTAAACTTCATTTAGAGGTAGGAAAGAGGTTGAAATATAATGTTTTAGCACAAAGGCTACAATGAAGAAATAAAAGTTATCTTCATCATTTCCTAGTGATAGAAATTTATAAGGGAGGTGAACTGAGAACCTATGTAGGTTTTGAAAAAGCCACTGATTTGTGATATGGTCATAATATTTGTTGTATAAAGGATAGGCATTTAAATCTGTTTTTATGAAATTTATTTCCAAATTGAAGTGGCAGTGTATACAAAGTAACAGAGCTTGTGATAATTTATAGGAATGTTTGCTATGACATGCACATTAGGAAGTATTTCCAACAAATACATATCAGTTTCATGCTGAATAAATAATCCCCCCAAATTTTTATTTTTACATAAAAATAGAATATTGCACTGTTAACAAGACCAGTTATTTGCATATCTTCTCTTTTGATGAATGACAAAATTCAGCCCTTAAAAAAAAAACTGAGTAGCAACTCTATTTTAATAGGAGACTAAAGTTCTCAGTAAAAAAAATGGAAACTAGACAATAGCTGCAATTTTGTTTTACACAAAGCAAATCACTTCAACGTGAATAGGAATAATCTCATCTCTGCAGTTACATGAACCTCAGAATTAATCCCTGGCCAGTGCAAACCATGATCCAAATGCAGCCAGCAAGGTCCTCAGCATGTGTGTCCAGCTGAAGGTTAGGGACACACATGGTCATTCACTTGCCTGGGTCCCTATTTTGATGGCAGAGATTTTGCAATTGTATTTTATAGTTTCTAAGCAAAATGTTGTAGAAAGTGTAGAAGTTATAAAAGTAGTTGTATAAACATTTTTTGAATTAAGTTTCCGTAGTAAATGCTCAAGTTATTCTTAGGCAGGAATACATATTTTTATCCTGTAGTAACATATTTCTGAGCCTATTTTACAGTGTTTTCAAAGCCACTAAAGCAGCACCCCAAGTAAAAATACAGCTGTCACAGCACAGCAGGGATAGACTATTTCAAGATTTTTAGAAATTCTGTCTTTATAGTGTGTAGATTTGCCATGGAGTACATGTAGATTTTTCTAGTGTTCCTAAAATTCTCAAGTGGAATAAGTTAGTAGGAACAGGAAATGATTTCCTAAAAGAATTATTCTGTCTTCTGTTTAAAACGCAGTATACTGTCTCCTTTTCTAATTATGTTCTGGGTAAAAGAATTTTTCCTGTGATGAGATTAAGTTGCTATATCTCAGCTGTATTTGATACCTGTGCAAACTTCTTGCGTAGTGGAGGCTTTCTATTGTAAATTGGTTAAGCATTCAATGCTCTGTAAATAGAACCGTTATTGGCAGATACTGAAAGAGTTATCATTACCATTAAACTATACTGATTCAACTAAGGATATCCAATATCTAGTTTCATGGATTTTAAGTAAATCCATGAAATCAGAGATATTTGCATTCTTGTTTGTGGCTGTCAAAAAATTCTGGTTCTCCTTTGAGCTAAGAAGGCAACTAGCAAAAACTGCCTAGTGCTTAGATTCATTCATAGTCTTGGTATTCAGATATTCCATAAAATGTTTAGTGCAGAGGCGCTACTGAATAGTCTGCTTCTCCAAGAAAACAATTATTGAGTCCTAAAAATTCTTGTCTTTTTTCTTTCCTTTTTTGGCTGTGTGTGTGTGTGTGGGGGGGTATCTCAAGGCAGAAAACTTTTAAAATCTACAATATCTTACATAAATACTTAGCTAGCCAATTTAAATTTTACTGGCTCTTTTGATTAAAAAAAAAAAAACAAAAGGATGACATTTATTTTTTCTTTAGAATAGCTCTGCGGGAAAAACTTTTAAGACTGTAACTTTAATTTACCATGCAAGACCTGAAGCTTGTTGGTTGGTGCACAGTGCACAATCTTCTGTATCATCACTAAATTAGGACAGAACTTTCCCCTCGGGACCTGAAGTGCCTTTGGAATTTTGTGCAGAAGAGCAGATACTATTATTTGGATGTTTGTGCAGTCATCCATTTCTTCAGGCTCAGCCTGCTTCACTGGCCAAGCTGACTTCTGAAATGCGGGTCCTGTGCTCTGTAGAACACAGCCCTCATGGTCACCCAGCTGCGTAGCTGCTAAGGAAGGAATAGAACATGGGCTGCTTTACACGCTGCTGGTCCTTCCGACACCAGGCGATCACTGTCCCCTCACTGTTGGCTGTGTACAAATGGTGGCCATCACAGGAAAACGTAAGGCTGTAGAAACAAACCCCATGGTACATTACATTTCTTAAAATTATATTAGCATACTGGTCATGACACTGAAGGTAAAATATTTTTCCTGGAATACAGAGACACAAATTGTGGCTATTGCTCACGGTTTTGACTGTGTTTCTGAGACATCACTGTGCTGACAGGTTGTGTGGCTTTTAACCAGGTAACACAAGATAAAACCAGGACCCAACAGCTCAGGACAATATGTTCCTTCTTTGCATGGTATTTTATTTTTTTCTTGTTTATGCTTTATTACCTAAACCACAAATGCTTTGCTATAGGAAAATTTAAAAAATAACAACAGTATATCTTTAAAATTATAATTATTTTATGGATAAAAAAATAACCTTAAAAATAATTTAGGCTTCGATTCCTGGTATCAAAAAAAAATTAAGTCATTAAACTTTAGAGGTAGTACAATGAAAATAAATTTATTTTAATAAACTAGAATTTGACTCACTTTACTTCTAATTGAGTTTTTAGAGTCAAATTTGTTAACCTAGCGAAGGGTAGCCGGCTGTTTATCCATCTTGTCAAGCACATGGCTACAGCAATCAGTCACCATTATGGTTTTTGCAGGCTGGGAAGTGAAAAAGCACAGTTTTTTAACTTTCAGAGGCCTCCTGGGCTCACTATCCAGCCTGCCTGTCCAGTAGGCTCTGAGCTCCTGACTCAGACTCATTCTACAAGACAGGAAGTGTGGTCCTTTCACTCTAGGTCCTGGACAACCTGCTGTGAGAAATGGCTGGTTTTTTATGATGCCTTCAAGCATATAGTTCTTTAGGTCTGTGTGCTTTAATCTCTCTCTAGCAAAAATACAATCACAGATCATATTTTGAAGAATAAAGGGGGATGATCTTACCTTATAATAGGCCTATTTGATTTGGGAAATGTAATTTCTCTCACAGGCTTTAAGTCCCAGGTGCTCCATAACCTACAAGGAAAAAATTTATCTAATTATGCAAACTAAAACTACCCTCTTTGAAAAAGCCTACACATTTGTTTCTGTGTTAAAAGTTACCTGGAAGAAACTATAATAAGCAAAGAACAGTATTATTGCTACGAATTTTATAAGGGTGAATGTGGGAATAAAGAACTTTTAACTTTATATACCTTCATACTGTTCATCTTTTATAGTAAATACAGAATTTCAAAACTGCACTAAACCTATCTTTATTATTTAGAAATAGAACGGGAACAACTGAAGAACCTGTATCCAAAGAAGATTTTAAATTTCCAGATATTAAATATTAACATGCCTACATATTAACAACTAATTTCTAGGGCTGGGGATATAGCTCAGTGGCACAGCACCTGTCTGGCAAGTGCAAAGCCCTGAGTTCAATTCCCAGTACCAACAAAAACCTAAAAACCCCTAAATTCTGAAAATGTTACGTCCCTATGAATAAAAGCCAAAAAAGAATCCAAAGTTGGCTTACCTCACAGTTCCATTCTCTAAGCCTCCAGCAATTACATTGATAGATACTCCCTCGGGCTGGTTGGAGAAAGCCACGGAGCAGATGATCTCTCTGCAGTGGACATGTCCAATGAGGTCTCCATTTACTGTCCAGAGTCTAAGGTCACTGCCACCGCCCGCTAAAACACCAAATCATCCAGAAGGTCACCAGGATACAGGGTCTCACAGCCCAGACACATGGGCCCTGAAGGGCATTCTTGAGGGCCATGCTAACTAGTGTAGTTATGATGTTCACAGACAACTATGACCAAAGACTGTTTAAATTACTCCAGTGTAAGTCCCACAGAGGCTTACATATTTATCTAGAGACAATGACTCATGAGAATATAAAAATGTAATGTACAATGTAGAGCAACAAGGTAAATTAATCATGAATCTTTGTGTAATTACCACATTTCAGCCTTTGAAATACCAAATTTTACTTATATTTGAAAGTACCTGGGAAGCCGGGTGTGGTGGCACAAGCCTGTAATCCCAGAACTTGGGAGGCTGAGGCAGGAGGATCATTGTGAGTTTGAGGCCAGCCTGGGCTACAAAGTGAGCTCAAAGCCAGCCTGAACTTCATAGTGAGACCTTATCTCAAAAAGACAAAAAAAAAAAAAAAAAAAGTACCTGGAACACTAAACAATCTATAAAAAGATGAAAATATCTATAAAACTATCCAGACGTAACTTGTGTGACTTTCAAAGAGAAAAAAGAAAGTTATAGTAGAAATTACCTGAGTTAAAAACTAATTCTTAACAAGAGTAGAAAACTTCTCTTTAAGTCATCTAGGATGGATTTATCAATGCCTTATTAAACTTTGTTTCTCTTTTCAAAGATCACAGAGTGGCCAGTTTTTTCTAGTTTTTGAAGGGTGAAAAAGGCAATCACTGTGTATCATGCTTTAAAAGTGGGCTTCTTGGGCTTACAATGACATGTACAGCCTTCTTTGAGGAAATATTCTCTGATTTAAAAAAAAGGTTCTGAAGTGTGACTACCTTTGGATGACATGTCTTATACCCTTAATTTTACCTTTTCATTAGGACTAACGAAAGTATTTATTAAACAATGAAAATAGTTCCCCCACAAGCATTAGAAATGTCACATATCACAGAGGAAGGGGCTAGTGTGTTGTAGGTTACTCAAAATAGCCCAAAGGCAGAAACCACCAAATGTGCACAACAGATGAATGGATAAACAGATGCTGTGCGTATGTAGATATATACGCACTATTGTGTTGAATATATTATATTCACCACAAAAAGGAAAGAAGTTCTGATATGTGATACAAGATTGATGCGCCCTAAAAACATTGCACTAAATAAAATAAGACATAAAAGGACAAATAAAACACAAAAGGGGGCAGGAGGTGGGAAAAAGGAATAGGGAGTTACTACTTAATGACCACAGAGCTTCTTTTGGTTGATGGAAAAGCTTCTGAAATAGCGGTGACAGCTGCCTAACATTAAATGTAATCAATGCCATCGAACTGTGTATTGAATGCAAATTTTTTGTTAAATATATTTTCACACACACCCACTGTTACTAAGACTTCCCACTGTAGATCACCAACTAGAGATTATCTAAACATAGCATCAAGATGCAAATCGCTTCTCTGGCGTTTTGGCTAAGATCAAGTGTGAAGATGCAGGAGACTAAATGTGTTAAAGAAATGGAAATGCAAGCCAAGTCTGGCGGTATATACTTGACATTCTAGCACTCTGGGAGTGCTGGGATAGGAGGATCAAAATTTTGACTCAAAATAACTGGGGATGTAGCTCAGTGTGAAGGCTCTGGGTTCAATCCCTAATATTGGTGGGGAAAAAAAAGAAAGACAATGGAATCACCTTTTGTATGAGCAGGCTACATCTCATCTTTTCCTTTTGAATTTTGTATGTGCTCAAAGTTTTTTTTAAATAAAGTAACTAGATGAGTACTGGGTCAAGTTAGAATGGTTATGAAATCACTGATACATATCTGTAAAAGACAGTGATGCAGGGTTGGTCATTATAACTTGTAGGTACTGCACAGCTTATCCTTCAAAATGAAAAATCTAAATGTGGGCCTGCACTCCCTGAAGTGTAGTACTACTAACCAAAGAATTATCGTAGCAGCTTACCACCTAGCATCTTGGGCTACTGCAACACCAAATAACTACTTGTTTGCCTAAAACTAAACATACTGAAATTACAGACAGTAACTCAATACCAGATTGCTTTCATGTATAGTTTAAAACATCAGCTAGAAGTCAGAAACTTGGGCATTCCTCAAAAAAAAAAAAAAAAAAAAAATCTCTATTCTTTCTATTCACTGTCATGGAAATTAAAGTGGGAAAACAACTTGCCCTAAATCTTGGAGAATGGTATTACCTTCATAATGCCACCCTAACAGAGGACCAGGCCATGCATGACTCACCCTCATTCAAGGGCACGTGTTCTGATAGAGGGACAGAATGGTTACAAAAATACAAAACCTATTATAACTTATCTGTAATTTCATTAATTTCATATCCTATCACTATAAAAATCACATCTCATAATAAGACCAGAGGAATTATAGTCAGGAGGAATGAAATTGGCAGTGTAATTTTTGAGACAATTTTATACACATACAATATATATGTACATACATATACATATATACTTATTTTTAATTTTGGTTCTAAGGAAACTTAGTGTCCACTAAAATGTCACAATTTTTGGTAGGTTAAGTCTGATTACTTTCTTCCCTTCTTAGCACATAATAGGACTCTAGTTTGGGTTACTAAACATGTTTGACACTCTTTTAAAAAGTAATTTAAAAAATTATGTTCTCTAATAAGTGCTTGTTATGGTTGATGGTGTCAACTTGAGGAATCTAGAAGCTTGGCTAAATGACTCAGCAGTTCTACATCCTGGGGTGAAAAAGACATGCCCTTCTTGCACTAGGATTTTTTTTTTGGTATTCATGCTGAGCCTGTACAAGAGGAGGGCGCTAAAGACTGTGTGGGCGTGGGCAGATAGCCAGTATACAATGTAAGGGAGGAAGAGAGGCTTGTTTCCCTCCCCGCTTTTCTGCTCTTGCTGTTTTTGCTGTCTTCCACTGCCACGAACTGTTGCCCTCTGTCATGTGCCACTCTGCCTTGAAGCCAGCTGATTATAGACTAAAACTTTCACAAACTGTAAGCTAAATAAACCTTTCCTTCCTTAATTCTGAACATCAGGTATTCTGTCTCAGCAACCAGAGAAAAGTAACCAAGAACAGTGCTCTTTGTAAATTCTTTTTTATATATATCAAAAGGCCTTAAAATTTTTCAGAAGGCTTTTTTGTTCAAATTGGGAAAGAAAGTTCTGCCTATTACTCTGTTATACTGTTTGATTTCCAGAGACACCCACATATCCTACTAGCAAGTTGCTAACTGCAGCAAAAGTAATTTTGTTTTTAGTCCCCATATGACTGGCTGATGTGGTATCACAGGAGTAAATCACTACTGGCAGCAGGAAAGTAATTAACTCTAAAAAATTCAGTTCCTTCAGGATTAGTCCTAACTTTCAAACACTGCCAAAAAAAGAAGGTAGAGAACTTTATATAAATAAGCATTGTGTTATTTCCCCAGCATCCCTCTGGATGTGACACAGTAAAAGCCAACAATGCACAATCAACAAAGTCATCAGTCGGTACCAAAGTCAACTGTTTACGTAAGATCTTTTCCCTTACTTATGGTCATTAGGAAGTGAAAGCGTTTTCATGGCATGATTTTATGATTGGAGGTAAGAGTGTCAAAAATATTTTCAAGTCTGAAGTCTTTAATCATAGTCAAAGACATTAGTTTTCTTTAATATAAGAATGAATGTTTTGCAAAAACAATAACACAACAAAAAAAACTCTAAGAGATACCTGTAATGTAAGAAAAAACAAATATTTGGTTTTTATCCCTGTTCCTGACACACCTTTGGAATTTACTGTCTTCTCTATACCAGATGAGGCACAAGTCACCAGGATTTCAGACCCACCCCCAGGTGGGGTGGGGCTGGGTTATGCTGTGGCACCTATCTCTTCTGTGTCTTGGTTTTTCAATCAAATCTTTAAATGACAAGGCCAGGTCTGCACTCAGGCTGGAGAATGTACCTTGATGCCAGGGTCTGGTGCACCCTAACTCCTGTGCTCAGGACCCTTCCACACTTTGCCCTGAGTAACTCTTCACCTGGCTGCTCATTTCTATCCTTTACAATGAACGATAGTAGTACATACAGGTTGACCATCTGAAATGCTCTGGAAACAAACTTTTTGAGAACTGTCCTGATGATTCCAGTGGAAAATTCCACACCTGACTTCATGTCTATATAGGTTATATGAAACATAATAAATTTTGTGTTTTGACTTGGGCCCCATCCCCAAGATATCTCATTACATATATGCACATGTTACATAATACAATAAAGATACAAAATCTGAAATACTCTGTTCCCAAGCATTTTGGATATTCAGCCTATCTGGTGTTTCACTGAGTTTTGTGAGTCATTCTCGAAAATTATTAAATCTAGAGGTATATGGTCATGCCAACCCCTAACTCTGCTAACTACAAGTAGTGTCAGAATTGAATTGCATTATTACATACCCAGTTGGTATCAAAAATTTGAGGAATTGGTTGGTGTTTGGAAAGACATTGTACATTTGGTGTTATGTATATATATAAATAAAATGCAAGCAAAGGATAGAGGCCTACCCACTACTGATGTGTCAAAGACATTTTATACTGAATGGACGAAAAGAAAACAAGCCATTTTTCAAAGGATCCTTTCCATTTTAAGATTCTTAGAAACAGAAATTCAAATAGAAAATTCATGCACTTTCCAACTGTTCATTGCTGAAAGAATCATTTTTTAAAATGAAGGAAAAAACTGACCCTTGATTAGGAGATTATCTTTGTCATGTAATTTTTAAGGCAAAGACTCCATTGGTTTTAAGGTATGACTCCACTGGTTGTTCTAGATGACTGCTCTCTCTCAGGAATTAGAAGACAAATACTCCTGGGCTGGTCCTCTGCTGAGGCTCTTCATTTAGTCAACGGTGTGCAGCAGATAGAGGTGTGGGAGGCCACCGTTTTGGACTGAGCAAGCCAGAATGGAGTCCCTGCTGCCAGGGGTCACACAATCAAAGTGAGCTTAGAAATAGCCCAGTTTTCCAAAACACAGCCTCACACAGGCAACCATAAGGGCTCAGTCACTCTGAGCCAGCACAGGAAGTTAGACCCCGCAGCTTTCTTCAGCCTTTTCTGCTCATGCAGCCTATCTCCCCTGCTCAGCTCACAGGAGTATCTTTCCTTTCTGCACATGAGTGCTGCCCAATTATATCTTTGAATTCAATTTATTGAAAATTCCTTCTCTAATAGAAGGATGACCATAAAGTTATAATTAAAAAAGCAGAAGCCAAAAAGGATAGAAAAACACTCAGAAAATTCAGATAACTGTGTAACAATGATTTGCTTATATGTACTCAAATGCAATTTTACATATACCCAGAAAAGAGCTAAATTATGACATTAATTTCTGCATAAATTGTTCCTCAATTGAGGAACTCAGCCTTTGACCACACTGTGTTTTAATATGCTTCTGTGCTAGGAACAAAGTGCTTAGCTCTGCAAGGACCCAAGAGCAGCCAGACCTAGGAGGTAGCCACTGACCAAATGCACTGTTAGAGCAGCAGCCCTGTGCTTTGGTTTGGGGTGAGCTCACCTGAATCACACACGGTAGCAATATCACCTGATGTTTCACTGGCAGAGACGGCTGTGACAGGGCTTTTGTGTCCCGCCAGACTTTGTACATAGCATAGCCTGAAAAACGAAAGGCTTAAATTTGCATATGAAAATTATATTCTTTTACTTATGTAATTCTTTTCCTCACCATATGCACTTATTATTCATAGGGCATACATGTTTTCCCATCTGATCTTTTGATCTGAATGATACTACAAAAATAATCTTACATTGGTGGTATAGTGGTTAGCATAGCTGCCTTCCAAAAGTAATCTTACTACCTTTAAGGGTTCTTAAATTTGTAATGGATTCATTCATTCATTCTTTTTTTTTTTTTTTTTTTTTTTGGTTTCTTGAGACAGGGTCTTACCATGCAGTTCAGGCTGGCCTTGAGGTCACTATATGGCCCAGGCTGGCTTTGAACTCACTGTGATCCTCCTGCCTCAGCCTCCCAAAATGCTGGGATTATAGGCATCACCACCATGGCCGGCAGTAATGGTATTATTTTGGTGTATATTTCATATAATCCGAATAGCAATATTAAACATAGCTGTGTGGGTGGGAGATTTCTGTACCTGTTTAAGTCCCATACGATGCAGGTTCCGTCTCTGCTCACACTTATCATTATACTGTACGGCTTGCAGACAAATAAGCTGGTTATCTCTTCTGTGTGCCCATAGAGATGTATCTGAGTCTCCATTTCTATCTCTGATGGCTGAAATTTAGAAATTAAGTAAAGGATGAGAGAGCAATCGCCACACAAAATGTCTTAGAATAGTATCTTGAAAATAAAAATATAAAGTGACACAAACATTCTCAACTGACCATTTTCAATCCTGTTCAGTTCAACAGAATAAATGAATTTTTAAAAATTTAAATTACTCAATTTCATCAACTAAAATTCTTTTCATTTTTGTCTTTCTTGTTCAGTCTTTGTTCAAAGGCACATGTACTTTTTATAGTTGTAATATTGCCATATAAATAATTTTCTATTGCATACATTTTCCTATAAATATTTTCTAATTTTAAGATGGTCATCAAAATGATTTTTAATGGTATTATAATATTCTTTATAGTTAGTATACCATAGTTGACTTGAGTGGCTTTCATTGATTTTTAAGTTGTTTCCATTATTTTTGTGGGGGGAGGTTTAAGACAGGATCTTGCCATATAGTCTAGGCTGGCCTTGAACTTACTATAGAGCCCATGCTAGCCTCAAATTAGTGATCCTCATACCTCAACAGACCTGTGCCACCATACCTAGCACTCCACTTATTTTCAAGTTATAGATAATGCCATAAATTCTTCATACTGTATATAAGTTTTTTTCCCTGAACTCTTTAGCATACATTATCAGAATTGTACTAGTGGGTCAGTGAATTTATAGTTCTTGACAGGGTACTTTTCAAAGGTGTTATACCAACTCCTGATGCTATGGGTGGTGCTGGGCAGTAATGCCATATTACTTGTCCATAGTTATAGACTAATTTTCTAAACAAAGGCTGCAAACTGATACCAGCTGTCCACAAAGGGTTTGACTTCTGTTTTCTTCACTGGGCTATTTATTATCACAAACATTTTAGTATTTGCCCTTCAAAGAATATAGAAACATAAAAATAGTAAGTATAATAAAGATATAGTGATACCCAGTTAAACCTTAACATTTTATATTTATCAGTTTATTTTAAAAATAAAGTATTAAGTACTATGCATGCTGTTCTACATATTATTTCCTCTCCCTTGTCAGAAGTTATTACTAGCCTCAATTTTTTTTTATGTTTTCATGTAAGATTATACACATCTGTGTTTCTACAACTATAAACATATAGTTTCTCATGTTTATAAACTATATATATATATGAAATTTATATATTCTGATCTTGCCTGTTTTGTTCACTACAACTTTAAAAATATATTTGTATTGATATATTAGGTATAGTTTTTCTGTCTTAACTGCCTATTTTATTCAAACAAAAAAATGTATTTTACACTTAGAGAATCAAAAGATAGGGCAATATGCAGCTTGAAACTGAAGCTATATAGCAGTTGCCTATTAAGCCAGGGCATGTTTTCTTCAACTGAACAGAAATAAGACCAGCAACCAGATTAGCTTCTAAAAAAACCAAGAGTCTGGATCTGGATCTCTAGGATCCCCTTTGTTTAGAGGGCCCCATCTGGCTCTCTGTGATCCTCTCCACATGGCCAGGAGCCCACAAGACCTCAAGGGTGTTCCCTATAATCCTTTATGGCCTTGCTTTGGATATGTGGGCTAAAGGAATCCCCTCACTAAAGGGCCTGACTTTCTTCCTTCTCTGCTTGAGCTCTGCAACATTTGAATTTGTGATTACCCAAATTCTAATCTTTGAACATTTCCCAAGTGTTAAATGGCAATCAAGGTGTCTTTAAACATTTCTTTTATTATAACCATTTTTATAAACAAGTGTCAACTTTTTCACATATTCATTTCCTTAACTGTAATTTTGTGTACTTGGTTTTATGTATTTGTCACTACATTAAAAAGTTATTTGTAGCCTGCGTGGGCACAGGCTTGCTTGCGGGCCGTCCTGCGGGCGGGAGACACGGGGCATGTGGCTGGTGCCTGCAGCCACGGGTATCCAAATTGACCCCAAAAGAGGGAATCTAACAGGCCAGTAGCGATTGAAGAAATTGAGAAGGTTAGCAAACAGCTGTCATTCCCTGCAATGCAAGGATCAGCTGGTGTCACAGGTTTAAAAAACCTTCATGAATAGGAGAGATCAGAAGCAACATGATGGGTTCAGAGGCTCATGAAAAGAGACCACCAATCCCAACATGTTCAAAACAAGACATATCACCTCACAGTACCAGTGTTGGTGAAATGAGGCATTATTTGTATGGCTGCTGCACAGCTTTCACCAATATAGCAATCACATTTCCAATTCAGAAAGTCCTCTTTCAGCAGCAGCTTTACGGGATCAAAATCCAGGATGCAGTACTGCAGTGGAGGAGGGACGGATTTCGAAACTTGTATCGTGGAATCCTTCCCCTATTAATGCAGAAAACAACTACCCTGGCACTTATGTTTGGTCTGTATGAGGATTTATCTTGCCTTCTTCATAAACACATGAGTGCTCCAGAGTTTGCAACCCGTGGTGTGGTGGCAATACTTGCAGGGACAACAGAAGCCATTTTCACTCCATTGGAAAGAGTTCAGACATTGCTTCAAGACCACAAGCATCATGACAAATTTACAAACACTTATCAGGCCTTCCGGGCACTGAAATGACTTGGAATCTGAGAGTATTATTAAGGCTTGGTGCCTGTTCTTTTCCACAATGGATTCAGCAATGTTCTTGTTTTTGGCCTTTGAGGTCCCATTAAGGAGCATCTCCCTACTACGACAATTCACAGTGCTCTTTTGGTTAATGACTTTATCTGTGGAGGTGTATTGGGTGCCATGTTGGGGTTCTTGTTTTTTCCTGTTAATGTTGTAAAAACTCACATACAGTCTCTTATTGGTGGGGAGTTTCTATCTTTCTCCAAGGTTTTCAAAACAATCTGGCGAGAATGGGACAGGAAGCTGACAAATCTCTTCAGGGGAGCCCATCTGAATTATCACTGGTCCCTCATCTCTTGGGGAATAACCAGTGTGACTTATGAGTTCTTGTTAAAGATAATATGAAAAAGTCAACAGTGAAGTGCCATGTATCAACTAAACAGACTTGAGAAAATTCATATTGGGTTTGGTTTGAATTGACCCCAATACAAGTCGGTATTGTTGAGTCCAGGCCACAGTGAATCATGGGCAGAGCTGTTTCCCAGGAGTACCAACAAAAACAGAATAAAAGGTTTCAGTAGGAAACTTTCAAATTTCAAAAAAAAAAAATTATTTGTAGGATTTCCTGTATTTATGAAACAGAATCCAAGTACCTTCCCTTGTCTGCCAGATGATGTGAATCACCATATCAGTCTGGGCCTCCCTAGGTAAGGTCAGGTCATGAGGATCCTTGACAACCCAGGAATTCCAACCCAGACTACAGTTCTGTGCAGGAGCTGGTCCCATCCACCTCATCCCCTTTAGGGACCAGTGTCTGGAAGAAGACCTCCTTGGTACTCCCCAGCTTACTCAGTCTCTAGTGCTCTCTTCTACTTCTCCCACAAAAGTCTATCCAAGGACAATGTCACTGTTCTAGGATTGGCAGATACCCTTGATATTGAGCTCCTGGGTTTAAGTGATCCTCCTGTCTCAGCTTCTCAAGTAACTGGGACTACAGACATGTAGGCTATCCTCTCCTATTTATCTTTCTGTTGTGGTAGTTTCCTACTAGCCTGTCAGATTTTTGATGCTTTTAAGACAAATTCATATAAATGTATACTGCTAAAGGCTAGATAAAACATATATTATTGTTTTTATATATTGTTAAAGTATAAACACATTTTATAAATACACATTTATATGTATAATTTTATCCAGGAACTGGGGATCCAGAGTAATACAGGCTTGCCCTCCAGCTGCTCTGTGGCAATAATGAGTGAAAGCTGCACTAGGAGGATTTCTGCAGAAACTCTGAGACCCTCAAGTAATACCCTCAGATTAGAGGGAGGGGTAAAGGTGGGGTCACTGGGGGTACTGAGTGGCAGAACAGATTGAGGCAAAGGAAAGGGCTTGCCAGACAGCATCAGAGGTGAGGAAGCAGTGTGCATAAGGACATAGGAGAAGATGGCACTGCAAAAAGGAGCAGGTGGGAGGACCTAGGAAAGAAAAGATGGGAAGACAGAGTGGCCAGGGCCTAGGTTTAGGGTGTGTGGGACTGGCTGCCTGTATTTTGTCCCCAGGCATTGTGGGATACCACACTAAAACATTTTATCCAGGAGTTAAGGATATAGTCAGCGTTTTAGGAAGACCCCTCAGAAGCCTGTGGGACATCACTGGTGGGGCAAGAGACTGAAGGCCAGGACAGTGAGGAGGCAACCACAGTGGTGAAGTGGGGGGCACATGGAAGGGGCCAAGCTGGGGCAGTGGACGTGAGGCTGTCCCTGTCTGGTATAGACAGGTTTGACTCATTCTTACCTATCCTGTGATTCTTTAATCTAAAATTTAAATTTTAATCCTGGAAAATTCCCAGTTCCTATCTTTTCAAATTCTGCCTTTTTCCATTCTTTCTTCCTATGACTATGAGCCATACCTGGACCTTCTCATTTTTCTCCTGACACCCCTTCTGCTCTCTTCTCCTTATCATTACATGTTGCAGTGTGTGTAATGTCTTTCAGACAGATCTGGCTTCCAGTTTATTAATTCCTCAATCTGCTATTTCACTGGTCATTAAAATGAACTAGATGTGAAACCTTGGGCAGGTGACAAGAATGGTTAGGTCTGTGTTCAGGAGTGTCACCTGAAAATAAGAACACCACTAAAACCTACACCCAAGGATTGCTGAGATGATTCAACATTCCAGAATATGTAAACAGCTCTGAATAATGCCTGATACAAAGTAAGAATTTGATAAATATTAGCTATTATTTTCATTATTTCATTTCTAGGAGTTTTATTTTTTCTCATATCTACTGTTTTTCTTCTGTGACTCATTTTAAATGGAGCAAGTACCTCTGATTCACTGATAAGATTCATGAGTGACCTCAGCTTTGAAATTAAATGAAATCAATGCTCTACTTAGCCAGTTACAAGTTTCAGCTCTTAGGGCCAGTGCTTTTCTAAAGGTTTAGGTCAGTGTTTTCCTGAGGTTTTAGACTACTGTTATTACAATCAGTATTGTAAGAAATTTGTCAGAAGGAACCTAAGAATGTAGATTCATTGGCCTGTTTTCCACCTTTTACTTTGTGACACAAATAACAGTTATGGGGTAAACTAACATAGGGCCTGTAGAGGGGACATGATAATTTTATAAACTCTGCACTTTATAATTATTGAAAGCGTTAGTGATCTTTTGCTGGCCTCGTTCCTTTCAATATTGTTCCTGAATGAAGTACAACCTTGGGCAAGCTGCATACATACTCTTTTATCACCATCAATTTTGGGAACAAGAATATAGATGTTCATGAACATGAAAATGATATGGCTGCTTTGTTTTGTTTTGTTTTGTTTTTGTTGTTTTTTTCCAGTACCAGGAAGATATGGCTGCTTTACCTACTCAGTAGAAGAATGCCTCAGGAGAAACTATTATAAAATCAGTACCACTTCTGGAAGGTATTTTTCTCTAACATTTACATGAATTATAGGTAATGATCCCATAAAAAAATCAACTTATTCATCATTACCCAGAATACATTTTAGGAGACTTTACCTTGGAAGAATAGAAACACGCTGTGCTCAAAGTTAGGTATGTGATACTAACAAAAAGAAGATGCTTCATAAGAGCCCATTGGAAATATTGTCAAACAAAGACTTTGGCACAGCCTAGGTGGGCCCTGGGCAGGCCCGTCTTTTGTCTGAATAGGAGAACTTGAAGGAGAACATGAACACTTCAAGACAGAATTCAGAGGGTGGTCAAAGCTGCAGAACAGACAGAATGAACCTGAGGGACCTCCTGCTAACCTCACACACAAGTGTTACAAGCTCAGCTCTAAGGACACAGAATGCTGAGAGGGTCCCCATGGAAAAAGCAACAAAAACTACCTCTGCAAAAACCCAAAACAGTGATAAAACTACAAAGCTAAGTTGCATTTTTTGATGCTGTTAATCTCATGACTTGATTACCTAATATTCAGGAACAAAGGAAAATCTTCATGAATGAGCTAAAAACAAAACTGCTTTCAGGCAAATATAAACTGAAAACAGTCAGCAATATAATCTTTTGTACGCTTACCATATACTTCAAAACCAAAAGAAGGTAACTCTTGCTGTATTTAAATTATAATAGCTATACCTTTGATCTGCTATATTCAAAGGTTTTCAGTGCTCCCGTACTGAGAGCTTAATCTTTTTCTTTTAAAATCTTTAATGATATCATATTGGTGCATAATTTAAAATGCAGAAGTGAGGAAAACTAAGAATAAGGTTGGCTCTAGGAAAACTAAGAACAAGGTT
Source organism: Chinchilla lanigera (assembly GCF_000276665.1). Taxonomy (NCBI): domain Eukaryota; kingdom Metazoa; phylum Chordata; class Mammalia; order Rodentia; family Chinchillidae; genus Chinchilla; species Chinchilla lanigera. The sequence goes on along the minus strand of NW_004955492.1, from coordinate 4,355,388 downwards.
GCTCAAAGTGTTGGGAAAATAAGTGGAGATAAAAAACAGAAGATGAATCCAGTTTTTAAAAAGGTACTTATGTCATGGTACAAAATGATTTGTGTGCATAGCAGACAAAGGCCCTAGTGGCAAGGTTTGGAACAGATCTGCAGGAAAAAGGAAATAGGCAAACATAGATTAGAGGCTCCAGCAGCAGCTGTGAGTATAAGAGATACATAGGGGTGAAATCCATTTTAGGCCACTGGGAGAGAAAAGGAGGCTTTCCAGGACTTATGACCCTTCTGTTTAGATTCTGTAGCATCCTGTTTAGCATGATGTGTATGTAATTACCTTATGGCCTCAATGTTTCTGCCCCATTTTTGCATTCCTTCCCCACATGTTATACTCTAAACTTCCAAGGAAACTACTTTCTGTCCCCCAAGGCCTTGGACTCAATGCTGTCTGAAATGCTGTTTCCTTTTTTCTTTATGCAGTAAAATGATCCTTTAAGATCCTGCCCATCTGTAAGTTTTTAGGATCCCTGACAATGGCTGCTCCCACTCCTGTGTGGGAGCCTGTTCTACAGCACATGTTCCCTGTCTGCTGGCTCCTTGTCTTGCCCTTCCCAGCTTGCTGCCAGGATCACTGTGTCCTGGTCTCCAGTCTCTTGCTCCAGAAGTGTTTCTCCTGCAGCTCTACAGGAGTCTCCCTCAAGTGCTGACTGGGTCATTTATACCTGATTAACACATTTTAAGGGCTCCTCTGGCTAAGAGATGGAAATAATATTACAATCACATTGATACCCCGGGGATCTTGGCAAAGGACCTCAATAAGGGTTTAAAATGCAACAAACTCAGACAAAAAAGCAAGAAGGATCTGGGAGTCACTCTATGCTATGAACTCAGGTTTCACCCAGTAAAATACATATGGCAATATAATTAAAATAACTGTGATTGAAAAAAAATCGGAGAAGATTCTAGATTAGAAAGATGATTGCCACCCCAACTTGCCATGTCTCCTGAACCATTCCACATGCAGTTGTACTATGGCTTATATCTAGATGTACTCCCAAAGCCTCATGCACTCACAGATGGGGCTTGGGGGAGGTGACTGTATCATGGATGCATGATACTAGATTAGTCTCCTTACTGGTTTAACATAGTTCTGTGTGTGGATAATGGGCTTACTGAAGAGGGCTGACCTACCCTGTGTGGGTGGCACTGACAAATAGGCTTGGAGCCTGGATGGAATAAAAAAGGAAAGAAGGAAACATTGCTGCTTCATGCCTGCCATGCTATGGACTGTGATGCCCCTCTGTCATGCTGACCTGCCTTGAAGCCAGCTGACTGTGGACTGAAACCTCTCTACAAACGGTGAACTTAAGTAAATATTTCTTCCTTTAACTTATGGGTATTGGGTATTTTGTCCCAGAAAGTAAGACAATTCAAGAAAGGAGTTAGTAAATTAAAAGAAGCATTGCATAATATGTCTTCTTTTCTTTAGTATGCTCTTTTATGTTTAGCTCTCATTAAAACATTCTTCTGATGAGTTATAGAAATTAAGACAAGCTGTATTTACCCAGAGAGTATAGGAATGCAGAACATTAAGATTTCTAAACTTCAAATTTGACAGAATCTTGTGGTATACTCTTCTTACACATTTAGGTGGATACTGAGAGCACAGGCAAGCACTCAAATGTCATGAGAAAGCATAAATACAAAATGAGTGCTATCTGTCTTGGAAACAAAAATATAAGACCTTTATATTTACAAAATTTTCATCATCCCAATAAACCTAAGTTTTATGAATCAGACATGTAAAACAGACAAACAAACAAAACAAAAAAACTCCCCAAACATGTGACCTTTCACACTTTAAGGTCAAATTACAGATGTGGAAAAGATCAAATTACAAATGTTTTAAATTAGTGTTACATGAAGCAAATGATACTTCATGAAGGTTTTCTTCCCTCACTGACATGAAAAGTCCCAAACCAAATGCACAATGAGCCAGGACCTACCGTGCTGCTGGTGAATCTGTTTGTGTAGGCTGTGATAACGCCACACTTGCTCCCAGTAAAGAGCTGGCAACTGTCAGGCACCCAAGCACAGCTAGTTACCTTTGAAAGGACAAACCAAAGACTTTTATGTTTTAAAATCATGACAAATGCTTCTGCTTTTCTAACAAGTACTTAAAAAAATAACATGATCACAAAACTTCAGGTAAACATTTTAGTTGATTTTACATTTTTATACATGAGTGTCCATTTATTCCTGAGAAATTTAACAGAACCATCAAGAACTGATTAGGTCCAAGCGTGAGTGTCAATGCATATTTCACACATTTACCTGCTTGTTACTTTCACAGACTTTGCTCTTTTTAGGTTTCTGGTGAGGAACCAGGTACATCTAAATAGAGGTTTTGCTCCTAACAGTTCTTAGGTTGTGACACAGGAGAAGAAAAGACAAACATAAAAGAGAAAAGCTGGCATTACTCCCTTGATGCCAAATCCTTTAGTCCTTACCACAGAGGCACCAACTGCACTCAGGTCAATTCTCACACATCCCAGCATGTCTTCCTGGGTACCCGGTGATGCCTGGTGTGTGCCATATTCACAGTAGCGGCCTCGAACGCTCCACTCTCCTTGCACCTTACCCACCCCACCTCCCCACCCTTTTCTGAGAGGGTTAAGGTTATCAGTGTGGGCTTCTTCCTTGGCCATCCTTCATCTCCTGATTCAGAAAAGGTAGGGCCTCTGTTCTTACAGTGAATCCTGTCCCATCTGCAAGGGTCCTTAGAACCCCTGTGCTTTCTTTAAAACAATCTTTTTTCCAGGACCTATATGTGTTCGAGTCTCTGCTATATTAGAAAATGACATTCTTTGATCCTAATTCCCGCCTCCCCCCTTTTTTGAGACAGGGTCTTGCTGTGTATTTCAGGCTGGTCTCAAACTCAAGGCAATTCTCCTGTATCAGGCTCTTGAGTGCTGGGATTACAGGTGTGTACTACCATGCCTGGCTGATCCTGATTTGGCTAAACTCTCAATATACCATAAGATATCCTGGATCCAATCTTATTTTTCTGAGTTTCTTTTTTCACTAGTTCTAACTGCTTGTAAAGACTGAGCCTTTATAACTTTTGCTCTTGCAAGAAGAAAATGTACTTTAAAAATATGTGCAATAAATGCATTCTGTCTTGCAATTATCATATGGAGTCCCTGACCCTTTTATAAAAGCTAATTTACACTATAGGACTTTAATGATCTCTTTTTCCTGTTTCTTGAAACATTTTGTTATTTCAGCATTCTAGGAATTCTTTCCTCACTACTCCTGAAAAAACTGGGATTCCCAACTATACTAAAAATAAAGAACACCAAAAATGATGGAATGTCTCAGATAATATAATAAGTGAAATAAAATGCCAATTTTTGGTTTCCTTATACATTATCCAAAATATGGTGTCATCTTTAAAAAAAGCAGAAAGGAAGGCTAAGACACCACTCCTGGGGTCTGCTTTCAGCTTTCACTGAATACAGTTAAGAATTCAGAAATTTTCATTGTCTACCAGTTATAAAAAAGAGAATGAAACCAGCAGAGGAAGATGTCTTACAACTATGACACTAATCAGAAGGTGAAGGCAAAGAGCCTGCAGAACTCTAGACTCTGGCAATATTGAAATTGATCATGTAAATAAACACACAGAGGGTGACTCTTCATATGGTAATATACAAAATAAATTTTCTTAAATTAAAGGAAAAATGTGTAAACAATATATTTCTAAGGACAAAAGTGAACTATGGTATTCTGGCCCAGTCAGTGATTTCACTGGATATACTTTATCATATAAGTATTTTACTGTAAGAATCTGGACCATCCCCTTCGGCTAAAAAAGACTTAAGAGAGCACTGTCTCATCCTTTAAGTTATCTGTGTGCCAAATTTTATATAAGTAATTTTGCAATGTTAAAATTCTTATGTGATATGTATGCATGAAATGGTGTATTATTTAGCTTTAAAAAAGTCATTTGTGCCAACACAGATAAACCTAGAGAAACCTGTACCAGATAAAACTATCAGGCACAAAAGACTAATAATACTTCATCTTGCGCACATGTAGATTCTAACAAAGCCAACCTTATGGTGGCAGCGAGTAGAAGGGGGTTGCCGGGAGCTGGGGTGGGAGATGGGTGGGGTAGGCCAAAAGGCAGAGGTCTGCTGTGCAGAACGATCAAGTTCTAGAGTCTTGTTGTGTAGCCCCTCATCATAAGGACACTGCTTTGCATCTTTGTAACTTGGGAAGACGGTGGCTCCTAAATGTTCTCAGCACACACAAATGGCAGCTGTATGATGAGATGGGTATGTTGATTGGCTTGCTGTAGTAATCACTGCACAATGTATATCAAATTACTGAATTGTATACCTTGAACACATATAGTTTTTATTTGTCAATTATACCTCAATGAAAATAAAATCACACCATATAAAAAAGGCTATATTTAAAATAACCTTTATTCAAGCCTTGGATCTGCTAAACTAGTAGTTTATACGACAAAAAGAAATAGACAAAAGCTTGTCTTTGTACTGTAGAACATGTAACAATAAATTGGAAAACTTCCTTAAGATCCTTTGCTCCTCTTTGCCTTCTCTTTGTACCAAGTCCTTCTAATGACAATGAGTTACTTGGAAGTAGCCAGCTCTTAAATAAGTAGAAAAAATCCCTAGTAATGAAAGGTATGATGATGATTGAAAATTGCCACTGAGTGTGTCTTTAACCTTGCTTTATCATTCAATTAATGCTGATGAGGGCTTCATTTGTTCTTTTAACCTTTTTTTTGGGGGGGTTGTGTTAATTATTTTTATCTTCAAAGTAGTTGCTCAGATTATGTTCTTTTAACCTTTTCATCACAAAGTCAAGGTGTTTGTAAACCCAGATTACTGAGGACAGCAGTGAGCTATACCTGGTCGTACATCTACTTATGTTAATATATTTTAATAGGAAGAATATATTTCTAACTTCCAGTGTACCTATTTCCCTTTTCTCTCTCAAACATAACAATTCTAAAAAGGAATGAATAAGGAAAAGGACATATTTATTCTATAATATACTTCTGTGTTTTCACTTATTTTGTAGACTCATTTCCAATTTCATTATACTGCCAGCTCTGTTATGATTTATGGTTATAATTTCTGTGTTTGGATATATATTTGTATCTGTGTAAAATGCTTTGATTAATGTTAGCCGATATATTTAAAAACTCTAAAAAATCTTATTAAAATTTCTAATAAGATTGTTTTTCACTGTCCCTTTATTCTTAGTTCTGATAGTTTATTGGTGAGCCAGGTTACAACACTTGGTGATGACCTTTTTTATCAGCTTACACTAAAAAGTCCTTGCTTGCCTTTTCATGGACAAAAACTGCCCAAAGGTAGTTTATCCCATTTTGAAAGAGTTCAGGCAATGAAACACATTTTCAGACACTTGAACAAAACAGCAGGTGCTATAAACGTAATGCGAGTCAGAGTGAGAAAAGAGAACTTCCCATGGAAAACCAGACAAAGGCTGCATATTCAAGTCACAGTCATAACAACCAAGGCAGCACTGTATACAGGGTAGTTATAGCTTATAAGTTCCATAGATGTCACAAACATTTTCACTACAAAGTTGCCCGGGCTGGGCTTGAACTTTCAATTTTCCTGCCTCAGCCTTGCAGAAAGCTGGTATGACAGGCATGCACCACCATGCCTGGCCTATGTTATCCTAGTTTTAAAGAAGAGGAAATAAAGCCAAATTTGGAAAGGCTGAATCACCTGCCAAAGGCCACACAGTACATAACAAAGCTGGGAGCCCAGTAAGGACCACAGGGCTGGAGGCCTACTGTTTTTCTTTTTTTTTTTTTTTTTTTGTTTTTTTGTTTTTTTGGTTTTTCTCCGGTACCGGGAACCGAACTCACGACCTTGCGCTTGCCAGGCAGGCGCTTT
>NW_004955492.1:4269221-4349341 GCF_000276665.1 Chinchilla lanigera | reverse complement strand
TTTTTTTGGTTTTTCTCCGGTACCGGGAACCGAACTCACGACCTTGCGCTTGCCAGGCAGGCGCTTTTGCCGCTGAGCTAAATCCCCAGCCCCGAGGCCTACTGTTTTTCTGCTATATCACGATACCAAAAACTTGTAGGAAAAGTCAGGTAACAAAAGATAATACTATGGTTACAGAAAATGACCTCAGGGCAAAAACAAGTGGACTGGGAAGAAAACAGTGCTAATGTTTTTCAAATACTGTGTCCTTGGCTGGTGCTGAGCAGACAATCATAACTTCCAACAAGGAAACGGGCAGAAGACAAACTTTTAGACACACTCAGTGGAGCAGTAGGACAAAGTCTATAAGACCTGTAAACATCAGCTTCTTGCCTAGACTAGTTATAGGAGGTTTAAAAGTAGCTGCTGTGACTGTAGTTCCCTTGTAAAGCACTGTATTTAATTATGTAAAGTATTCCCTAAAACAGTTTACCTGGTGCTGTTGAGAACTTTGTATGAAGTTCACTGGTGGTTCGCTTTGCTTACTCTTCAACCTCAAGATGTTATCGGCATATCCCCAACTCAGGATAGCTGACCACTGAATATCAGTACTGTTCATGCTTCTCACGCCTTAGGAGGAAGGAGAAATAAAAGCATCAAACTACCACTGTTCAGCGGTTCTCTGATGGCCAAAACAATGGCAGGGTACGGCCTGAAGTTTATACAGAAGAATATCATTTCAGGCGGAACCATCTTTTTCTCTCCAAGGTGAAAGAAATTGAGTTAGATTTGATCCTTTAATACTAATAGGTAAGGGTGGAATTACACTATTTTTCTCCTGTGTTGTTTTCATTGGGATTTATTTGACTTGGAACTAAAATTACAGTACAGATTTTTTAAAAAATAAAGGTCAGTGATAGTCAATATTACTCCATCCACATTCTGAGATACCTTTCCTTTAAAAAATAAATACGAACTAAATACTATTTAAATAGCTTTCTAGATACTGGGTGCTAAATTAGTCAGTATGAACAACTTTTAATACTACAAAGAGAACTCTGCTAGGAGAAAAGCCACAGCTACACTATGAAGGGGTTTCAATCCCCTTGAGTGCAGGATTTGGCATGGCAGACTTTTACTCAAGGGAGTTTTCTATTTTTAAAGATTTGGAAATTTTTGATGCCCTAAGGACTGTTTATGATCAATGCCTTTTTGTCACTGTAGTAAATGCAGCATGAATGCTGTAAATGGAACTGGTCTCGAAACTTCCAATGTTTTAAAGCAGCATAAAGAGTATTTAGGAGAGAAAATATGTAGTTTATCTCTTCCAATGCCCAGCAGAATACCCAAAAGCTAGATAAACAGAACAAATATTTCTTGAATGAATTAACAGCACATTGAAAATATAATTTACAGATTTTTTAATTTTCTGATAATAACCAAATGTAAGCACCTGTTTCACATTAAAGGAATTGAGACATACTAAACAGAAGTTTCTACAGAAAAGAGCTACATATAAGGTGTGATCAAAAACTATGGTGAATTTTTCAATAGTTTTTTAAAAATTATTACAGTAAAAGACACTGTCATTATACCCCTCAAAATACTACCTCTTGCTCCAATCACACTTTCATTCCATCATTCTTGTTAATTTCTGAAGAAGTTCTCGAAGTCCACTTTCATAAGTGTCTTCGGTCGTGCTGTCATGGCTGCTTTGATGTCCTGAACTGATTGAAAATGTTTTCCTTTTAAAGTCATTTTGACTTTGGGGAAGGCAGAAGTTGCACGTGTAAGATCCAGAGAATAAAGTGGATGAGAATACAATGTAATGTTTTTGTACAAGCCTGCCTTTCTGCTGCATGTCACCTGCCAGGAGCATTCACTATATCTTCAATCACACCTCATAAAGACACTCATGAACGAGCACTTCCAGAACCGATTCAGAGGGCCAGAGATATAGCTCAGTGGCATAAGTGCCTGCCTGGCAAGTGCAAGGTCCTGAGTTCAATTCCTGGTACCAAAAAAACAAAAATAGAACTGCTTCAGAAAGTGGCAAGAACAATGGCATAAGTATGTTCAAAGCAAAGGTAAGAAGTATTTTGAGGGAGATAAATGGCAATCTTTGTTTTACTGTAATGATTTTTAATTTAAATGTTCACTATACATTTTAATCACTCCTTGCATCATGAGATCGCTCAAAATTTACTATAATGTTGTGGCAGATGCTCAGTTAGCCAAGTATCTCATTCTTACTTTTTCCTCCTTTCAGAAAAAGAAACTATCTAATAGAACAGCAGGTCTCAAATAGGGTTGCTTTCCAAAACATATGCTTTTGAAACCTATTTTCAAGGCTCTCCTGACTCTTGTTCTGTTTTGTTTGTTTAAGCCCATGGCTGTATGCTTCTGAGGTACCAGACTTATCTATACACTTCTGTATTTAATGCACTAGTGTATTTAATAAATGTGAAGTATCCACTTTTATCAAACTCATAAAGTTTTCATCTTGTGAGCATAACCACTTATTCTTACCTCCTTCCAACCCCTCCATTTATTTTATTTTACAGGATCTGCAAATAGCTTTATTGAATGGAATAAAACTGAATAGCACAACAGTCCTCCTATGCTGGGGAGCACTATTTCCAAGCCATTTCCCACTCCAGAAGTACAGAGCTTGCACAGTAAGGAATTAAAAGAAAAAAGTCATTTCTATATAGAAATCAGACTCCACTCCAACATCATAGACTAGACTATTTGCAAATCTTCACATTTTAAGTGCAGTGTTCCTTTTTTTTATTCTCCTTTCTGTCCCTATCAAGGGGCCTTAGTACTCTCCTTCGGCTGTCCAGAAGGGGTGAGGGTACTGTAGGGGAACAATGGTGGGATCCTCGTAGCACTACTGGCACGAGGGTATGTTGTTCCTTATTATAGGGGGAGCTGGTGCAAAGGCCAAGGGGGTGAGAATAGGTGGCTTAGGGCAACTCTCCATTGGCATAGGCATCCAAAGTCTGTCTTGACTCTGGCCTGTACCTTCTTAACTGGGAATAGGGCAAAAAGCAGTTGCATTGGGGAGGGGATTAGCCAAGCTCTGGGAAAGGGAGAAGATACCCACACCAGTTCCTATTCCTATTAACAGCCAGCAAACTGTCCATGTGAAAGGAGGAACAAATGGCAGGTAGGTTGGAAGAATCAGGCTGGTGCTGTCCCCAGCCTCTGTCCAATACAAGAGGAAATGAGGTAGCAAATGGCTGAAGTGCTGTGATCGGGTTAAGGGAAGTGAGGGAAAGAAAGTTTCCACTTGTGAAGAGCTCCCACAGCCCGGAGGCTGGAAGAAGCCAGACTTTGCTTTAAAGTGCTGTAGCTTCTAGCAGGGCTGGGATCTAAGTAAGCTTGGAAGACAGCAGGCCAGGCAAGGAACCAGGAACTATACTTTCCTGACTGGTATATGCCCTGCCATGTGTCTTAAAAGGGTTCCTGGGGAGGGTGTGCTGGTAAATCTGCCATTAGTCTTTGCTAGCCACCAACTATCTCTTGTTCATACACAAACTCCTTCCAACAGAAAGGAGAATAAAAAAAAGGAACACTGCACTTAAAATGTGAAGATTTGCAAATAGTCTAATACCCAATTTATATGAGGGACTACCCCTGCTCACAGCTGAAGGTTTTGGGCCAACAGAATTTATTCAGTATTGTGGCCCCAGCCGGGGCTCTTCAATAGAAGCCACATCTTGAGCCTGGAAGTTTCTTCCTGTTTTAGGGCGTGCTTGTGTCTATCACACACCACACTCATACCTCATAGAGGATCACAGGGAAATCCATATGGATGTGGGGGGGATCCAGCTTCATGACACTCTGAGTAATCAGATTCTTATACACCTGCCTCAGCTGGGCTTGCATCTTGGCTTGCTTTACGAAAACTGTCTTTTCATAGAACTCATGAGCCAGGCCCCCATCCTCATCACAGAACGTGGAGCCATGGCATGTGCATACAAAAGGGGATACCACTTGGCCTTGAGGCGTTCACAGTCTCCAGGCTGCCACCCCCTGCCGAAGAGGTGAAGGCCCAAAGGCCCTGAGTTTTGGAGCCACTGGTGCCTACCTCAGGGTTGCATGCAGACTCAGCAGCCATTGGGCTTTCACAATGCAGAGTGTGCCTCTGTTCACAGGTGGTGCTGCTGCTACCACTCCTGCTGCCTTCCACAGGCTCCCCTCCACTCATTCATTATATTCAATGGCACTGCATTTAATCTTTAGTTTTTCATTTACTGTGTTTTAATTCCCACTTTGTATTAAGTAATCAGAAATTTGAGCAGTTTTTCATTAAGGCTCGAGAAAATGTCAGAAGTTAAACAGAATAGCAGTACAGGTGAACTGGGAACATGCAAATCTCATGAAAGATATCTTCAAGGTGATCTTCATTATGTTTCATTTTACCTTGTTCCTTGCTGTAAGTCATCAGAAGGCAGAAATTTCGGGATAAACCGCAGATTGCTCTGGTGGGGAGAGCCTGCAGAGAGCCAAATCTTTCTCCATGAGGCTGGCTGAAGCAGACCACAGGAACAGGAGCACTTGGAGAACCCACATACTCCCCCCACTTCAAGCCTTTTATCCATGACAAAGGGCTCTAAAACCAAGAAAAGTAAAAAGTGTGATTCTTTTAAACAGATAGTAACTACAGAATTACTTCTAACTTAAATTCTAAACAAAGAGAAAATCTGATTTAAACACTTTGCAGGCAAAAATTATTTTATACCTTTTTACTTCCTTATCCTTCGCATGTAAAAATGTGTATACCTTGTTTGATTTTTATTCTGTAGCTCTGGCCTTTTTTTTTTGCAAGAAAATATCTGGTTAAAAATTCAAAATTTCGTCAGGTGTGGCACATGCCTGTAATCCCAGCACTCGGGAGGCTGAGGTAGTGGGATCGTTGCAAGTTCGAGGCCAGCCTGGCCTACAAAGTGAGCTCAAGGCCAGCCTGAACTGCATAGCGAGACCCTTTCTCAAAACACACACACACACAAAAAAAAAAAAACCCTCAAAATTTCTTGAAATTTGAACAGAGGAAAAAAAAAGTGTTACTAAGTACATTTGTTTTCTAGTCTCACCGAAATATCTAAAGTAGATAGATTTATGAGCACATGTGACACAGGAAAGCTCACTCGAGTCCGCACTCCTGAAGACAGGGGACAGCACTGTGTGCTAGGGACAGCAGTTTCTTAGTAGATGTTGGATGAATGGAAAAGTGTTTAGTGATGGAGTGTTATCAGAAGACTAAAGCACGAGATGCTCTAGAGCACACTAGCAAGTTCTAGAGAAGAAAGAGTGATTCAAGAATGGTAGGGTATGGCTGCAGAAGGTGAGAAAAGGCACCCACACACTTGCCAAAGACAGCAGCGGCAGTGCTCCCCCAGATCCCAAGTAAAAATTATCACGAAGGAATCCAGAGGGAAAAAACTAGGGCCGTCAGAACTTCTCCAAACAATCCTATTTTTTTGTTGCTGGTCTCCTTTTTTGACTGGTTTACATTTTATTAATCTTTTTAAAATGGATTTTCTTTGTTTTAGATATGTAAGAATTTAAGTATTTACTTTCAGCTTTTCAGGGGAAATGCCACATAAGTATAGTAAAACTAATATACTAAGCAAATTTCAGTTATTTCCACAAAACTTCTAATAATTTTTAGTGCAGTTTGCCTATGTCATTTTCCAAATGAATGAAAAGATAAGCATCACTGCTCTACATACCATGTTTTAAAAAAGAATGCCAACTGGGGGCTCTACTACATCTGTCAGACCCTTTAGGTGGCCTATAAAGAGAGTAGTCAGAAAACACTGAGCACCTTTGGAAAAGCTGACGGGTATCAGGAGTGCCCAAGTGGGAGCAGAAAGGTCAATGTCAGCTATTCTGGAACAAGTTCTCTTTCTAAAGTCTTTGGTCCATCAGTGTTAAAGTTGAGACAAAGTGTTGTTAAACTCCAGTTATGAGTTATCATTCATAATTCCTTGCCCCAAAACTCCTTTCATGTGAATTTCAGAGTTTAAATTTTTTTTTAATTACATACACAGACACAGTGGCAACTGTTTTACAGCTCAGTTTGCATAAAGGAAGTGTTTTATTTAAATGCACCTCATACAGCTCTAAGTGTTTCCACACAAGCATATCTGGGTCATCCAGATAACCCCCTGGGCTGTGCCTGGACACAGAGCTTGGGGCTTATGTTTGCATTCTTAGAGGATGCCATGGAAAGCCTAAGGAGTCAAGGGGCAGTGACTGTGGAAGGTTTTGCAGTGGCTCAAATAAAGAAATACAGTGGGATAAATGCCATTCAGAAGCACAGGCAAGCCAAACTCCAAGCAAACTGTTTTGAGAAGCACCAAATTCAGAAGCAGTGAGTGCCACTGTACACCAAGCACATCCAAGGGCCTGAGACACAAAGATGAGCAAGATAAGCAGACTCCTCTCCCCATGGAGTTCTGTTCAAGATTGGATGGGAGACAGACAAATAAATACATATACAGCATGTCAGGCGGTGAAAGTAAGTGCTCTGAGCAAAACAAAGAAGGGGACTGAGAATGGTGAAACTACTGTCAGACCTACCGGGGTCAGGGAAGACTCTCGGAGATGTCTGAGTCTGAGTAGAGTCCTGAATGGAATGAGGGAGTCAGTAAGGGACATCTCTTAGCACATGGAACCGTGAGTGTGAAGTTTCTGAAGTGGGGATCCAGCAGGTTGGTACCACATTCTCACTGCCAGCACATACACTGCTCAGTTCCTCTATCCACACCAACTAAAACAGCTAATTACAAGTAAGTGTAGTAGTAAACTAGATCATATTATTAAGTTTTCTGGATATACTGTTAAATGATTTTGACATGTTAAAGTAATGGATTATATTTAAAAATAATGACCCTGATAATGATAGTAGTTAAACTTATTTTTTAAGCCAGGCATGGTGGTGCTTCCCTGTAATCCCAGCACTCAGGAGGCTGAGGCAAGAGGATCGCTTTGAGTTCAAGGCCAGCTTGAGCTGCATAGTTATTTCAGGGGCAGCCTGAACTATACAATAAGATCGTACCTCAAAAAAACAACAAAAATATATTTTTAAGCTGTCAAAAAGTAAAACCTATAGCTTTCTACTAAAAAGCAAACATTGGCAATTTGATTTTAGTAAAACAACACTGTCTTATCACATTAATATTTTATAATTGAATTTTATAGCTGAAGGTGGTGGTATATATCTGTAACCATAGTACTCTGGGAAGCTGAGGCAGGAATATTCCAAGTTTAAGCCCAGCCTGGAAACTTACTGACTTAGTGAGACCTTGTCTCAAAAAAAAAAAAAAAAAAAAAAAAAATGCTGTGGGAGGGTAGTTCCATGCAAAGGCCCTGGATTCAAGTCCCAGTACCGCAAGAAAAAAAAATTTTACTAGTTAAATGAGTTTTGTTTATACTTAACACACATCTTTGACAAAGATGGGCTATGAGCACAAAAACTTTGTATCTAATGTTCTGTCTCACATATTTAAGTAATATTATTACAGGAAAAATTGTGAGTGGGCTGGAAACAGGCTGCACTCACAAGTCACTCCAGAATATTTGGAAAACAATTCCATTCACAATATCTTAAAAAATATCAAGTATCTAGGAATCAACCTAACCAAGGAGGTGAAAGACCTCTACAATGAAAATTACAGAATATTAAAGGAAAGAAATTGAAGAGGACTTAGAAAATGGAAAGACCTCCCTTATTCATGGATTGGAAGAATTAATGTGAAAATGGCAAAATTGCTAAAACAATCTATAAATTCAATGTAATTCCTATTAAAATACCATCAACATTCTTCACAGAGGTAGAAGAAAACACTCCTAAAATTCATATGGAATTAGAAAAGATTCAGAATAATCAAAGTAATCCTCAGCAAAAAGGGCAAAGTGGGAGGCATCATAATACTAGATTTCAAGCTATACTACAAAGCCATAGTAACAAAAACAACATGATACTGACACAAAAATAGCCAAACTGACCAACAGAATGGAGCAGAAGATACAAACAAACCCATGTACCTACAGCATATGATTTTTGAAAAGGGGGCCAAAAATATACATTGAGAAAAGACAGCCTCTTTAACAAATGGTGCTGGGAAAACTCGATATTCACTTGCAGAAGATACAAACTAGATTCGTCTCTCACTCTGTCATGGCTACTTTTCTCTCACTGCTGAGACAAAATACCTGATGCCCATGCCAGCAGACTGTCTTCCTGTCCCTGGCATGGCACTTACTGCACAGGACATTGCTTTAGCTGCCTGTGCCTGTCCTGCTTGTATCTCTAAACCAAGGCTATTCATTTCTGTGTCCTTAGAGTCTGAGTGAGTCTGGCACTTCAGGAGTCATCCCATAGGTTTTGCTGAACTCTGCTGAAATCCCAATTAACATACCGGATGGGTGATTTCTTTGACTGGTTCCCGGGTCTCCCTGAAGGCAAACTGCACCAAGAGCCCGACAGCAGCAGGAAGCTCGCCTTCAATGTTGAGCTTGCCTCCCGTCCTGCTGGCATGGGCCGTGTGGAACAGCTGGCGTGGGGTCTGTCCATAGGTTTTTATCATGGTTTCTAGTGCTCGTCTCTGAACTGGATCTTCTACTGCAGAGACATCCATCCCAAAATATGTCTGTAGAGTGATAAAGGGAACAAAGTATGTATACAACTAGAAAGTAAGACTTGGTAAAAATACCAAAGGGAAATAACACTTTGTTTTATTCTGTAGGCAATGCTTTTACTCTTCTCTATTTCAAATGTGAATGATTTAAGAATGTTTTATATCAGGTTAACTCTCATTAATAGTTTCACTTAGATCAGAACAGAAGTAATCAATGTTTCTGATGAGTGACAAAACAACATATCTTGCCTGATTGGTGCTCATCAGGTATGTTTAGGGTCTGAGAACATTATATAAGATTTCGTGTATAACATTAAATTATTAAAGGAGTTGCTTGTGCAAAGTGATACACAGGAAAAAGCAAAAAGAAGTTAAAATGCAATGTTGGCAGGTAGTTCAAAAGAAAATTTCAGTTTTAATAAAAATTCCAAACTCTTTAATATTCCAAACTCTTTAATATAAAGGGTGTTACCTCTTGCTGGGTCTAAGGGTTGCCACTGTGTTTCCTTCTCTGTTGCTAAAGCTAGCAGTCGGTGCCACACTTGCCATGTGTTATACTTTTAGCACTGAATCAGTTACAACAGCCTTTATTTACATGTTTAGACATAACACTCCTCTAAGTGCCAAAATAAAGTTTCAAAGACATTCTAGAAGGTAAACAGTCTTCACCACTGCTGCCCTCAATCCCCACTCCAGCACCAAGGATCAAATGTGTGCTACAATGCTTATCTAGGCAGGGCCATTCAGAGGGTTACTTGACTTAACGTATTTTTAAAAATCAGACAAAGGTTGATATTCTTAAGTTTATTTAAACATGATGTTTCTTTATATTCTATGGCATCTGTGTATTAATGGAAAATAAAGGCATTTCTATATGCCTTTAAAAATGCTAACACTGACCAGGGATATAGCTCAGCAGCATAGCGCCTGCCTGGCAAGTGCGAGGTCATGAGTTAGATTCCCGGTACCACCAAAAAAAAAAAAAAAAAAAAAAAAAAGCTAATACTTATTTGTACTTAATTAGGTGGCAGACATTATCCTATATGAATTTAAGCCCTCATATATGAGTTTGGTTTTATCATTCACTTTATAAATGTATACATTTAGCTACAAAAAATTTTGATTATCTGCCTAAGGTCACAAGGCAAGTTGCAGAGCCATAGAATGAAGACGTAAACTCAATTCTGGATTCACAAGCTATGTTTTTCTCATTATTCTTAGTTGTACCCCTAGATTGAATTTTTCTAACTTCTTAGAACAACATTATAAATATACCCTTTTAAAAATACTAAAGTCCCAAAAATTGATAAAAAAGAATTCTAGTCAGACGGGAACCACCTTGTATATTTTAGCCTCTAAATACCTTCAATATGAATGTACGTAAGAATATGTGTATACGTGTGACTGAAAAGATGGTGCAAGATTATAGGCATAGAGTATACTGAGGTCAATATTAAAATGACTAATTGCTCTAAAAGTTGCATTTTAGGATCAAATATGAAGTTCAAAAGTTAAACATCAACCTTGACCTTTACTTTATACTTAATGCGGTTTAGGGCATCCTACCCAAAGACACAGTCCCTTGGCACACTGAATATTTTGAGTTGGAGGAATGTGAGGAACAGCTTATGCAGGAAGGATCCGTTTGCATAAGGAAAAGGCTACCCTGAAGAAGGTGTCCTAAACCTGAGAAGGACCCTTTGGCCTTCCCCTGAAGCAGGTCAGAAGACCCAAACGTGAGAGGTGTCCTCCCTCAACCAGGAAAGGAACATCCTTAGCTTCACAGACAGATGAAGCCACAGTGAGATGAATGTGGACCCACGTGCCTCACTATTTCCCCCAGCTCCCTGCAGCGGTGCTTGCCTCATCTCCTTTTGCTCTATCGTAACTCTGTATGCTTTTCTCCTATTGATATCTCTTGTTACAGGGCCCAGCCAGTGAACCAAGATAGAAGAAAAAAACTAAACATGTTTTCCTCCTCTACCTGCTATTGTTACACACAAAATTATTATTTGCCAGTCTAGCAGTATTATTATTTTTCAAAATAAAATTACCCAAAGCATATATATATCTTCTAGTAGAATAATCAGTAAACCTATATTATACTCTCTTTTAGACTGTAAATCTCCTAAGGAATTTAATTTTATGTTACCTTGAAGGTACCCCAAATAATTAGAAAAATCAATTAAAGAAAAATTTATTTTTAGGCTTTGGAAATGGATTTCTGACATAAAAAAGCTCAGATACAGTGGGCATAGTGGTATAGGCATTCTGGTAAACTGAGGTAGGAGGATTATAAGTTTCAGGCTCTGCCTGAATAATTTAATAATTGCTACAAGGCCAAGACCCAGTCTAATTCAATCTACTAATTTTAAAGTTAGAGAAACAATGAACTTAGATGTCTTTTGCAGTGGATTAACAGCTAATCTGTTGTGTTTATATTGAGCTGTATTAGGAAGTATTAGGAAGTATCTTTCTCCTCATAAGTTGCTTTTTAAACCTCCCACTCCTTGAGGCCTTTATTTTGCAGACCTCAGTGGAACTCGACCACTAGGTCGAGGCCCATCATCCCGCTGTTCCTCCTAATGGTTGCCTAGCGGTTGCCTCTGCACCCCTAGAGCCCAGCAAATCAAGTATTTCCTGAACAGATAAGGTTTTAAAAAAGGTTCATCTGTCACTTTTTTTACATAAAGAAGTACATGTGAAAGTAGCCATTCTACTTCTAGGAATTTATCTTAAAGAAGTAAAGACATACATACAGAAATAACCTCAGGGAGATTCACCTTAATTTAAACAGCAATAAATCCTAACTAAATATCCAATGACAGCACACTGGTTAAATAAATTATCATACAGCCATACTTTAGGATGATAAATAGCCTTTAAAAATCATGTAGAATACTCAATGACTTGAATAAATTCAAAAGTATATTGTCTAGAGGAAGGAAAAGGTTACCAAATATTATTATAGTATTGGAATGATTATATATATATATATATATATATATATATATACACATATAAAGCCTGGAAGTTTTTCTATTTTTGAGACAGGGTCTTGCTGTGTAGTTGATATTGGCCTTGAACTCATTGTGTAGCCGAGACTGGCCTGGAACTTGCTGCGATCCTCCTGCCTCAACTTCCCAAGTGCAGGGATTACAGGTGTGTGCCACCATGCCCTGCTGGAAGGTGGTTTTGATATTTATCTCTGTATGGTGATACTGAAGCTTATTTTTATTTTATTTTATTTTTTTGGTTTTTTTCTGGTACCAGGAACCGAACTTACGACCTTGTGCTTGCCAGGCAGGCACTGTGCCACTGAGCTAAATCCCCAGCCCTGAAGCTTATTTTTAAATTTCTTTTTTGGTATTTATCTCTGAGTGGTGACATCAAAGCTTATTTTAAACTTTGTTTATATATTTTTCTAATAAGGCACATAAATTACTTCTGCAATAAGGAAAAATGCCATTTTAAAACAGAACATGTATGTAGGATAGCATGCAAAAAAGAGTTAATGGGCCGGTGATACATCTCAGCGGTATTGCACTCGCCTGGCAAGCTTGAGGTCCTGAGTTTGATTCCCAGTACATTAAAAAAAAAAACAGTTAAGACAGCAAAAGCTGACAGTCTCCTTGGAGAGACTGCCTTCTAGGCAGCCTGGGCTAGTGTCTGGGAAGTCTGTGCCTGGTTCCCCCAGACTATGTGCTGTGCTCCTTTCCCTTTTTATGCTACATTCTTCACTGGAAAAACCACAGCCATCTGCTCAGTTCTTAACTTCGCCTAGTAAATTACTAAAATGGGGAGGTGGTTTTAGGAACCCCTACCTACCTCAGATAGCACCTAAGAGTTTTTTAAAATAATGTTTTTCTCTTTTTCTTTGTGGTACTGGGAATTTACACCAGGGCCTTCACACTTTTAAGATTATTTTTAAATTAATTTATTTTGAAGTAAGTTCCTGCTAAGTTGCTAACTTGCTCACACTGGACTTGAACTTTTGATCTTCCTAGCTCACTTCCCAGAGTTCTAGGACAGCACTGCCATTCCCACTCTTCAGGTATTTTAAAATATATAAAATATAGTCAGGTGCAGTGACATATGCCTACAATCCCAGTGAGTCAGGAGGATGAGGCAGGAAGATCAAAAGCTCAAGTCCAACCTGGAAAACTGAATGAGACTGTTAAAATAAAAAGGACTAAGAGTGTAGCTAAGGGATAGAGTGGTTGCCTAGCATCTGCAAGGCCCTGCATTTGTGCACTCAGTACCACAGAAAAACGAATAAAACAACCTGAAGAATACTGTGTAAAAATAGCAACAGTTGAGTTTAACTGCCAATTCTCTTTAATAATGGATATATTAAAGGAACAATCTAACAGCAAAACTTAAAATATTCAGGTTCTATTTTACGTAATGTCCAATGACTTAAAAATGATTTTAAAAGTCACTTACAGCAGGATGGAAAACATTGATGGCTTGAACAGAAGCTTTCCCCTTTTGCTTGTACCCGAACACCAAATCAATCCAGTGACAGATGTTCTGGGACACGTGGTCAGACTCCAGGGCCTGTCGGTGGATGAGGATAAAAAGTCGAGGATCGTTTCGTGCCCAAGGAGGAAGGTTGACATGATTAACCCGTTCACCATTCTGACGCACACCAAAATCAAAACCTGAAGGAGAAAATGAATACAAATTGTTAGCTCCCCCAAGCCATGCTTCATTCCATCAATGGAGCAGGCCTTATGAGTTCTAGGGAATAGCTGATTGCATACTACAACCAGGAGCACAAGAAAGGAGTATCCACCTTCTTAGTAAACAAAATCACTACTCATCTCCTTTTTTCTCTACTGATAAGGCTATGTGGATAAATACCATCCTAATTAAAGGTAAAATCCTTCAACTTATCCTTTTACCACGATGAAGAAAAAGCAGAAAATTATTGTGCTTGAATTCTAATATTCCCACTAATACAATTTTCAAATGTTACAGTAAGTGCTTAAGTATCCATTCAATTATAAATTTGGCTAAAATCAAATATAGTTTTAATAGAAACATTTCTGGAGTAGGGGTATTAACATTTTAATAAATTTAAAACTATATTTAGTAAATATTAATATTCTGTAGTTTAAAAACTCAACTAATATAAAGAATACACTTTAGAATGATTTGTTATAGTCTATTAATTTTATGGTAAATCTATAGTCTCATCTGACTTCCTTTCTACCAGGTTATGGACTTCCAGTATTTCCGTTTAATGGGGCCACAATATGTAAACAGGAATTGCTGTAGGCTGCATATAAAATATATGATACAGTGAATTTATATAAGTATAAAACTTCTTTTTTATATTTTAACTTATTAAATTATTTTATGAAACAAGTCCATTTTAATAATCAAATAATAAAACTTACATGGTTGCTTGATAATAACAAATGCCTAACTCATAGACACACGTTTAGGTAGGCTAAAATACTATTATCATAATTGCTGTGCTTTGCTTGCCAAATCGCACAAGTGCATGTAATGGTTGATAAATGAGTTTTGATTCTACTGATCATAGGTTCCACCACACTGTTCCCTTACACATGAGCACCATGCAACAGAATCATGAAAAACAATCACTAAAAGCACATAAGAATGTTAGAAGTTTATGATTATATGGTGTTGCATTACTAGCTGAATGTGGCCTTTGGGCCACAGGTTGGGTATATTCATACTAAAAATAGTATCAACATATCAAATAAGAGAGTTCTTGGCATATAATTTAATATTTAATTGATTAGTTTACTAATATACAAAAAATCTTAGAAGTATTTATTTTAAAAATTGTCCTAAAAGAAATAATTTTAAATAGAAAATGTTTTGGTATTATATTTTATTGATATACAAGCTGAGTACCATAACCATAAAAATTAAAAAGGATGTCTTAAAAGCTGAGTAGCTCTATATAAAATGGAGTTGTTGTTTACTTGAATGTGTGAACACAAAAGAATCTTCGCCAGTTTGGAAGCATTTTGAAATGATACAATGTGAAATATAAAATGAGGGCTTTATCAAATTCACATTGGGTGTGGGCATCTCAAGGAGCCTGCAGTTCTCCTAGAGAGTAGCTGCCAGTGGTTCAGGAAAGCTTGGCTGAGCATCTGTAGAACTCCATGGAGCTCTGGGAGAAGCAGCAAGGTTGATTTATTTAATCTAAAGGAAAGCTGGAGAGGGGCTGGCAAGAGGGAATCTCCAGAGATTCAACAATTCCCAAATTTGGGTGCCCTGGGGCACATCACAGATGTAGATCCTCCACTCAGCATGAGAATGAGAGAAAATGAGAAGAATGCTGATAGGAAGTGGCATGGTGAACATTGTAGAAAATTGTACAGTATTTTCAGAAAATGGCTATGACATTTCCTGTATACTTTTCTAGAATTTTGCTATTCTCTGAAACAGAAGCATTCTATGTGCCAAAATCCCTAGGCTGAGCTGGTCCTGATTTTCTGACCTGCAAAGACTGTGATAGAGGATAAATGTATTGCTGTTTTAAGTCACTAGGTGTTAGTGTTATTTGTTATGTGGCCATAGATTATGGGAACATACATATACTATCAGAAAAACATACATTTACTATCAAAGAAAACAAGCAGCAGACTTAATCCATTTCTGGTTGCCCCAAGAATACTCATCAGCCGTGTTTGCAGGTACAGATTTACTCCCAGATAATTCAGATTACAGCCCTAACTACTCACCAAATATCTCACTTTTATTATTATTTTTGGATTGCTTTAATATATCGATAGTCTTTAGAAACAAAAGACATCATTCTATTTTTAGTGATGGTATTTCCATTTATAAAATACAGCAATTCTTGATTGATGAAAATTAAATCACTGGCAGTGAGCTGTACTTTCTTTTTCTAAATGGGAAATGGGTTAAATATGAGTTCCACATTGAAAGCCACAGGAAAGTTCTCCAAAATGCAGGTATTGATATTTGTTTGAGGCATTTTCAGATGTATAACATGATGAAACATGTCCAGGGTAACTAGCAGTGTAGATTTATTAGTAATTCTCCGATCAGCCTCAGAGAAGCCAGTTAGAAATAATTCTAAAGTGATTCACCTAACACTAATTTCCCTAGAGATATAACTCTCAATTTTATGTATTTTTGAGAGCCACATAAAAACATGAAATTAACCCAAAAGTAGCCCTTACAGGGTTAAATGATGTTCAGCTAAATAAAAGGTAAAGTTGTCAAAATGTGATCACTGGCATCATAGAAAGTTAGATTTTACTCTCCAGAATCCCTTTTGGCTTTTAGATAATTCTGCTTAGAGTATTTTATTTCTGTCCTTGACTTTTTAAAAAAATCCCTGAGATTTTAGTTAAGTTACACTTGCTTTCAATTTGTTCATGTCTCATTTATAAAAATAATGAACATAACATTTGTAATAAAAATAATTTATTTAATAAAAAATAAAAGTTCAAGTCTTCCATATATTAGGATCAGCAGGAAATAAAATTATACACTTAAAAGAATTTCTCTTATTTGGGAACTCAAATTTTAAGACTTAGAAAAGTTATATTTTTGGAAAATTAAAACATCATCACAAACCCTCAGAAATATAAAATGAAAATGATTTCCTTCTATACCTTCACGGTTAACTAAAAACTCAGGAAGATAGAAAAACTCTGGGATAAGTTCTTTCACATCGGTCATAGATTCAAAAGATGAGAGGCGCCAAGTTGTATTTGTAGAATGAAAAGTTCTGTCTGGAATGTCAAAACTTTGATCTACAAAGAAATACAAACGATGCAATTAAGATACAAAGACTTAATTCCATTTGAACCCTGTCATAGCTTTTGCTATTTCAAAAAACTCAAAATAAGACTGATTTTATTTGCCTTTAGCTTCAGAGGTTATTCATAATCTTAAGACTATTTTTATATTTCTGTAATATTTTGAGACCATATTATCTTATTTTCATCTTTATTATTTCATAATACATATAACTAGATAAATTTATATCATTTGCTTGTTTAATTACTATCTTCTATTCAAGTAGAATGAAAGTTCTACAAATGGAGCCCTGGGATTTCATCCACACCCAGTGTATGAGTACATGAAAAAGATTTCTTTATTGAATGAATGAATAAACAAGAAGGAAAATTAAAGTTTAGGTATGTAAATAGTTTTCTACCTATTAGGAAGCAAAATTATTCCTTCATCTCTAGTTTTTTTTGTTTTGTTTTTGTTTTTTTTTCCAGTACTGAGAATCAAACTCACAACCTTGAGCTTGCCAGGCAGGCACTGTGCTGCTGAGCTAAATCCCCAGCCCCCCATCTTTAGTTGTTAAGATCATTTTCTCTCTTCCTGTAGGGGTGGAGGACATTGCTTTTTAGATGTTCTAGCTAAAATATTTGAGTACACTATCCTACAAATTAGTAATATAAAACTAAGCATAATCACTCTTTTGCTAACTTCTTTTTGTGGTACAGACTGTGAATGATGAAGAATTGAGTTTTGTCCCCGTCTCTTTTCAGCGAACAATGATCATACTTTCTAGGCCTAGAGAAGGTCTGGAATAATAAATGATACCAGCCCTTGGAAACATCAATGAAGTATACAGTTCTCAGGAAAAGTATCGTATGGTCTAAAATCCTTCTCATCTAGCTAACTAGCACATCCTTTCATGTGAGGACTGTCACAAATGAGTCTCAGCATCAAGCAAAGCTCAACTTCAAAATGGTACATTTTATTTTTTCTCTACATGTTACCTACTCTGCTAAGCATACTGCCTATTACTACTTTCTTATCTAGTCGGCTGAGTCAGATAGCATTACCTGGCCACTGTATAAAATCTTGGGGAAAAAATATTTTTCTGAGACAGGGTCTTGCTATGTAACTCAGGCTGGCCTCAAACTAAACCAGCCCTTCTGATTTAACCTCCCAAGTGCTGGGATTACAGGCATGTGACTGGGCATAACAACTTTTATAAATGTTTACTTATTTCTCAGAAAATAAGCAGGGCCATTTTGTCAGGCTTGGTGGGTTGACAGCACCTACAGTCAAGGAACACGAGAAGAAATAATATCCAGATTTTAAGACTTTCTGTAGTTTCCTAATTTTTGTTTCTAAAAAACAAAACTAGTGCAAAATCCTATAATCTAGACCAGTGATGGCAAACCTTTTAGAGACTGAGTGCCCAAACTCATTATTTATTGCAAAATTCCAATACTGGAATTAAACCTGAATATCTTATGCTCAGCTCCTGGGCAAGTTGGCTCACATGCTGATAGAGAGGGCTCTGTATGTCTGGTGCTGTACGTGTGTCATAGGTCTGCTACCACTGATCTAGACTATGCTTATACTCAATTAGTGATTCTCAATGGGCAGCACTTTTGCCGCGCAGTGTTATGTGGTAACATGTGGAGATATTTATGGTTGTCACAACCTGGGGTGAAGATGTGCTACTGACATTAGTGGTCTGGGCTGCTACCACCCACAGGGTAGCCCCTCTGACAGCGAAATTATGTAGTGCAAGGTGACTAGAGTGTGAAAGGTGAAAATTCCTGGACTGAACTCTACATCAAAAACTCAAAAGGCAACTAATGAAATGACAGTGAACAGAGATAAGGTAGTACCAGGATTTTATTTATTTATTTATTTATTTTGGTTTTTTTCTCTGGTACCAGGAACCGAACTCGCGACCTTGCGCTTGCCAGGCAGGCGCTTTGCCGCTGAGCTAAATCCCCAGCCCCAGTACCAGGATTTTAAAAGTCTACTCATAAATATACAACAGCAAGGTATCATGGTAATAGGCCACCATTCCCAGCACTCTGGGAGGCTGAGGCAGAAGGACTGTAAGTTTGAGCTCAGCCTGGGCAACTCTAACCCTGTTTCAAAAAAAAAAAAAGGCGGGTATGGTGGCATGTGCCTGTAATCCCAACACTTGAGAAGCTGAGGTAGGAGCATCACCATAAGTTTGAGGCCAGCATGGGCTATACAGTGAGTTCAAGGACAGTGTGAGGTACATAGCTAAACCCTGTCTCAAAAAAATTTTTTTTAATTAAGAAGGACTGGGATGCAACTTAGTATGAAAGCCCTGGGTTCAATCTCCAATACTACAATCCATCAATCAACAGCAAAAAACCCCTAATATTATATATTAATATATTCATAATAGCAATAAATAAATGAAGATTGATAAATTTTAGTTGATTGAGATTTTTACACTAATAGATTCTTGGGCTATATTAAAAGAAACATAAGACTTAGATGAAGGGTTTTAGCCAACAGTTCTATTCAACACTAAAGTGGTCCCAAACCATGCCTAAAATATGGTCTTTTTTAAAGTAATAGCACTCACAAATTAGAACATGTCCAGAAATGTCTTCAGAATATTGACAGGTTTGGAAGCTAAAACAAACAAGGACGGCTTTCAACATGAGTTGTGAATACTGTTCATGAAGTACAGAACAATCTCAGTTATCTTTTAGTATTCCTTGCAACCGCTGGGTTAGGGTCATGCATACAGGCAGCTCTCAACCTGATGTCAAACTAACAAGGGTTAGCTAAAGGAAAACAAGGCTTCAATGCAGAAAAGGGACAGGACAATGATCTTAAAATATCTGAATGGCTGTCATGTGAAACATTTATTCTGTGTACTTACCAAGGGACAAGTATAAAAAAGTCCCTTTATCGATAAGGCAGAGAATACAAATTCATTCCTTCAAGAGGCTGTATATGAATAAGAAAAGAAGTCCTAGAAGGGTTGAATGCATGAGTGGATAATGATTCCCCAAAGAATTCTGGGGGACAACTAAATAGCTAATACGCCAGTTCTCATTAGGAAGTGACAGGAGAGTGTGTCCCTGTTTGCATATAAATCAGTAAATATACTCCTAAGTCATCCTCAGGCCTGCAGGCTGCTTCTCAAAATGCCAAGGAAAAAAGAAGAGGAAGACGAACAGGAGGATGAAGAGGAGGATGAAGAGGCGGAGGAAAAGGAAGAAGAGGAAAAGCAACAGGAGGAGGAGGAGGAAGAAGAAGGCGAGAAGGAAGAGGGGGAGGAGGAAGAAAAGGAAGAAGAAGATGAGGAGGAAGGGGAAGAGGAAGAGGAAGAAGGAAGAAAGAAGAGAAAGAAGAAGGAAGAGGAAGACGAAGAAGAGCAGGAAGATGATGATGATGACAACGACTTTGCAGTACTGGAGATGTTATGGTTTAGATCTAAAATGTCCCCCCAAAGTCTCCTGTATTCAGAAGTGGGGTTTTGGGTCATGGGATGCTATATTCATTAGACCTATTCATGAGTTCATCCTGAATGTGCTGGGGTCTGTGGAAGAGGCATGACACTGGAGGTGTGATGCAGAAGAGGGTACTCTTGTTCCTAACAACTCCCTTCCCTGCTTCCTGGTTGCCATGGGTGAGCAGCTTTCCTCTGCCATTTCCTTCCACTATGTCACTTCTGCCTTGGAGCCAGCTGACCATGGAATGAAACCCCAAACCATGAGCCAAACTGAACCTGTCTCCTTTAAGTTGTGAATCTCAAGTATTTGGTCCCATTGATGGGAAAGCTGACTAATAGGGATTGAAGCCAGGGCCTTTTCTCTGAGTTACATCTCCAGTCTTTTTCTTTTTAAATTTTGATACAAGGTCTTAATAAATTGCTAAGTTTCCCAGGTGGGACTTAAACTTGCAGTCCTCCTGCCTCAGCTTCCCAGAGTGCTGGGATTACAGGTGTGCAACCACCATACCCAACAGAGGTAGATTATTAACTAGACAGTTATTATAGTGAAGGTGCTAGTGTGGCTCTCACAGCTTTCATTACTTAGCTATAATAAACGACAATAACATAGTCCCCTACAATAAATTAAAAAAAATGTAGCCTTTGTAAATATAATGTACATAGGTTCCAAGGTAATTTAGGTGATTTGAAATAATTATTAGGCTGAAAAGCTTTACAAAGCAAACTGCATACAACTTAAAAGAGTAAAATTTATGGTTTGTGAATTACACCTTAATTTTTTAAAAATTTAGAAAATTTAAAAAGAGAATTGTATTTTTATAAATTTAGATATGTTTAATTGGAAGATGAAGTTGAGATACTAGCAAGATGACTTCACTTACCAAAGCTTTTTTGAGGAGAACTTTAATGAAGGAGTGAGTGGAATTCTTTTTCCTGTGTTTGGTTATTCTTAGTCAGTTCTCAAAAGCCAGTCAAGTTTGTTTGTTGTCATGACCCAACATGATATTTGGGGCAGGAAACATTCTTACCTTGATAGGCTAGAAACATTTTAGTGAAGGGAGGCATCCTGACCAGGAAGTGGAGCACAGTGCCACTGTTGGAGTAGTGGGAGCCATAGTGATAGGGCTGCACGGGAGGCATGGGGTCGTCTTCCCTTGATCCTTTGCGGTACTCCTCCTCTAAGTACTGAAGGATTCAGAATTAGAGAGAATTCGTGACTGTGCATTCCATGCAATGCTGGGAAAGTGAAGGTTTTCTTTTCTATCCTTCTCTACCACCCTTTTGACGCCATTCTCCGTGGCTTCCCATCCCACTCATGTCTGAAACCCCAGTGTTTAGGAGTCTTTTCTGAGGCCTGCATCTGGCGTTCTATACCTGTACTCTGTGTCCTCACAAAACCTTCCTGCTCTGCAGCCCCACTCCAAGCACTCCAGCTCCTAATATCTAAGGTCATCAGGCACTCAAATAATGAGAGCTGCTCCAATCACTAGATGCATCTGCGTTTTAAAATACAGTTGCAGTACAATGCTAAGTTATTTAAAGAGATGCTTCTCTAGAAGTAGAAATGCAACAGAAATGCAAATATACTGCATGTCATCAATATTAGTATTTTATGGCTGTTTTATAGTATAGCTACGTGAAAGATAAAAAGAATATAGCGACTTTTCATTATTCCTATCCTTCCATCATAAAGTAGGAAGCAAAGCTAAACATTTAACATCTGTCATTATGCTCATCTTCCATGGCTTCTGTTTGGCTCTGATAATAAATTTCAATAGTGAATTCAGTAGTGAATTTTCAACCTTCACTTTTGACTCTGACTGAGTCTATTTTCAACTACAGAATCGAACAGTGACAGTATAAGATTCTTAGAGGGATGTTTCTGGAGCTATGATATAAAAAAACCAATGTGGTAAATATGAGAAAATTGTTTTAGCTGCTTCTGTCTTGACACTGTTGTGAAGGATGCTATGTGTGGCAAAAGAGAATATTTTGAATTTCCAGTAGAATTTCAATAATATTATTTTCGCAGAAACAGGCATTTTAACTTAAAAATTTAAAATCTAGTAAATTTATTTTAATAAACCAATACAAATGTTCTGCACATGACTAATAAGTATTATGGTACATAAGAAACGTGTTAATATTGTTATATAAATAGCACTAGGGGATATAAACAGCAGGTCCTTGGAAGTTTTTGTGATTTTTAAAAGCAATATAATTACTATGTATTTGAGTAAACAAATAATGTAATGGGTTATTAGTTTTCAATTTATGCCAAAATGATATTCTTTTTCTTAATTCTCTGAGGTGTTTTCAGAGAATTAAGACAGAAAATAATATTTAATTTCATATGATTTCTAGTTATCTGTCGAAGTACAAGGAAATGGAAAACACAAAAATCAATACAGTAAGTTTAAAATTAAGAAGAGCATAAATCTGTAAAACAAAACTCCATTTTTTGTTTATCAAAGTATGAGTAGAAACTACAGCTACCTTGTATGTGTCCACATAACGATCTTCTTTTTCTTTATATTGCACAGCTATAGGCTTAGAGAGATTTCTATAAAGGAAGGGATGATGGGAAAAAATAAAATCATTTGATACTGATGACAGGATGAAACCACCTATGTCTGCATTCTATGAGTAAATAAGTGATTAACAAAATGCTTGGCCCAAGTTTAATGCTTTTAAACTAACAGTCATCATTCAGAATTATGACTTGATAAGCAGTTATGTATGGTAGAATTTTCCCACAGACCTGCAGCAGCAGTAGGAATCCTGACTCAGGTATAACCTCAACAAGAAGAGTTTCTCCCCCTACATTTGTAACTTCCTCTGGAATCACAACTGATTGCCCATAGCAGCTGATTCCACTCAAGCCTGAAAGTTCTCGTTCCCATTTTGCAGACCTATATCCCTGTCTGGCAGTTAGAGTAAAGGAAAGTTTGAACAGAGATTACGATCATGAGAAGATGCCATTTAACTATTAGACTAATGAGTAAAAACTGAAGGAATAATACACACTTCAAATGACTAAGCTGAGATTTGGAGTGAGTACTGAAGCAAGTGTTTTGCTCTCTAATTAGACAATGATGCAGGTCATACACACATGTGTGTGAACATGTTACTGCTGCAGTTTACACTGAAGAACCCAAAACAGGGCCCAGTGCGGTGGTTCGTGACTACGGTCCCAGCTACTTGGGAGACTACGCTGGGAGGATTCCGTGAGCCCAGGAGTTCAAGACCAGCCTGGGAACACAGCAAGACTATCTCAAAAAGAAGTAAAAACAAAGAAGTAGAAACAGTTTTATAGAATAGATATGAATTCACATCTCAAAATAGGAAGACTTTGGTATATAATTTTTTATAAATGCTGTAAATATTTTGTGGGACACAAATTATATTAACTAATGTGGTTGAGAAAGCAGAAATTATAATTTGGCAAATTAAATAAATAAAAAATCAGTTATAATACTATTACCTACAGATAAAACATTTTGGAATATACCTATCTAGATGTTTTCTTTGTTTATCTGTGCATGTCTATTTACTTTTTTTTAAATAGAAAGTATTTTTCTGCCTGCAACATATATTTCCATAACATTATTGTAATGGCTGTGATATATAGCAATTTACTGAAACCTAGTGTTGGGCATGTAGGTAATTTCTAAATTTTAGCTACTTTCAGCAATGCTGTGAAGACTACACTGATAGCTTAACCTTTACACACAGTGCCAGTAAGCAGGACAAGCATGAAACTTATGTGAGAACCTTTTGGTAGAGCACATATACTATAGTACTTCCTACGAAAAATCCCCAGAAACTGAATTGCTAAAAGACAGCATGCAATTTTAAGAGTTCTTTAGAAATATACCATCAAGTTGTTTTCCATAAAGACCATATCTTATTCATATCAGAAACACATATTTGTTTATATTTGTTTCCTTGTTCTCTGATACAATAAAATATATTAGGCTCATCTTATATTTTTTTCTAATAAATTTATGAGAAAGGAGAGAAAAAAATTGCCATTTTGCAGCTACTAGTGAAATAAGTGATCCAAGCAATTACTATCAATGGATGGAATCACTAGGAAAAGTTCAGTGGGAGCTTGAACTCAGAGATCCATCTAAGAATCTGAGTGGGATCTCAAAGGCCTCTGTGATGTGACAAGGGGCCATACAACGCTTATACCAGCATGTATAGTGTATTCTTGTCTAAATCAAGTTGAATTTGATTTAATCAAGCCTTTGGAACTAATTTCCAGTTTTTAGAAAGTACAGAGACTAGGGGAACAAACTAAATGACTGCTTTTTTTCTCAACAAGTTAATATCAGGAGGAAATAAAATCTATATAATGAAAATTAAAGGCTATTTTGGATGTATTTTTTAGATATACTAGCAATCTGTGAGACAACAATCAGTAATTTATAAGACAACAAGGACTAGATTCAAGCCAACCAATCATAAAAACATATCTATCATAAAAACAAGATAATCATGGAACAGATGAAAATGAACTAGATATTAGATAAAATTATGGAATTAATTTTCTTAGATGTGATAACAGCACTGTAGCTATATGAGAAATGTTCTTTTTTAAAAAAGAGATGTATACTGTAAAACTCAGAAGTGATACATTATAATAAGATGTCTGAAATAAACAGGAAAAAATACTTTTTTTTTTTTTGAGACAGGGTCTGCTATGTAGTGTAGGCTGGCTTTGAACTTGCTTATGTAGCCCAGGCTGGCCTCAAAATTGTGGTGATCCTCCTGCCTCAATCTCCTGAGTGTTGGGATTACAGGCGTGTGCCACCACGCCTGGCAAAAAGGAAAAATAGATGATGCAGTTTTGATTGGTATATGGGAGTTCATTATATAATCATTCTATTTTTGTGCATGTTTAGAAGTGTTCATAATAAAAACAGGAAACCAACAGATGATGCTGTCTTTACTTACCTATAAATTGACGGATCATTGAGGTCAAGCGTCTCACTAACATAATCAGCAAGTATAAATGGGAATACTGGGTACTGCATGAGATCATTGAAGGATCGGCCAGCATGTTTGTTTAAGTGAGTCAAATATTCAAAATTAGTAATTTGCCCAGTGTACCACAGGTTTGTCAGAGCAGTAATGTTACCATATTCCAGAAGATTTGGGAGGTTATTTGTGAGTATACTGTGGTACACATCATCACGAACCTAAAGGAGGAGAAAAAAAACCAGCTATTATTTTTAGGGTCACTGATACTTTTCTTCAGAGAATGATGACATTATAAATAGGTTATTAATTGAAGTCTTCCAAGAAAATACTTTTGCCCAATGAAATTACAGTATCTGGTGGAGAACTGAGAGTCAATGGCATGACTTTTTCCTGAAGTTGGGCTCTTAGCCGCTGTGCTCTGCTGCTGAAGAAATCTACGGTAAGATGATCTATCTGTAACTTCTCAGGAAAACTTATGTAGAAAAGCCACTTCTATACAGATACAAAAAAAAAAAAAATCAATGAAGAAAAAACCAAGAATTTTTTTCTAGATAAATGTGATATGATGTAGTAGAAGGAGCACATCTTCTGTACTGGAAGATTTAACTAGCTAAGGACAGACCTTGTCTGTGTTCCTACTAATTCTATGTTACAGTTACAACTAAAATAATGGGGTGATATTTACCTTATAAGAATTCAATAAAATAGCCTATATAAAAAGTTAAATTCCCACTATTGATTGAAAAAAAATATAAACTCTCTTCTAGAGATTCACAAAAGTTTTCTCACAGAAAAAGGGTACGGATTCTTCTAAAGTAATGATGTAACTGGTAATAAGTGAACAAAAAAATACATTTGCTAAAATCAGACTTGAAACACTCATCTTAAATGTGTACATGCTCAGGCACAGTACAGAGTCACACACAGGTGTGGACAGTGAGAGAGAGGACTAGAGAAAATCACAAGATTGAGAAAATGAAGCTGTAGTTACAGAACAAGTTTAATAACCCAAACCTGTAGCCAAAATCTGAAGGCTACCAAATACTGAAGCTAAGGTAAACACATAAAAAATTTATAACAGACTGTATATCAAACTCTGGAAGGAAAAGGAAGCATTCATTCACTCATTCAACAAGTACTTACTGAACACTTGCATACCAGTCACATTCCTGGTGTTGACTATATAGCACTTAACAAAGCCAAGTCTTGACATTCTACTGGGAGAGGCAGACAGTGCTGGATGCTAACTAGTCTTATGGAGAAAAAGAGCTAGAAAAGGAGATAAGGATGCTTGGGGGCCAGGGGACTATATTCTTTTTTTTGTAAGACTGTATTTTTTATAGTCAGGCTCAGGAAGAGAGTGCAAGTGTTATTTGATATCATCTAGAATGGTCTGAAGAGAAGACATATGATCAGGAAACCTGAAAAAGTGAGCAAGTGAGTCACTAAATTTCTAAGGGGAAAAGCATTCCAAGAAGTATAAAGTACAGGCTCTAAAGTATCAGTGTGTCTGACACAGTCAAGGAAAAGAAAGCTACCACAAATGGAACAAAAGAAGTGACATAGAAAATGGTAAAAGACGAGGTCCGAGAGGAAAGAAACAAGGTATCTAGGGTTTTGGCTTTAACTGAGTGACACAGGAAGTGACTGGAGGGTTTTGAGCAGAACAGCATGATCTACACCTACTGGTGTTGCACTGAAACAGTGCAGGGGGCATGTATGCAAGCACTGGGAGGCCAGTTAGGAGATGATTTAGGCAGAAGATGAGGGTAGATCAGACAGGACAATGGCAGTGGGAGCCACCAGATTCTGGGTGCATTCTGATGAGTACATGTGCAGATAAAAGAAATGGAATGGTCTAGGTCTACAGAAATCTCAAGGTTTTGGGTCTGGGCATCAGTACAATTGGAGTTGTCATTTCTTGAGATGGAGAAAACCAAAAGGAGATTTTGGGTGGGAAGACTAGAAGTATAGTTTTGTATGTGTTACTAGCAACTTCCAAATGAAGATGTCAATTCAGGAACTAGCATTCAGGGGACAGGCTTGGTATAAAGTTAAAAGACACTATGATACAGATGGCATTTTAAAACCATGAGACAGTATGAGAGAGAAGAGCTCCAGGAATGTGCCCTCAGATGCCCAGGGGCAAGATGGCTGGCCAAGTAATAGAAGAACTGGGAGAAAGCAGTAACCAAAACGCCCAGAGAAGGAATGTTCTTATAAAGAAGCAAAGTCTAATCAGCTTTAGCAAATGATGCTGACAGGAATGAGTACCATAGAATACGGCCACAGACAGGGCTTCACAACATGGAGACCTGGTGGCCCTGACCAGAGTGGTAAGGAGAAAGCGTTACACAAGCCCTTCAAGAGCTGTGGTCAGAAACCCAAGGCAGCAGCATGTACAGCTCTCCCTGAGAAGCTTTCTATGAACGAAGGAGAGAAGTGTTAACTGAAGGCATGGTGTGTATGTATGAGTGTGTGTGTGAGTGTATGTGTATATGTGTGTGTGTGCAGACACAGCTTGTCAAAGATGGACTCTACTACAGCACAAGGCAAGTTCAAACTACTTTCAATCATTTGGTGGAATCCAAATTTATCACAATTGTAGGGCTCAAATTAATCTTCACACAACCAAATGTTTACTTTAGAACTAAGAAGGCAACCAGACCTCCATGTGTAAGCAATGTATTGTCTCGCTAGTGTTAAGAACCTGAGAGAGTGAATAAAAATTAGGAGGTATGATAGACATTGTGAAATGAAAGGAAAATGTTCAGAAGTAAAGAGCAACTGGGATGAGGGAAAAGAGAAAAGAAAGAAGGGGAAATTATGTAAGTATGTATACACAGGACAGCTAACATAGTTGTACTACTGACTTCTAATGCTTTACTGAAAGGAACAGTTAATGATTAATTATTTGATCAATCTTGCATGTCTCTGTTTGTTTTCCTGAGAAACCACTTTGAAGATATCAATATGTAATACAACAACCATTGTTAACTTCCTACCATTTTGTCTATGATTCAGTATTGCTTGTATTGTTCTTAAGCTATTTTGTAAATGGATGTCTGTTTGTTAATGTTTTCCTTCTTTAATTTTTAAAATAAAAGAACTAAGAAGGTAATTTTTATTTCATTTCTAAGCAGTGAATTAAAGTTTAAGTAAATTAAACCTTCATATAGTAAACAGAATTACAGTGGTCACATAATCAAGCAACATACATACATACTACATACATCCAGTTGAATTTACCTTGGTATTATCAAATGCTAACAGGAGGGTTCTGCCATTTGTTAAAAAGATTTCTACAGCATTATCTCTCAGTTGCCACCAACGTTTGTGAACTTCTTTAATTTCTTCATATGTCCAGGAAAATGATGCCGGTTCTAACTCTCCCTGAAGGCTCTAAACACAGGAAATAGACAAAAGCACTTGCTTTATATTAAATGTAGATAATTATTTTAATTTTAAATTTTTTAAAACTATCCAAATGAAACAAAAAAAAAGTTTTTTGTTGGTAAAATGGTGGAAAGATTACCTGAAACCCCCTCCATTAGAAAACACTTCAAATATTAGGTAAAATCTAATAATAAAAAAGATTAAGACTGTTTTGGGACCAGTTTTAGGGTTACAGAAAATTGAACAGCTATTATAAACAGTCCCTTTGCCCTTCATACTCAGTTTCCCAATTATTAATTGCATTTGGTGTTGAATATTTATTGTAATTGATGAAGTAATATTGAGATTTATTATTATTATTATATAGTTTTTGAGACAGGGTCTCCCTCTAGTCCAGGCTGGTCTCAAACTCGTGATTATCCTGCCTTAGCCTGATATATTATTTTTTACCTAAAGTCTATAGTTTGTTTTAGGGTTCATACCTGGTGTTGTGCATTCTGTGCGTTTTGACAAATGTATAATGATATGTATCCCCCTATTACAACATCATATGTAATAGTTTCACTGTCCCTAAACCCTCTGTGCTTTACCTACTCATCTCTCCTTCCTCCCAACCTTGGCCAATAACTGATCTCTTCCCTGTATCTACAGCTTTGCTTTTGTGAGAACGTCCTATAGCTGGAGTCCTATTGAATGTAGCCTTTTTAGGTTAGCTTCTCTTGCTAAGCAAATCTTCTTTTACATGCATAGCTGATCTTGTGAGAAAATAAGGAAAATAAAATTCCAGAGTCAAAAAGCAAGGTGAATTTGAAAAATGACAGTAAGAAGGAAGTGTACCTTGGCTCTCCAGTTGTGAATACAATCTATGACCTTCACAGGGATCTGGGTCAAAATTAACCTATCTGCGAGGCCTGGGTACCTCCCAGGTGTGAAACATAGTTCTCATGACTCCCTAAGTCATCCAGCAAAAGCAAAGCAGGGTCTCAGGAAAAAGACTACTGGTACCACCTTGCAAAATAAAGTCTCTGGGATGTGTACTCACAGGTACACACAGGCCAAAGAGCCACAGGTCTTTCCTATTGGCCAGAAGAAGGAAGAGACTGAAAAGTGACCACTCGAAGATTGGACTTCTTCGGGAGTATCAAACTTAGTCTGCTTAGACAAATCCCCCCATTCCAGAATGAAGAGTTGGGGCTATAGGTCCTAGAAAGCTATCATCATTGACCCCTTCCAAAATACAAAACAAAGGAAAACTTGAAAAAATATGTTTAATCTTTTGTAAATTGCAACTAGACATATGAATTATATTACTTAATGCTTCTAATAGAGAAATCACGAAAAAAGTTTCCACTAAAGTTTAAGCCTTTTAGACTTTACCTCATCAAATAAATTGCATCTTAGGTTTTTTTTCTTTTTCCTAATTAGTTTTTGCTTTTGGAAAACTGTTTACTTACTGTTTTTGTGTTAGCTAACAGGAAACCCAGAGCTCAACTGTAGTGAGTTTTATCTCAAGTTCTTCATTTTCCAAATATTATTTAAAAAATTTAAAATTTGTATTGTTTTATCTATGTGTGTTTCACTGTTGCATTGAGCCCCAAATACTTTTTAGAAGTAGCTGCAGGGAATACATTAGAAATGCAAATGTAATATTCTCAACAAAAAAATCAAATTCCTCCTTTGGTTAGCTTCAACATTTATTCATTCAACATATATTAAGCATCTGTGTGCAAGGTACTTACTAAGTATAAGGCAAAAAAGGAGCAAGACATGCTTGTAAAATGTTTAAAATGCAAAATAGTAAACATCATATAAGATGAAATACTATAAAAGTACATAAATCCTTCCATCTTTAAAAAAGCATGAGCATTTTTGAAGTCATGTAAGGGTGAAATGCCATCTTTGGGCACAGAAAAATGTTATTTCATGTATCAACTATTAAATTCTTTGGTTGAACAAACATTCGCTTCAAAAATAACATAACTAGACTAGCAGGACAAACCCTGTAGTAATTACATACAACAAAAGAGTGCCTAATCAATTTTTGGTCCATATGAAATATTTTCTTGACTTTTAAAATGATTTGTTTTGCAACCAAATTTTATGTTTTCAATAATATTTTCATTAAAAGTCAACATTAAGCCACACACAGTGCTACTTAGTATCTTAGGAAATTGTGGCTTTAGAATTTTCTCTGAAACTAAAAGCCTTATTTCTCTTCTTATGGGAATCTCAAAAATTATTTAAATAGTATACAAAGTAATTCAAGTGGATAAAAAAAAAAAAAAACAAACTTCACAAAAACTATAAACTAGCTAGGTGTGGTAGCACACGCCTGTAATCCCAGCACTCTGGAGGATGACGCAGGAGGATTGCTCATGAGTTCAAGGCCAGCCTGGGCTACAAAGTCAGTTCAAGTCCAGCCTGAACTGCATAGCAAAACCCTGTCTCAAAAAAAAAAAAAAGAAGGCTTTTTTGTTATTTTATGATTAATATTAACATTTCCAGAAGAATATGCTATAATTACTAAGCTACATAAATATCAAGATAACTTAACTTACTCAATTATACAAAATTTTCCTTTCTCTTGGCAGTGAACTGAGAGTGGCAGGGAGTAGATATATGCTGCCACTGAGGAGACTGACGAGAGAAAGCTTGGACACAGACTGAAATAACAGCGCTTTAGAATCTGATTCCTAACAGTAACTGCTGATAGCCTCAGGCTGTGAGCCAGAGGAGAAGGTAAAGTCTCCTCAAAATTATCTTTTAAAACATGTTTGCAATTCAGACAGCAGATGAGACTCAATAGTGCTGCCTACTCTCCCATTATACTAAATGTACACATTTTGAAAATTTGTCTAGATTTAATGTAAATACAAATTTAAGTCTCTACTCACTGAACTTTCAACTGTATCAGAAGCATTATCTTCCACAAAATACATTCCACATTTACCTGCAGAAAACAATTGAACGTAAGAGTTTAAAAATGCATTATTATCTTACTTGGTTAAAAATAGGCCCTCTAGAGTTCTTTGGTTTGAATTTGAATCCCAGCACCTAGAAATATTTCCCGGCACTCAATATATATTTTTAAATGGCACTTGTAAGACCTTGGAAAAGCTGCTTAACCTCACTGTGTTTTAGTTTCCTTATTTCAAAAAAGAGGCTGTATTTCACAGAATTATTATGGAAATTAAACTAGAATGCATACAAAATACCTATCAATAGGTGCTAAATAAATACTGACTATTCTTTATTACAACTATCCTCTTAGTATAAGCATACTGATTTGCTTTATTCTGTCACAGACTAATGGAAGTCAAGTAGTTAACCAAATTTTCTAGCAAAAGAGGATTAATATTAATCCTTAAATATTTTGCTGATTGAGACATTCAACAGGGTAAAATAGCCTCCAAGTTTTTCCTGCATCCTAGGCTGCCTTCTGCCAACATATGCCCTTATATCATGTTTCAAGGTATCAGGAACTTCTCTGGGGCTATACCACCTGCATACTGGTCACCTGTGAATATTGGTGGACCATGAAGCACTGGTTCAAGCACTGGGACTGCTTCAGTCCCAGCAAGCTTAAGGTTCTATATCTTGGACCTCGGAGGCTGTGGCTTTAGCTTAGAGTAGTAGATTCTTAAATTTGAGGGTACATCAGGACAGAGATATACAGACTCCATCTCCATTAACCCTAACCCCACCCCCTAACCTTCCCTGAACGTGACTTGGTGCTGTCAATTTAGGACCATACTTTGAGGATGGCTGCCCTATAGCACACAAACTGGTTCTTCAGGGAACAGAGCTAAGGGGTGTAACCATTACTTCAAATCTTAAAGAAAACACTTCCACTAAATGGGACTATACAGGTATCCATGGATTGACAATCTTTGTCTATTAGAGGCACAGTATGGAATATAAATTCTGAAAAATATCAAGTACGTATTTATACCCAAGCATATCTGTTAAAACTGTAGGACTATAACTATAGCAATAAATTTTTACTTTAAAATGTAAATTGGTATATAAGAAGAAGAATGATTAAATTTAACAATGTATACTCAAGAAGAAAACTTTATAAAATTTAAAATTTTAATCATATGCTTTTCAAAAACAAGATGTCACTTCCTCACATTCATGAATCATATGTATTACAGTAGTCCTCTTTTATCTGCAGATTTGTTTTCTATGGTTTCAGTTACTGGTGGTCAATCATGGTCTGAAAATATTAATTATGAAAAATTCCAGAAATAAACAAATCATAAGTTTAAATTACGCACTATCCTGAGTGGTATGAAGAAATCTTGCCCTGTCCTACTTCATCTTGCCGCACACATAAACCACCTCAGTGTCCACTGTATTCACAGTGTATGTGCTACCTGTCCATTCCTCACTTCATAATGGCTTGCTAACTACTGGAGAGTAAAAGTGCTTGTGCTCAAGTGACTCTTATTTTACTTAACAATGACCTCAAAGTACAAAAGCAGTGATCCTGGAACTTCACATATGCTAACAGAAGCCATAAAATTTTAAGTTAAAAGGCAAAACTACAATAAAATATTTTGAGAAATATAACATTTATATAATTTTTATTGTAGTTGTTTTATTTCTAGTTATTGTTAATCTCTCATTGTACTAATTTATAAATTAAGCTTTATCACAGGTATGTATGCAAAGGAAAAAACATAATATGTATAGGGTTTGGTACTGTTCACCCTGGGCCTTGGAACATATCCCCTGCAAATAAACAGAACTATCTGTAAGATACTAAGGAAAAAAGTCCATGTAATATTAGAGAAAGTTTATCTGACTTAATGGCAAAGTGTCAAAAAAAAACCCCCCACTGATTATTCAAATTAAGAATAAAATAAGGCAGGGTCGATTCTTGGAATCTGACTTACCTAATAACAATTCACCAGCTGTCTCTCTAGATGGTGCAACACTGATACATCTTCGATTTACTCTGTCAAAACATATTTTAAATTACTATGATTAAATTTTTTGCCCAATTTTAGAGAACATAAGCTTCATTATATCTAGTAAAAGATTTCAGCAAAGCAAACTAGAGTTTTAATAGCATGCAATGTTTCTTCAAATCCAAGACAGTACTATGTTGTTATTTAATGTTCTAGTAGAGGAAGAAAAAACTCTGAAACTTTAGAAAAGGCTCACAATCCCTATAAATGAATGCAGCATATGGGGAATTGGTTATGCAAAAGGTATTTCAATGTTTCAGCAATTCAGTAAAGAAGCAGGTATTGTTCTATGCCACTGATACATCAAACACATGAAAGAAGCTTATTATTCTAGGAAAAACAGGGATTTTGGAGTCAGAAAAACTCCCCATTCTTTAGTCAGTCACTTATTTCTTTTGAGTCTTAAATTTTTTTTTAATCTACAAAACTGGCATAATATGAAGTCTGATCAAAATACATGGTGTGTGTGTGGTTTTTTTTTTTTTTTTTTTTTTTTTTTCTTTTTGAGACAGGGTCTCGCTATTCAGTTCAGGCTGGCCCAGGCTGGTCTCAAACTTGCAACGATCCTCTTGCCTCAGCCTCCTTAGTGCTGGGATTACAGGTGTGCACCACTATGTGCAGCCTTACATAGTGAATATTTAAATTAAAAGACACGTAGCAAAAAAAAAAAAAAAAAAAGACACATAGCTATTAACTCCCCTCAAAATATTCTCTCTTGCTTTGAGCACACTTATCTCCTTGTTCTTGCCACTTTCTGAAGCAGTTTTGGAAGTCCTCTTTTGCACGTCTTTATGAGATGTGATCAAAGTATGGTGACTTCTGCAAGTACCATCCAACAGAAAGGTAGGCTCACAAAAATATGAGTATGTCCCCACCCATCTTATTTACCAGATCTCACACCTTATGACTTCTGGCTCTTCCCCAAAGTCAAAATGACCACAAAAGATAAACACTGATGCAGTGTGAAGCAGCCATGAAAGAGTAACTAAAGATACTCATGAAAGAAAACTTCCAGAACTGCTTCAGAAAGTGGCAAGAACAATGGAATAAGTGTGTTCAAAGTGAGGGGGCATATTTTGAGAAGGATTAATGGCAATGTATCTTTCACAGTAACACATTTAAAAAATTTAATCACTGATCATTATTTTTTGACCACATCATGTAATAACCACAGCAATGTCAATGATAATACTGTCAATAATTAATATTTCTGACACATTTAAAACTCAACAATGCTATGAAAACTTGGGTATGATTTTTCCCTCATTTAATAGATAAGGAAATGCAGGCAGAGAAGCTAAGTAACTTAAACAGGTAGACAGCTGGGAACAGTAGGAACTACAATGTGAACCTTTAACCACCACACTGTACTGCCTGTTGATACATACCATCAGCAGCTTTTAAAAAATCCACTATAAAAAATATGTATACAAACAAAAGCCAGAGTATGATGAATGAAGTCCAACACACTCTGCTAACAGAAATGTCATTTGGATTTTGGACACTCAATCTTGTCCTGTCTTGAACCTGCTTTGTTTAGGACTTTTCCTAAAGCCACAGCAATATCTAAAGTAAATATTATATAACCCCACAAGGAACTATTATACATTCACAAAAGAGTGAAGGTCTCTGGATTCCAATTTACCTTATAAATTCACTTGCAGCTTTGTCTTTGACAGTAGAGGAGAAAGAAGAATGAGTTTTGTCTTCAAATAGGTAAGCAAGTGGTGGTTTGATCACATCTGCTAAGGAAAAAGTACATACTCTTTATCTAGTGGCCAGTTATTTGCCATTTTTACATGCTTTGGCAGAAGCTAGCCTTACCTTCTGATTTTTGTCTATCCCTAAGCAGGTACTTATTTGGAATAGTTAAGTAACATCTCTGCAGACGTCTCCTCTCTCGGTTTGGCCCTTCTGTTGGATCCAACTGCCAGGAGGTTGGATAGTAAATTGGGTCATACCAAACTGCTCTGGAAGTGCAAATAAAAGGACATTTTAAGGGCCCTCCAAGGACTTATGGTATTAAAATACAGAGTATCAGTAAATAAATCACAACTCATCTATTCAGTTTAAAAACACTAAGTATTTATATATTTAGACTTGGGAATGCATATAAATAGAACAAAAGAATAACATTTTTTAAAGTGTGCTTTTGCTACTGAATATCAGATTCTGAGTTGTCTTCTAGAGCAAGCTACTTCAGTTTCTTCATCTACTAAATTTTAAAAAAGATATAACACTACTACTATGAAAAGTTCAGCAATGTACCAGTTAATTTTGTGGTATATTATCATTTTTTAAAAAAATTTAAAAATTACTTATTTTAGATGAAAGAAAATAGTTGAACCATCTTAAATACATTTTTAGGAATAGATGAGAACCTCTCAATTCTACTACCCAGAGAATTAATTTCTTCTATTTTTTTTTTTTTTTTTTCTGCTTCCAATTGAGTTATGTCTTTTTATTCTTTTGGTAATCTCTTCCAGGGTTAACTACTTCCGCTGTAGGTGATGAAATATACAAGGCTCCACTTCAAATGCTGGCACTGATATGAACATAGTCTTTTTCTCTTCACTGCAACTAAGAATTAAAACTTTGATTCTTATCTTATATTCCAGTCTCAGAAGTAGTTTTCACTGCAGAAGTTATCAAAGACAGTCTTTATGCTTTTTGGCAGTGGTCTGTGACCAGGCTCTATCTTCTCTATGAACACTGCAGTGGATTTAGTGTATACATGTATTAAACTAAGAGACATTCTCTCAAATGAGTTCAAGGGCACTTTATTTTTAGACAACCTACAGGATGTGTTTTTTCCCTAAAAAAACAATGCCTCCACTCCAAATAAATCACCGTCAAAATACATGAAGTGTTCAAGATGACATCAATCCCATTTGTCTAAAATCTTGGTGTTGTGTGGATGACAAGCAGCAGCCAGTTATGACAAGTGATAGATCCAAGGTAATCATCGAATCCTGTAACATTTTTTCATTTCTAAACCATCCTCACAGAAAATCATAAACGGGGTCGTACCATCCTCACGGCAGTCCAGGAGAGCAACCATGCATTTGCACCAAAAAACACCTGATAGTTTTTGAAATTAGCAAGGATGTGCTTGATTTGTTCTGTAGCCCCTGTCATAAATGGTTTCACTCTTCCTGGTATTTGTTCTTCAAGTTTGCCTTTGATTGATTTCATGTAGTCTCTGGTGTACTTCTTGTAAGGCCTCTTTTGTGAAGTTGGTTTCCTGCAAGTGGTGGTTCATGACAGTGTCAACACCAGTGACTACTGCACTTTTGGTGCCTTCACCCTCTGGGCCTTCAGCAGAGTTTCCACAAATAAGCGAGTCATTGATCATCTTACCCTCTACCTCCAGGCACAGCCCATGCACGATCTCCCAGATCTTGTAAATGTTGGAGAACATCTCATCGTGGCTGATGAGGTCCCCGTAGATAAAAGTGGTGGTGGCTGAGGGAGACGGAGGCTGCGCAAGCTTAGCAGGAGCCGGGAGCTCACAGCCAGTGCGGTACAGCTGGAGTGGCGCTTGTTGGGGAGGGGAGAGAGGGCAGAAAAGCCTTCTCTTTTTAAGATGCACCTATTTTTAATCTGTAGTTATAATCATTACATATACAAGTTTCTGGCTCCTGCCTTCTTTCATTGAGCATTAGCATAACTAATATAACTAATATGATGTTGAATCGACACATTATAATGTATTTTACATCTTACTATTATTTTTCATTTAAATTCTTTCCAATTCTGTAGAGTGAGTAATGCAGAGATGGAAATCTTTCTGGTATTTTGCCTTTCATATTTTGATTATTTTTCACAGGACAGAAACATTAAAACACACCTAGAGTTAGAAATATTTGTCAGATTCCTGGCTAATATTGTCACTGTACAAGGGCACCAAAGCTCTGACAAAGGACAGTTGACATTCCCAGCTATTATCAGCCTGACCCTACATTTTTTTAAACATAAAAAGCAAAATGTGATATCCAAATGTTTTTAAAAATCAAACTTGAGCCAGGTGTGGCAGCACACACCTGTAATCCCAGCACTTGGGAGGCTGAGGCAGGAGTATCATTGTAAATTCGAGGCCAACCTGGGCTACAAAGTGAGCTCAACGTCAGCCTGAACTGCATAGTGAGACCCAGTCTCAAAAGGACAAAAAAAAAAAAAAAAGCTTGTAGGAATACTGAATATACTCCTTTTTATTACTTTTACTTGTTTTATATGATATGTTTTGCTTTTTCAAACTTCAGGGACTGTAATCTTTCACTTTCAAATCTGTGTAAGTTTTATGAGCAATAAACATACTGACTCTTTGATATATTTGCTAAAAATAAATTTCCAATTTTTTTGGTCATTAAATACACTAGGAAACAAAATTCAAAAGCAAGGATTTCTTTTTAATTTCTCTGTTGTGTTTGTGCTTATAAAGTTATCCAATATTCAAAGAATTGATACTCTCTTCTAATTTATAAACTTTTTTTTTGTACCAGGAATCGAACTCAGGACCTTGTGCCTGCCAGG
Source organism: Chinchilla lanigera (assembly GCF_000276665.1). Classification (NCBI taxonomy): domain Eukaryota; kingdom Metazoa; phylum Chordata; class Mammalia; order Rodentia; family Chinchillidae; genus Chinchilla; species Chinchilla lanigera. The sequence continues at coordinate 4,311,584 of NW_004955492.1, read as the reverse complement.
CAGGTGCTTGTGCCACTAAGCTATATCCCTAGTCCTAATTTATAAACTTTTTGAGTTTAATTATTTTATCTATCTGTAATATCCTTCATATGAAATCGTTAGTATATACTAACAACCCAAAGTCATACTAAGAGTTCTTTCAACCAAATTTAAGAGAGTAACACTTTGATTTCCCTCTTTTCATTATTCACAATGTATGACAGTCTTTGCTAAAAAAAGATATATTTCTCAATTACCCCTTTCAATGATTTTTTTGCAAAGATCCTATTTTAAAATTAAAGTCAATTTTACTATTTAGAAGAGCCAACGCCTTTGTTTTCTTTTCTCATGTTTTCCTCCAAGAATAATGAAAAAATCTTACATAATTATTCTTCAAAATAAAAAATCACTAATAATTGAACAAAAATGTTTAAACTACAGACATTTTATGAATCTGAATTCTGGAATGAAAATAGTCTTTAGCATCCACATATAAAATATTCATGTTCCTAACATGACCTCCCACAGCTCACCGATCATGTGTCAGCTGTTGAATGAGTTCCTGCCAATGTCTGCTCGCGCTCAGGTCCACTTTGTACATTCCTCTGATGTGCTGGATCACTTTTTTTCTCTCAATTCCCTGGGAGAGAGATACTGCCTGGGTGATATCTGCAGCTATTTTAGATATATCCTTTGATTTTGAATCAAGACGCTGAAAGAGACTAAAAAGACTGTCTGTTAGTGTATACAGAACATTACATAGTTATCAAAACATAATACATTAAAACTAACAGTATAAAAGAGGGCTGGGGGTGGAGCTAAGTGGTAAAGTGCTTGCTTAGCATGTAGGAGGCCCCTGCGTTCCATCCCCAGCACAGAGGGGAGAGGAGGTAGCCCACAAAACCAAGTATCAAACCAAAGCAAAAAAGCTGCAAGTATACATAAAATTTATTGGTTCCCCCAAAATATGATTTTTGGAACATATAAAATTATACCTTTGTTGATTATTATTGACTGTTTTCTGCCACGAGGCTTTACTCACACTTTCTTCAGTTTCATATTTCTTTTGTTCCTAAAAAATTTGGATAATGTGTTATATAAAGTTATTACTTATCATCACATGCCAATATTATGGCAGAGCCCAACAAACTATTTTTATTTTTATTTTTAATTTTGAGACAATGTCTCCCTATGTAGCCCAGGTTGCCGATGAACTCACAGGAATTCTCCTACCTCAGCCTCCCGAGTGCTGGGATTACAGGCCTATGCCACCATACCTGCCCCCTACTACTTTTAAACTACTAAACTACTTAGTTTTAAACTACTTTTAAAACCAAATTAAAAAAGGAAAAATATATCCTCAGGAGAACAGAATATTAAAATAAGTAAGTTACTTAAATAATCTTATAGTTCTTTGTTTTTGTATAATTTGGTTACAGAAATTACAGTTATAGAAATATTTAACCAAGGTTGGCAAAATGGGTAAGTTTACATAGTGACTTGCTTTCTTCTTCTTCTTTTTTTTTTTTTTTTGAGACAAGGTCTTGGAAGGCAGTCCTGGCTGGCCTTGAATTCATTATGTAGTCCAGGCTTGCCTCAAGCTCACGAGATGTTCCAGCCTAATGTCCTGGATATTGGGAGTGCAGGCTTCTGCTACCATGCTGGTCTTAGTTTGCTTTTTCATTAAAGAACATATAACTCAAGATACAGTTCAACATACTTGTTGGGGCTGGGGATGCAACTCAGTGGCACAGCACCTGCCTGGTAAGCATGAGGCCCTGAGTTCGATTCCCGGTACAAAAAAAAAAATCAACACACTTTACATTTAAAAAATTTTTCCTTTACCAAAAGCTACTGAAATTGGATGAAGATGCTCATAGGGAGTAAAAGTTCCATAAAATAAACCTACTTTTTCTCTCATAGTGAAAAGTACAATATAGTAAAAAATGTAATCATCATTTCAAGGTTATTAGCAATGTATGTTATAACAAAAAAAAACCTTAGCTGGGAGTGGCGATGCACATCTGTAATCCCAACTACTCAGGAGGCTGGCACAGGAGGATTACAAGCTTGTGGCCAGCCTGAGCAACTTAGTGAGATCTTGTCTCAAAATAAAATATAAAAGGGGTGGGATGCAGCTAACACACACACACACACACACACACACACACACACAATCTTTCAACTAGTTATGGCTCTACTGACTCACCTCTTTGATCATGTTGACAAGGTCTGGTTTTGAGGATGCACTGGGTAGGATGCACTTGTGACCACACAGTTTTAGAGCACTCATAAGCAGGTCTGCTTTGCCCAGTTCTTCTCCAGTCAGCTCATCCTCATGATTATGTATCAGCTCTGACAGATACAAAACTAACTTCGGTCCATGCTTCAAAAAAAAAAAAATCAAGTTGTTTTTAGAGATAAATAATTTTTATTTTCTCCTTTTAAATTACTAACAGTATATTAAATTATATGGCTAAATATATTTGGTTCAATCTGATTTGAATATATCAGCTACAACAGACATTCTGAGAACAAATGAAGTTTAATTATGCACTGGGTATTTGAAGGCACTAGAGAATTATTGCTAATTCTGGTAGGTATAGTAATGTTTTAATTACAGAAGAAAATGTCCTTTCAAAAATAATGTAGAAAATGTCTATAGTAAACTCTAAAATAATTCAAAAAATGAAGAAAGTATACCAACAAGATAAAAATATTAAAATCTAGGCAATGGTCATATAATATTTATTCATTATACTATTTAGCACTTAGTTCTACATTCATGTTGAGGGACAGGCTGGTTTGGGCCAATCTATGAACAGACCCTAAATCAAAATTAGAGTACTGTATTTCTTAAGGTAATGATAGCTGTCATTTGTAGGGCAACTTGAACTAAAACTTTCATGTTTTAAGTACCTCTCCTTGTTATGGGTATCATACCAGATTATAAGGTGTACAAAACATATTAGACTGGGCTGGGGATATAGCTCAGTGACGTAAGTGCCTGCATGGCAAGCATGAGGTCGTGAGTTCGATCCCTGGTACAGTAAAAAAAATATATATATATAATATATATATATTAATTAGACAATTTTGCTGACAAGTTAAACACATATGTTTTACATTAACATTTTTTGCATTGATGCAAATATCACTGCATTTGGTTTTATGGCATTTTAAACTATGAACAATATTAAATGTCAATAAATGGATCTGGAAATGATTACATTTTGGGTGATATTTAAACTAGCATGCTAAATCGTATCATGTCATTTCCCCAAAGTGTAGGATGAACATATGCAACAGTGAAAATAGCAAAGCTCATTTTAATGGAACACTTTAAATTAGTCAAGAGACAGCAGCCACCTGACCAAAAGAGGAAAAGGAACATATGCTGTGTGAGTAACAGGCTTGAAGAGTTGGAAAATAAAGAAAAATGGTAAATAGTTGCAATATTTTCATATGTGTGTCTTAAAAGTTATGTTCCTGATATAAACTTTAAAAATATTTCAATTTAGTATTCTGTGACATTCCAAAATTATCTTGAAAAACCATCAGAAATATATTTATTCATTCTGGATATGCAGAGAAACATGATTTTCTTAAACACTAAGTTGTTTCTAGTACCTAATTTTAACATCATCTGGTCATTTATTGATTATAGTTTCTGGGATTATAAAAGGTGTTACTGAGGATTGGTGGGGAAAAATACCCGTATATTAGGTATTTAACAAATTGATTTCTTGGAAGCTGAGGTAGAAGGATCCTTGAATATATGAGTTTGAGATTGGCCTGGGCAACATTGCAAGACCCAGTCTCAACAGAATAACAACACAAAACTAATTTAAGGAACTGAAGCTATGAATCACAAATCCTGGGAAAATAATAAAATGGTCAAGTGTATAAAATAAAAAATTCAACGAAGATTCTCATAAGGAAGAATTCTGAGTGGACTAGAGAAAGGAGGAAGGGTTGAAGTAGCTGCACAGTAAGTCAAGTCTGGATATGAGTGGGCAGAATGGGCACATGGGTGGGGAAGAGGGTGGGCATCACATGTGAGGCAGCATGGCAGCAGGAACACACAGGATGTAAAGAGATTGCAAGAGATAATGATGACACTATCTTGCAAAGTGTAGAGCTACAGACTGGAGAATTCATGTGTTGAGCTGAAACAAAAGAAAAGCAGCCTGGGTTTGAAGACCTAAGCCAAGTACAAATGGAGTTCAGCTTGTAAGCAGAGGTGCAAAGCTGTGAAGATCTCCATGGATGACCATGCAATAATCTGTAACAGACACTGTTAAGTGATGAAAGCAAGGGACAGCTGTAGCAGTGGTGGCAACAGGTAGGCAGCCCAAGACTGGAGCAGTGTCTACAGAGGAGCAGAATTTCTGGGCCTAATCTTTCCCTATTGGAGGACTCTCGCCCTTCTGCTGTGAGGAAGTGAAGTGACAGGTCAGGAAGACAGCATGGCCAGTTGAAAACTGTTGCTAAGGACATTCAGTTCTCTGGAAGTCGGCTGAACTCCTTGAATGAGCAATGTGCCATTAACTTCTTCATGAGGTTACCCAAATTTGGAAGACAGAAAATTCTAGGCCTACAGGGATATGCTTTCAGCTTCTAGTATAGTATACTTTCATCAGCTCTTCTCAGCTAATGGGCAGGTTGGTGAAGTGAGCTTTATAAGAGCAGAAATCTTTGCAGAAATTCTGAATTACATCTATTGTTCTAAAATTGCCTCTGATAGAGCAGATTTAGTTGGTGAGTTAATTAAATCAGGGCAGTCATTATGAGTAAAATTTATAGCAGAGCTTGGGCCCTGTTAACACAGATTAAAAGCATATCATGGGGCTGGGGATTTAGCTCAGCAGCAAAGCGCCTGCCTGGTAAGCGTAAGGTCATGAGTTTGGTTCCCGGTACCGGAGAAAAACCAAAAAAAAAAAAAGCATATCAGGTACAGCTCAGGAAGTAATGCTGAAACCTTACCTCCTGGTTCTAATGACAAAAATCTTAATACAATAATCAAATGAAGCCATGGGCCACTATGACTATTATAACAGTCTTTTTCATATCTGCTAAATATTATGAAATAAAAAGATCATTATTACTGAGTCAGATGATGATATCATTTTCTGCTCTGAGATTCTGCTGGCAAAGAAGACTCAGCTGAGTAACAATGCAATGACACAGGTCCAGCATAACTCAGGCCCTGCTGCTATTTTATATGCTGCACCTTTTACTAGCATTTGTTCTGCCCCTTTAACAAATATCTCACCTATTTAGAAACTTTCCACTCCTGGGAATCAGGCAAAGAGGAGCCAGACAAAAGGAAGCAATAAACTGCTGGTGTCTTCAGCTCCAATACATCTGACTCTTCAGTATAATTTTGTTAAATCACATAACACCTACTACACCACCAAATGTCAGTTCTTCACTTTCGAATCATATGTCCTCTTCAATCAATTCACTTGTACAGAATTAGCAGATACCAAACAGTATTGTGTTAACAGGAAACAATGAAGAAGAGGAGGAAATTGTAGATGATGATGATGATGATGATGATGATGATATTAGCTCCAGTCCAGACTCAGCACTCAGTAATACATCTTTGGTCCCACAGGCTGACACCTCCTAAAATACTACTTTTGATGGATCGATGATAGAGAAGACCGGTATTTCTACACTTCTGCAAGAACCACTTTTTGAGTCTTTAAAACTTTCAGATGTAATTACTAGAAACACTAATGATCCAAGCTTAGAATCTAAATATCTAATGGAGGGCCAGAAAAATCATTACTTTAGACACAGCTACTGAAACTGAAGGCTTGTCAATTGGCTGCAACATTTATACAAATATTGGTGAAAGTACTTACGACACAGTGATCTCTGTCAGTGATTACCCTGATGAAGGGAAGGCCAGACTTTAAGTTACCAAAATTGTCTAGCACGAGTTTATAAGCAAATATATGAAAGTAAAGCATGATGACTGTATGAGTTAATGGTAGATGGAAGGGTCTATTATATTTGCATTATATGCAAAAGATCATATGTCTGACAAGTCTGCAGGAACATTTTAACATTAATTCCTGGGAGAAGTAACCATGCCAGTAATGTGACAAGGTATTTCTTCTTGTAGAATATCACACAAAGGATGATATTCATCATATTTGGGGTAAAAGTATCAATGTTTGGCCTGTGGCAAATCTTTGTTCAACTATTAATTTATGCCTTTACATACAAAGACCTTTTCGACTCAATTGCTAGATAAATTAGTTTGTCACTAGAAAAGTCATGAAAAACTATCCATTCTAAATAATACTGATATAATTATTTGCTGTTGCTGTGCTCTATGTGAATTCTAAATATAAAGTATAAAACTTTGTGTCTACTAAGGGTATCTTTTGAAGTTTTTTGGGAAGAAGAAAACTGGAAAGTTAAACTATTAAGTTTGCCAGAAGACTCTAACTTGAATGTATAAGTCAAGATTTTTAGGTTTTCTAGACATTTCCAAATGCAAAGTTCATATGTGGAGTATGCCTGGAACAACAGCTCTTCACTTTCACTTAATTGGATTGCCAATTTGTGGTAAAACGCTATTTAAAACTTATGGTTTTTTCTGTTCTATACTTTGCTTTCTGGCCATTGAATTTCCCTCTTTTTTCAGGTTGGGTTAAAATTTATTTTAATATTAACATTACACGTAAGTATTCTTGATAGGAACTATTTGAAATAGTAAATTTGTTAAAAGAAATGACAAAAATGAAAATGTTCAAACTAGGCAAAGATTTTAAAATGCTATAGCAGTATTATAAGATTGCTTTTATAAATACTTTAGATGAATGTCATCATCATGGTGGTAATAATACCCTATATACAACCACTGTGAAGAAATGATGCCACACATTTTTCATGGTGCTAAAAAGATAAACACTCATTCAGGTATTTGTATTGCCAAGGCGTGCATATTCCAAAGAACTCAATGTTAATTCAACAGTACTGGCTTCTTCACTTCTGTTAGTCATATGAAACCATGTTCTTTTCCCCCAAAACTATAATATTCATATTTGTACAATCTTCCCTATTGTGACAAATACTGAGAACTACAAGCACATTTATAAATCACTATTTTCACTGCACACCTGTCATTGTATCCTAAGAACAAAGAAAATCTGGAGAAATGTTTAACATTAAAGCAAGCTAATTATTTTAATGTCATTAGGAACCAAAATTATTAACATTAATAAAAAGAAATATAAATATGAAATACAAAAAAAGTGAAATTATTGGTTTGAAAACATTGCATTTGCCTTCTAAAAATATAAAATTTTTAGCTTTGTCCACTAAAAAGACTCAGGAGAGATGAAAACTGATTAGAAATGCCTTTCCCTAGTCCCTATTAACTTGGTAATAGGCTATAGGACTTGTTGGGGTAAATTTTGGTTCCACACATGGGAGAAGAAATGTACAAGCTGGGCCTGGGATATTCTTCTGTGCTGGAAAGCAAGGAAATGAATTATATTAACGTGTTAGAAGTGAAAAGGACCATGTTAAAAGTAACTTACTATAGGGGTACTGATATGAATATCAAACACAGTAATCAGTTCAATAGATTAAAACACATACAATTTATTTCAAAAAATATTTGAGTATATAATGACGCTCAAAACTAAAAATAAATGAACAGGAGGGAAAAACAGGCATTTATCTTGTCTATCCCCCAAGGACTGTATTTTAGGGTAGCCAAATGGCTGATAAGGTGAAGTTTTTCCTGGGGAAGAATCAGGGCTAACAGGTTGTGGAACAAGAGACTGTAAACTCACTATTTAGTATTGCCTATTGAAAAATGGAACTTGGAAACTATTACCAATGCCTGCTAATACTATTAGGTTAAAGACTGAGAGCAAATTTCAAAATGGATTGGTGAGGTTGATATTATCTTTGAAAAGTAGGTACCTAGACATTCCGTGCCTCTAACTATGATGCAAGAGAAAATACAAAGCACTTACACTAGGGGCTGGGGATTTAGCTCAACGGCAAAAGCGCCTGCCTGGCATGCGCAAGGTCGTGAGTTCGGTTCCTGGTACCGGAGAAAACCAAAAAAAAAAAAAAAAGCACTTACACTAAAGCATCCTTTTAGGCAGAATCTACACTAACATATAAAACCAAGAACAGGAATCTAATCTGCAAGGACACAATCTGTCAAATCTGAATGCTGGAAACCCTATAGATTCATTAATAAGTAAATGATATTGAGAAAAAGGGTAATAGAGGAGAAATGCTATGGATTAAAAACATTTGAGACATACCAAACAAATGCAGTATGTGGGCCTTGTTTGGATGTAGATTCAATAATACTAAATATAAAACAATTATTAGGGGCTGGGGATATAGCTCAGTGGCATAAGCACCTGTCTGGCAAGCGCAAGGTCCTGAGTTCAATTCCTGGTACCAAAAAAAAAACACCCAAAAAACCAAAACAGCAATTATTAGAACACTGGAGAAATTTCACCATTGACTTGGTATAGGAGGTGATCATAAAGAATTACTGTTACTATTATTGAGAGTGCCAATTTTATAAAAGATCTTTATCAGTTTTAATCTAAAATATTTATATGTGAAATGATTTGTTACCTGAGATTTACTTCAAAAACTGCAAAGAAAAATTAAACCTAAGTAATGATCATTTACAGTCATTTTTTGATTTTTTCAGATTTTAAGTATGTTTAAAAATATCCATAATAAGCTTTAAAAGAATCAGGAACAGTAATTTGGTGTGGAGGTAGAAAGCGATGCAAGGATGAGGGGCAAGCCTCTGGACTACACTGCAGAGAAATGGATGGACTGGAAAAACACTGGGAGTTTATGACTGTCATGGAGATGAAATACATTTGAGAGAGAAGAAAAAATCAGGCCGATGTTTCAAATTGAAATCAATAGTGATAGCATTAAAAAAGGCAGGTCAGGGGAAAAGAGAAGCAGCTATGGAAGAAAGAGGACTGTCAACACCAGAGTTGGATGTGATTGATGGCAACTTTGCTGAGTATAAAGCAAAAAAAAAAAAAAAAAAACCCAAAAACCAGAACACTTCCAATTCTCCATTGAAGAAAAGTGTGGGGCTATTTGAAACTACACTTCAGCCTTGGGAAAAGGAAGACAGTATCCACATTGCACTGAAAAAGAGTACCTGAAAGTATCATTTCAAGATAGTTCTGACTCCTCATGCGAGCTTTTCAGGTATTAAACGGGATGCCTGTTCTTTTTAATGTATCATTTATTATTTTCCTTATTAAGGTAGAATTTACATACAATAAAATATACAGATATATACCAAGCCTTTGTTTCTATGAGTTTTGACAACTGTATACACCCATGTAACTGGCACCCAAAACAAGATAATTTAATCTTGTTTTTATTACCTCAGGAAGTTCCTTTATGTTCTTTTCCAGTCAATTCCCTGTCTCACTATCCCTCTCATGGAGATAACTGCTGTCCTGAATTCTATCACCATATCTTAGTTTTGCTCATTTTTGGATTTCACATGAACAGAATCAGAGACTGTATATTCTTTTGTGTTTGGCTGCTCCTCTTAACCAACTCAAATATTTGTTTCTGAGATTCATGCATAATAGTAGGTCTACCAGTATTCTGTTCCTTTTTTATTGTTGCATAATAGCCTATTATATAAATGTATCACAATTTGTACACTCTCCAGTTGAGAGGTATTTACACTACTTCCAGGTGTGGTCCATTATGAAAAAGGCTGCCAATGGATATTCTTGTATAAATCTTTTTATGGACACACATTTTAATTTCTTTTGGGTAAATATCTAAAAATACTATATTATGGTCACAAGATAAGTAGATCTTTTAACTCTACATGAAGATATTAAACAGTCCTCTAAAGGAGTCAATCAAATTCTTCATGTAACTGAAAGTCTTTTAAGTATTTTAGTTTTGATTATTCCAAATAATCAAAAAATTTTTTTCTGATTGAACAGACTGACTGACCACTTTTTGAAATAAGTTGCATATAACTCTTGTTTGAGACATTCAGGATGTGTTTTACAGATAATAAAATGCCTTGAAATAGTTATTAAAGAAAATACTTTAAGATATGGTAATAAATTAAAAAGGCTTAGTTAAAAACTAAGAGACATCACTTCCTAATTTAAGCACTAGAAAAAGACTAGGGGAACAAACACCCCAGAAATCAACCTGAGCCTGAATAAAAGTATGTAATGAGAAATACCTCAGGTACAATTAGTTTGGTAAGAAAAATTACATTCATGACATTAGTCATGGAAATAGAGTTTAATTCCGCTGTTTTGAAAGACTTTTCATTTACTAAAAGATACTTACTTGCAGCGATTGGCTAAGACAGTCTCGCAGTATTTCCTGATGATTAGGTTCACCCAGTATTTCAAATATTTGCTTTCTCTCTTGTACAGTGTGGGCTGGTGACAAAATATGTACAAGTAGTCTCCCAAGCTGCATTCGAAATGTTTCCTTACAAGACCACAGAATTTTAGTCCACTGCTGCTTAGAGCCACTGGTTTTACTTGAACCCTTAAATTGAAGTAGGAGTGAAATAAGGATTAGATTTCTTCAGCAGTAATACAACAATCTCATACAACAGCTCTAAAGAAGATAATGGAACATGTTTCACTATAGATTTGTTTTAATATTCAAAGTTAGAAATTCAAAGTTACAAAGACACATACGTACATATACACACATTTGCATGCAAATGGGAGTCTAAGAGAGATTAATATGCAACAACATTGATAACAGCATTATTCAAAATAGCTGAAAGACAGAAACAATTCAAATTGTCTCAATGGATGCACTTCTAAACAAAATGTAGATATTTACGTACAATGGAATATCACCCAGCCTTTTAAAAAGAAACCAAGTTTCAATACATAGGTCACAGCATGGATGAACCTTGAAAACATTACCCTACATGGAATAAACCAAACACAAAAGGACAGATATCATATGATTCCACTTCTCTGAGGTACCTAGAATAGTTAGGTTCATAGAAATAAAGTATTATAATGATTATTGGGGTTGGACAATGGGAGCTATTGTTTAACAGGAACAGGTGTCAGTTTGGGATAATGAAAACATTCTGGAGATGGATGGTGGTAATAGTTGTACAACATATGAATGTACTTAATGCCACTGAATTATACACCTACAATAATTAAAGTGGTACATTTTGTTATATATGTTTCATCCCAATTTTAAATAGACAAAGATAACTCTAAAAAAGTTAGTCTTAAGGCATTTAAAAATTTCCAATGGCTTACAAACCATAAATTAAAAATCAAAACAAAACAATCAGAGCCTAATGGCAAATAAACCTACACTGATTTTGCAACATAAAGGAGATGGATAATAAACAGTCACAAAACCAAGTTAACCATCAAGTTTCCCTAATTTAGCTGGTTAACAACTAACTATGGTTCAACTAACAACTAACTATGGTTCTACTAACACTAGCCTGATCCTGATCAAGTCACCTGTCTTGGGTTTAAAACTGGAATTGTACATTGTTAGTGGGAATGTACTATTCCGAGTTTGGGAATGAGTTTCCAATTACTCTTAGTCCTAACGGCCTTGTGTGAGTTATTTAATTCTAAGTGAATCCAGTTTGTTTTGTTATTCAGTGCTGGCCAATAAAATCTAGTTTATATTTAGAGACTGGCAGTCATGAGTTACGAGTCCTGGTAGAATTAGATTGGGCTTTGGAATCTGTGGAGTGAACTAACTGATTCTGCCCTGCGGTCAACTCTAAGTGACCACAGAAACTCAAGTGAGGTGATGATAAATGGAGCCTGTCAGGATTCTCTATCATTCCGAAGGTGTTAGATACGTTTTACCAAAACTAAACTTCACAATAATTCAGAGGTCTCAAGAGTGTAACTATAAACAAAGTCCTTTTACAAAGAGGCTATTAAAGTCTCAGAGTAATAAGCAAAGCTCTCCTTAGCTAATCTCCGTAGAAAACAATTTCAGGGCTGGGGATATAGCTCAGTGGCACAACTGCCTGCCTGGCAAGCACAAGGTCCTGAGTTTGATTCCCAGTACCAAAAAAAAAAAAAAAAAAAACCACCAACAACAACAAAAAACCCAATATTAGAAAATGGCTCTCAGGAGACAGACATAAAAGCCAATGCTGCATGAAACAGTCATTTTGGAATTAGCAACATATATTACTCTGTTATTAAAAATTCAAGTTGCCTGAGTTTCAGAAAGCTCTCTGAAAGAGTACAAAGAAATGTGATTTTGTGAACATGAAGTACAGACACATAAAACCTCTATTCCTTTTGAATATTTTTCATGTCATTAGTTTACTTACAATACACACTTTGAATCCTTCCACCAGATATGTGAACATTTCTTTCTGAAATGGATTAAAAGTTGCAGGCTGTTCATGATGAATATTTTCCTCAGAAATTTCAGCCTGGAACACTGAGGTCTTGCTCTGAGCTGCATTTTCTGGAGTTCCCAAAATTTCAATAATGTCTGAGTTAAACTCTTTAAATTACAAAAAGAATAATAATAGATTAAATCACTGATATATAATTATTACAAATGGTAATGATGCTGGTAAAAATATGCAATTGCTAATTTATTTATCACCATATAAATGTAGCAGTTGTGCTTAATATAGTCTTAATATAGGTACAATGGAGAAAGTGAATTTAAATTTACCTAAACAATGTAGAAATTTTTAAAATGTATGTTATGAAATGTAATGATTTAACTTAACTAGTGAGAGGAGTTAATCTGCAAAAATATTAAAACCATAAGATTCTTGTACAAATCAAACATAAAGACTACATAATATATATATTAGATAGATCTCCAGAGCTCTTTCATGCATGTGCTATTCAATTAAAAGCGGTACATATGATAATCATGGTTCAGTTTCAGAGTTTAGCCTGGGAGCCTACTGTCCCAAATGTAAATTAGTAAAGCTGACACAAAATAAAATCCCCTGGGGCAGTGACAGCCCTTGGGTTTTTCGATGCTTTTCTAGTAACTAACAATTACTGCTTTCTTTTTCCTGCTATCCTATGGGTTACCTAAACCTGTTTTTAGAATTCCATTTTGCCTTAACTGTAGTGGTTTACATTTTTTTCTGCCTTACTGGGGATATAACTGACAAACAGAAGTTCTATGTTGTACATATTTAAAGTGTACAATTTAAAACAATAAAGTGTACAACTTGATGTTTTGAGATATATATATATATATATACATAAATGACCACTACAATGAAGCTAGTTAACATATTCACCATCTCATATAGTTACTATTGGGTGTGGTATGAACATTATAGTGCTTCTGAATGTATTTTTTTAGTAGCTTTTTTACTGCTTGTTCTAGGTATTACTTACATTGACCACTGGGGAAATGCAAATTATAGCCATGGTGAGATATCATTATATATCTAGCAGAATGGCCAGAATAAAAGTAGAAACAAATCCAAACAGTGACGCAATACAAAGAAACTTGGATCACTTATACACTGTGGGTGCCAATGTACAATTGTATAGCCATTGTTATGGTTTAGACATAATACCTCCTGCAAAAGTCTCATGTGTTCAAAGGTGAGGCTTTTAGAAGATGACTGGATTATGAGGGTGCTATACTCATCAGTGGATTAAAGCACTGATTAGAGTTCATAGCTGAATGTGCCATTAGGAGATGGGGCCAGGTCAGAAAAGGTGAGTCACGAGGTGGGGGTGGGGTGACCTGAACGGTATATTGTCCATATCGCCTCTGTCTCTGCTTCTTGGCTGCCATGGGCTGTTTCTGCACTGGAGCCAGCCAACCACGGACTGAACTCCTAAAATTGTGAGCCAAAAACCTCTCCACACTAAGTTATGTTTGTCAAGTATTTTGTCTCAGTGATAGGAAATATGATTAATACAAAAACTTTGGTAGTTTCTTAAAACACTAAACATGCAATTACCATATGACCCATGAATTGTACCCCTGGGGATTTATCCCCCCTAAATAAAGACATGTTCATGCAAAAACTGTACATGAATGTTAATAGAAGCTTTATTTGTAATAATGCAAAGGTGGTAAAAAACCTAGATGCCCTTCACAGATGAATGGTTAAATAAACTATCATACATCCATATAAAATACTACCAGGGATAAGGGCTGCTACTGATACATGCAAGAAAATCTGAAAGGTTAAATACTATATGATTCATTTATCAAATGCTATATGATTCTATTCTATTTATATGATTCTATTTATAGCAGGTTAAATGCTATATGATTCTATTTATTTCTATTTCTATTTATAGTGGCACCTTGGTCCATGAACGCTTTTGTTTGCAAACAATTCGGTTTGCAAACAGAAGCATTTGGGAAAACCTTGTTTTTGTTTGCAAATTCTGTATCAGATGACAAACATGATCATGGCCATCTTTCTCACACAAATGTGGCTATCTTTTTCAAAATCAAATTAAGTTCATGAACTGAGGTGCCACTGTATAGTATATGGAATTCCTGAAAGACAAAAACAGAAATGGAAGACAGAGTAGAGGTTGCCAGGAGTTAAGAAGAAGTGGAATGGGAAGAAAGGGGTACAGTCACAAAAGAAAACAGGCAGGATCCCTGTAGGGCTGGAAACATTTTATCTCTTGACTGTATTCATATCACTATACTGATAACAATTCTGTAGTATATAATTTTGCAAGATTCACTAGGGAAAACTGGATAAAAGGTACAAAGGCTCTCTTTGCATTATGTCTTAACAATTGCATGTGAATCTATACTTATCTCAAAAGAAAAAAGTAAATATGTATATTTGAGATACTATATTGTTTTAAAAATCAAACACCAATCTAAGATGGAATTTAATAGTGGATTTTTAAGGCCAGGGATACAGCTCAGTGGTGCAGCACCTGCATGGCAAGCGTGAAGTCCTGAGTTTGATTCCTGGTACCAAAAAAAGGAAGGATTTTTATTCACAATTATCAATTTCAAATAAGAAATTCCTTTAATACTTGGCGGTAAGAACAGATACACAACACTGTTCAAAATTTGAAAACTAACTCATTCACTCTGAAGTGACTGTTCTTTTATTTCAAAGTCTGAAGAAGAACAACTTAATTCTACTGTCCTACCTTGATAAATAATCCTGTTGACTGCCAAGACTGTGAGTCTCTGCAATCTCTGTGTAAGCTCTGCGTCAGTGGCCTGGCTGGGGTTCTCCTGGCTCATTCTCCTCTGCATCATGGTGTGGAGCTCATCACTGGCCACCGAACGCATTTTCATCAGAAGAGACTCAGTTTGGGCCAGGGGAAATTTGCGAGGACCTTCAAGTATATAAATTAAAATGTCCAATGCCAGTGTTAGTGATCAAGAAATCTATGTTTACTGAAAAGTTTTGATTAGTAGACTGTGAAAAGAACTTAATTATAGCAAAGTTACTTTATACAAAGGAAAGAAAGTGATTAAGAGAAAGTGATGTTTCTCCCTCTTCAAAGAAGTGCAACAGTATTTCAGGTCTCAAAGTCAGAAATAACAGTGTTAATGTCAATGACAATGCTTAGTTGGAGAGATATCATTTGTCAAAATTGGAGTTTTCTGAAAAACTCAAAGTATGAGATGGGTACAAGTACTTTGGAATGTTTTGATAAAGTATTTTTAAATACTGTTTCACTTCCCTATATCCCAAAATCATCAAGAGTTTTAAAGCACATTGTGTCTTAGTAAGAACACTGCTATTTCTGGATAATTACTGTTATTGAATTTTATAAATTAGTTATGAAAACTGTATACAGTGACAAAGTAGAAACTGTCAGTAAAAGTAAAGAGATCAGAAAGGTGGAGGTAATCCCAGTGATTTGCTATCAAAATTATTTTGGGCATATGGATCATTTGGAATTCAGTGCTATAAGCATTTCCTGAGAAACATTTCTTCCGATTGGACAGGTACAAGTGATGTTCCTGTGTCATTACTACCTGCTCCAGAAGGTACCACACAGGTAGAGCATCCACGAGAAAACGGGGGGAAGAAGTCTTGATTTAGCAGACTGAAGGACAAGGGCATCGGAAGTTGACCATAGGAACGAAAATGACGTCTTGGTAGGTGAGGAATAAGAGAACCCTTCATTGGAATTGAACCTTTGTTTGATATATGAAAACATATATCAATTTCCATAAATAACTGCTACAAAACTTACATATGACTAATTTACAGCAGGCTTTTGCAAGATATTTTTAAAATTCTTAAGTATTTTAGATTGTTCATTATTTTAAGTAATCAGTATTCTTAATACATTTTGGTAAGCAGAATCACTGTGAAGGCAAAAAAAGAAACAAAGGAAAACATTTTTATCCTGGATATATTTAAGAATAACATTGTCCTTAGTTTAGGCAGATTCTTCTTGAAGTCTATATCTTTGAAAACTTTCATGTTCTAGAGCAGCTGATAAATCACAACCTAGAGAGATAGCAATGTAAAGAATGAAGGAAAAGTTAAAGTCTTCTCTAGTACTTGATGCTGGAAAAAGGACAAGGATATTCCAGCACTTATTCCTTCCTTCCTTCCTTCCTTCCTTCCTTCCTTCCTTCCTTCCTTCCTTCCTTCCTTTCAAGACAGGGTCTTGCAATATAGTTCAGATGGCCTTGAGCTCACTATGTAGGCTGGCTGGCTTCGAACTTGTGGTGACTGTCCTGCCTCAGCCTCTCAAGTGCTGGGATTACAGGTGTGTACCACTACACTCAGCCAGAGCTGGTTCTTTCTGAGCCTTTGTTTCCTCATGTGTAAGATATGGACTAGAAAATAAAACCAAGCTCATCTCACAGGTAAGTAGGTATTTACTGCTATCTGACATTATTGTCAATATATTTGTTTATATCTGTATCAGTCATTTCCCCTAGTACAAGTCCCATGAGACTAGATGAAGTAGTAAGTAGCACATGGCTGGTGCTCACTAATTATTATTTTACTGGTTAAAACACGTATCTATCTTTATGAATGACAATTTACCTGTATATAAAGTATACATATTAAATAACACTGTAATATTTAATTCAATCTTCACGCAATAAAAGTAACGTGTAAAGTTCTTCACATTGATAAACAGAGAAATATGCTATGCTGTTTATAATAGGAAAAGCAAATAAAAAAACCCTTTGCTTATTGGTAAAGTTGGGGAAGACGATACATCAATATAATAGATTAAAATAAAGAATATATTTGTTAATATGGAAAAAAGTCTCAAATATATAGATTAGAAATAGAAATGATTTTGTAAATAGTAGGTAGAGCATGCACAACTTAGGAAATTAGATATCTTTCTCATTTGTACCTATGAAAAAGCAAAGACATGAAGCCTAAGAAATCAGGGCTCTGTTCATCCAGTAGAAGGGAACTTAGGGCTGTTGAGTGGAAGTACACATGCATGAGGCTGTAAGAACATTACTCTGGCAATAATATGTGTCTAACTCCTCTCCTGGATATGATCAGAGTGCTTCTGGAAAAATGTTCTTCACCAAGGACATTCTAGGGTTCATGGTCTGAGTAAAAGTCTGCCCATTGTGGGAGCACAGTGTTTGGTGTTAGGGGAAACTGTAGGCCCTGGCAATCCCCACATCTACTAGAGATGCTGGGCCGTAGCAATGGGGTTGGAGGTGTAAGGCATCTCAGCAGTTTTCAATAAATGCTAAATAAGTTCATTTAGGAAAAAACCTCCTCTAAACATTTATCAGCAGGCCAGGGAGAGAGCTCAGCTGCACAAGCACCTGCCTGGCAAGTGCATGGTCCTGAGTTCAATTCCGGAACCAAAAAAAATAAATAAACATTTATCAGCAACAAGGATGGTTTTAAGTCTTTGACGTAACAATTCATTGTCTAATTGGTGGACATGACAGAAGTAGAAATCCCTCTAAATCACTTCTGAATTGTAAACAGAGTTAATAGGTTTTTGTAGCCATACAACTCAAAAGCAGAGGAATCTCATTTTGTACCTAAAGTGTACAAAGCCAATATACTTGTGACAGTAATGTACAACTAATAGTGAAGATAAAAAAGGCTTCCCCAAATATATCTGTAAAAAAGAAAGCATGAAAGTAATTATAAAGGAATAGTTTAACATAGATAAAGTGGTATTCTGCAAACTGAATTCACAGAATTTCAATAAGAAATTTCAAAATGGGAAGAACTCTGGAGAGAAATGGATTTAAAATGCTAGCCCTGAAAAGAATAGAAGTGGTGTGGGACAAAAGGGAAGAGTGCAGGGGTGTGCACTCCAGCTGTCGGTAATTTTAGGGTGCAATGAGCCTGTAAGAAAGAGGGAGATAGACTGGTTGACTTGTAAGGTCTTTCATTAAGCATTTGCAGGATTCTATAGGCCTCACGCAGGTGATAGCAACTGCATTTACTTAAAATGAAAAACGTAAGCCCAAGTAAAGTTGGGCATTATGGCTTGTGCTCATAGTCCCAGCTACTTAGAAGGCTGAGGCAAGAGGATCATTTAAGCCAGGAGTTCAAGGCCAGCATAGGCAACCTATTGTCTCAAAAGAAAACAAAAACAAAAAACATAAGCCCAAGTATAAGAGGCTAGAGGAACAACAACAACAACAAAAGAGCAGCATAGTAAGGAATGAAAGTCCACTATCCTTATAAAAATGATTAAGGCCAAAAACAAAACAATAATAAACTTGTAGCTAAGCAAGTCTTTGAAACTCAAGGTGACAAAGACGCTAGTATCTAAAGAGAGAGATGACAATTGTCAGAGGAATTGGCAATTGAAGAGAAAACATCAACAGGGTCATTCTGCTAGCCTGCAAAGGCACAGACTGATCATTAACCAGGGACGCAGGCAAAGAAGCAGAGCAGTTGTCCTGGTTACCTTTCTCTCATTGCTGAAACAAAATACCCAACACCCAAAATTAAAGAAGGGAAAGTAGGGGCTGGGGATTTAGCTCAGCAGCACAGCGCCTGCCGGGCAAGCGCAAGGTCATGAGTTCAATTCCTGGTGGGGGGGGTGGGGGAGATAAAGAAGGGCAAGTTTATTTAGCTCACAGTTGGCGTAGGTTTCAGTCCATATTCAGCTGGCTCCAAGCCAGAGCAGTACATGGCAGAGGACAACAGTTCATGGCGGTGGAAAACAGCAAAAGCAACAAAAGCAAAAGGGAGGAACAGCAGGGGCAAGCAGCCTCTTTCCCTCCTTTACACTGCATGCAAACTATCCCCCCCAGGGCAGGTGTAGCACTCACACCTACAATTCCAACATTAGACCATGAATCAATCATAAACTCTAGAAGCCTGCCCCATGACTGCATGAGGCTTTGAGGGGACATGCAGACACAAACCATAACAGGAGGGTATATGAGCAAGAGAAGCAGCAAAAAGAAGCAAGCAGCAGGAGGAACAGCCATGTACTGTCTGATATCAGCAGAGGGTCAAGTCTACCAAAGCAGTTACTGACTATGGGTGAAGGCTTTCCAGGGAACGTGTTCAAAAGTACCCTTTTGGCATGTAAAAAGCTGAGCATGATTGCTAGACTGGGGAAAGGACATAATTCTACTCAGGACAAAGGAGAGACACAATGGGAAAGTAGCAAGAAGAAAGACTTTGTTTAGATAATAAGATGTTTAGGGGCATTAAGTTTAGTTATATAGGTACTTTAGAATTTTTATTATATAGGTTTTATTTACCTTAACTGAAACTTATATTACTATAAAAATTTTAGAAATTCTTCTCTATAGGTAGTTTTTAAGATGGTTTTTAAATTTCAGTTTTGTTTTTGTTTTTTGAGACAGGGTCCTGCTTTGTAATTCAGGCTGATCTTAAACTCACTAGGTAGCCCAGGCTAGCCTCGAACTCAGGGCAGTGCTTAGCCTGCTAAGTGCTGGGATTATAGGTGTGTGCCACTATACCTGGCAAAATTTCACATTGTGATGTAATTTAGCACAAAGAGATTTGTCCTTGAAAGCTTTTAAGACTGCAAAGGCAATTAAACATCGAACAATATACCAAACAATACACCAAAGTACTCTGTTCAGAGATACATGCACACACACGTGTGTGTGTTTATGCACACATACCCACACTTATGTATATTCACTATATACAGATATATACACATGCATATATATGTACCTTGTGTAGGTACATGATCCTGTGTGATGTTTATGTCATCTTACTGGATTATGTTTATATACATGGAATAGCAAATTCCACTGGAAAACATAAGGAGGTCTAACAGTATTAATACTTCTTATTTAATAGTGCTGGTGAATAAACCAAGTTTCACCTTACTTCACTCTCTTTCTCAAGTGCCACATTCTAGCTAAATGGCTTCCTTCCTACTCTCTGAACAAGCTTAGCTATTTTCTTGCCTTGGACCCATAACATAAGCTGTTCATTTTATCTGCAACAGTCTTCCTCTGACTCTACCTTGCTAATTCCATTCTCATCCTGTATTGACATACAGTATTCAATTTCACTTCCACAGAGGCCTCCTTCACTCCTGCTTTAAATTTGGTTGCCCCCGTGTACTCTCTATCCCCACTCTCTGCATTTACCTACTATTTGATGATCTCAACAAGGTAAAATCTGTGTCTCTAACATTTAGCACAGGGCTTGGCTCATGGTAAGTGCTCAAGAAATAACTAAATGAGAACAGCACTGAAAAGAAAGCAGAATAACTTTCTCTGGAAGGAAAATTTCTCAAGTTTTATAGCTTAAGTTAAATTAAGAAAATATTTTTAAAATGTGAATGGCATCAGACTATAGGGAAGTCAATTTATAATTATTAAAACTTATTTTAATACTCACCAGCAATGCTCTTCCGTTTTTGAAATACTGCATGGTGGGGAGCAGAAGGTGACTGTACTGCATCTTCAAGATTTTCAGAGTCATGATTTGCTGTGCTCCTTATAAATTCTAGAGCAGCATGGAGAACTCTAAGCTGCAGGGCAAGAGCCATACCTAAAAATAGCAGAGACTAGGATGTTTTTCAAGCTATGAAATTATTAACTTTATAATTGATCTCATTTTTTATATCATCCAATGTCTAAAGAGCTAATACTGATTTAAAATTTTTGATCAACGTAGGTTTTCAGTGCTAGTCAAATTTTTTTTTTTAACTGTGCTTAAAAACAACTCATTTTGGTAGTCTTAGGAACTGATCTCAGGGGCTGTACATCTAAGCAAGTACTCTACCACTGAGCCTCACCCCCAGCCTCTAAAAGCAATTTTAAAGCAAATTTTAAAATAGTCACTATATAAAGGAAAAATACTAATAAAGCTCAAAATTTATTTAATTTTACAGAAAGAACTATTTGTACATAAATCAAAAGTTTAACCAGCAGTCTTCTTATTTTTCCTTTTCATGTTTACTCTAATACATGCCATTACAGAAACAAGGGGCATTACTATTGACACAAGCCTTTCAATTATACTTGATAAGAAAAAACAGTAGCTTCTGATGATGTGTTGCCAGCTTCTAATTATGTCAAGGCATCATTTTTTCTATTTCTGCCACCCCAAAAGGCTGTTTTTTAAAGCCAATCAATATCACAAAATTAAGGATAAACCTTCAGTAAAAAAGTTATTAAGAAGACATTAGGCCCTAGTACAATATTTGGCTACTGTACAACTTCCCCCTAAAAATCCATAAAAATTACATCTTACTTTGTGTCTTCTTGTTTTTGCTATTTTGAAGATATCCAAGGAGTACAATAAGATCTTCAATAACTCTAAAATATTGTGAGCCCGAGGAACTGCAAGCATGAATTGTAACTGCTATGAAAAGTTGCTGTATATCACATGCAAGTAATTTGTACTCATTCAAAGGAATGCTAAAGATAACCAAAAAGCAAAAACAAAAGGACGATTATAAGAACAAGAACCAATAATTTAAGACAAGGAGAACTGGTTTAAATTCTTATTCTATCAGCATGTATTCATTTAATCTTTATTCATGCTCACTCTACACAGGTAATATACACTAATTACTAAGAATAGAAATAAGAAGACACAATTTTAAAGCAAATGTTAAAGACACACTTTAATTCCTGTAAAAACAGTCTTGCAGAGGATCAGACAAGTAAAGAGATAGTTATAAATAGTAAATGGTGTTAAATTTAATAAAAGAGATTAATGCAAAATACAGGGTACACATAAGCAGGTTCTTAGCCTATACTAAAGATGAATACCATGAGGATATGAGCAAAAATATTCTGGGAAGGCTCCTCAGAAAAGGTGAATGTAGCTAAATTAACCTCTCTGAATCTCATTTGTATAAATTATCATTATTTTAAACATTAAAAGATACTATAATAGGTTTAAATATACATTAATCACCTCTAAATACACAATAACTATAAATCAGTTATTTCTGCCTCTCAATTTTAACCTTGATAATCTACCTCAGTGTGTTCCATTAGTCCATGCACTTCTCTCTATTTACTTTTTTCAAATCAAGCAAAGGTTAAACATGGTAACCATTAATAGAGTTCCATTCAGGGGCTATTAGTCAGCATAACTTACTTTTTACAAAGTAAACAAAATCTATAGAGAGCCCTTCCCAGTCCTTGTCGCGGCCCAGGAAGTTTGTATTTGCACTCTGTTGAAAAGTTACTGGAATTCCAGTGAGTTAATTCCAATCTACCACTTCCAGTGCAACCCATTGCGAGAATAAAGACACTAAGGCATATCTATAGTTATGGGGAGCTAAAGGGTCCTAAATTCAGCCACAGTGGTGGCCATCTGGAACAAAGGCCTCAACCCAAGGCTGAACTCAGTTTTTATTCATTCTTGAAGAAGGGAATGGTTTTAGGATGAGTGACTGTGAGAACCTTGGGAAGGAGGAGTGCCCTGAGCTGGGCTAGGTAGGAGGCCTGAAATCACCTCTGCAAATGCAGAGGATATGCAGAAAGAGTAATCTGAATAATACAAATGAGATAGTATCTCATGTTTTGAGGTTGGTGCTTCAGCTCTGATGTGTAATGTTTAAAGCCCCAGGAAGTCTTAGCCTGACAGCATGGAGCATGGGCTGGCACATCCCGCCTCATCCTAGC
Source organism: Chinchilla lanigera (assembly GCF_000276665.1). NCBI lineage: Eukaryota > Metazoa > Chordata > Mammalia > Rodentia > Chinchillidae > Chinchilla > Chinchilla lanigera. Next base: position 4,288,535 of record NW_004955492.1, on the reverse strand, counting down.
TCACTTGAAGGAGCAAGTGGGGGTGGGGAAACACACCTGCCATCTCCAAAGATTACTATCAACACCTTGGCTAGACCAACATGCATTGCTTAAAGCCAATTGAAGGGATAAGGAAAAGTCCCAGCCAGCTCTGTACATATCAATACATGGAAATAGGGTCAGGCTCAGCCAAAATGGAGGCAACTGCTCCTCTTTCAAGAACAGTCACCTAGGTGGTCCTCCACAAAAATCTACTTTTAGAATAAGCTGCAGGTGCCTTTTAAGGTTTTGCCGTTTTCATGCACTGTACTACAATCACGAGTAAGTGTTTTGAGAATATAAAATACTTTAAATTTCTTTCTGTTTCTCATATGCCTATCATACAGACCCTAAATATAATAGGTTCTCAATGAAAGCTGAACCAAGTTGAATACAAGGAGTCTTTCCTTGGCTTAGAGAATCACAAAATATATGCTTGTTTGTTCTCTCTGCAAAAATATAGATAACATTTAATGCTTTGGTGCATCCAAAGGTTTAGCATTACGTTAGTAAAAATGGTACTCTGTGCACCATAAGTGGAGACACCAAAGATAAAGATCCTAAATGAAAATCTAAACTCCTATATATTTTTAACAACTGTTACTTGTGGGGCAACCCTTTGCCTATGTATTTTTACTATCAGAAATTAATTTATGGTAACAGTGATGGAATATGACTATTATAAATTAATTTATGGTAGTAGGTAGTGACAGAATATGCTAATAAGCATATCGAGTTTAAAACACAGGCTTATGAAATGAGACAGATTTAGTCTCAAGTTCCCTGCTGTTTACTAGCTGTGCAATATTCAATGAACTATTGTATCCCTCTAATCCTCAATTTTCTATTCCTGAATGGGGTTTATAATTTTTATAAATATATTGTGGAAGCTTGGTAAACATATTAGGCATGATTAAAGTTATTCTATTTGTCTTCATGTTCTAAATACCTAAAAAGATAAACACCTTCTTAACCAGACTTTGATAAAAATGATAAAAGAAAAACCACCCCTTGCTCTCTCCAAATTAATTTAATGTAATAGATGTTGTGGGAAGGAAATTTTTTGTAAGTATTATGAAAAATTAAGATGATTTAAAGAAAGCTATTACTGAAGTTTCCCTTTCTAAGGATTTATCAGATGTAATATTAATAATTCAAGACTTACTTCTTTTCTAATCCATTCAGTGTTGCTACTGTATTACATAACACATACAGTAGACCATTATCCAACAACATGTCTGCTACCTTAGAACAAGAATTTAAAATTTGGGTCATAAGTAAAAGAGCATTATGCAAGAGTATGTTGTCGTATAGGGAGGTTTCCATTAGTCCCAGGATAGGAATGGCACACCACTTCTGAAAAAGTCCCACGGTTTTCACATCTTCCAGATAAAATCTATAATAAATAGTAGTTAACAGCACATTAGAAGCAATTAGTCACAAACTAAGATGAATGACTGAGACTACAGGCCATTTTGTTAACTATTTAAAACTCTAAAAAATAAATTTGAGGAATAGAGATTCTTAGCCTTTTTTAAGAGTGTAGAGCCTCTCCAATAATAAGATAAAGGCTGTTTCTAGAGGTTCATCCCAAAATAAACAAATGTTCAGAAGAATGATACACTATTTCAAAGAATGATACACTATTTCAAAGTTTTAACTAATTAATTCATTTCATGGGTTCTTATATCCAAAGAAGCTCTGCTTTAAGGGTTTATAACAAGTGTATAGGAAAAGTATCCTATTTTTTACTTAGTTGAAAGATAGTGAGATAGTAAAAAGAGGGTTAGTATAAAGAAATGAATCTTGAGCTCTTGTCCCTATTTGCCTCTGTGATGCAGCAAAATTATTTAAACCTGTTGTGTCTCATTCTTCTCATGTCAAATATATGTGATGATATCTGCACTTCTTTCTACTCAAGACTGTTGTGAGACTCAAATGAGATAATGCAGAATTATTTTGGAAAAGTCAAAAGATGCATGCAAGTATATAGTACCATTGAAATTAACAGATAATGAATTAATACCTCAAGGTCTGACTCTGTCTGTCACAATCAGAAAGCACATAGTTCTGTATTATATCATGAAAAGAAATAACTATTTTGCTAAACCTTTGGACTGGGTGAAAAATACCCTTTTACTTTTGTACTTATTTTCTTAATATTTTGGTACTACAGTGGGGTTAAATCTCAGCAATCAGTAGGTCCAGGTTTTCCAGGGAGAAGCCCATTCTTCTCCCAGATGAGCTGAAGGCTCCAAGAGGACTGGGCAGATTCTGAACAGATCACCTGTGTAATCTGTCATTGAGAACATACAGATCATCTTTCTTTTCAGGAAACTTTCTCATGTTAATACCAGATGCCAAATTGTTATCATTTTCTTCCATTTGATGCAACACTTATTTCTAGGTTTTAGCTAGTGAATTAAATACAAAGGAAGACATATAGTAGAAAGACTATCATATGTGTAACAATCAATTGATTCACCTGGAAAATTACTTTCAGAAGATTTTTTTCTAAGGATGACAAAATAATTGTGCTAAAAGTGAATTTACTAAATTTTACATTGGAAACAAAGATCCCCAATTATGGTGGAGGAAAGAACCCACTTACTCTTCATCAAGGCTAATACGTCGACCAAAGAACATTTCAATGAAGGATTCCAACAATTCCTGAGTTCCCCGATGAAGATACAATTGGTTGGCTAGCAAGGAAAAGCCACGATTCTTCAGAAATTTATCTTTTTGCTCCTTAGATGCTCTATTAAAATATGCATGTAATAGCTAAAGAAAAAGTTTAAGACAATTTAGATCATACCTTAAAATTTGATATATGTAAGTCAGACAATGTAGCACACTTTTGAGTTATTAATAAATATAGAAGAATAGCACAAAGAGATGCCACCTCTGCAAAAGAATTAATTCTGACTGCTGTGTAATGCTAGTGCTGACTCTGTCTTGGAGATCTTAATTCTTCTGTGGTGGGAAAGCTGGCACTCCCAGCTGAGCATGAACATCTAAGTAGTCTGGCAGCTTTAGGTGAGTGTAAGTGGAATATCTGTGCCTAATTGTGCAGAAAAAATTCAGTGCACTATGTTTTTCAGGCAACTTTCTCATGTTAATACTAATCTATCTATCCTACACCTCTATTTCTAAATATTTTTGTGTGTATGGTACTAGGGATTGAACCAAGCACTCTATGCATGCTAGGCATGTCCTTTACTACTGGGCCACAGTCTCAGCCCTATTTCTAGACTTCCCAACAGATTATTTATCCTGAGCACAGGCTGGAATTTCCTTCTCTAGTTTCTTAAGTAAAATTATGATTTTATTTAACTACTAATTACTTTTCCTTCCAAACCCACTTCTTCCGATTTCACACTTAAATGGATCTTAGCATCATTCCTCTAAATTTCAAGGTAAAACTAACTTTTGTCTCTTCTACTCCTGGTTGTCACATGCAGTTATGAAGACACCTCTCTCCCCCTCCAACAAAAGTCTCTGTGTGCCCTTTTACTTTATTTAATCCAACTTGGGGACCCCTCTGATTTATTTCTCTGGATACTAGCCTAGTCTGCTAATAGTTGTGATTTCTCCTCTTACTAAGCTGGCCTGCTAACAGAACACTTCTACCTCTCTCTCTCCTTTAATCACTCCCTCACAGTAGTGACAGGTATTAATACTTTACCAAACACACATCCATTTACTGCCCTGCTTAAAAAACATTCTATGTGATATCTGACTTGAAAGTTGGAAGTAAACATCCAAACTTGATATTGCACTGCAGGAGAGATTTCCAGTGAAACCAAGTATTCCTGGTGAATTTTTGTGTTACTAAATGTTCAGATATGTGCATTTATTGGTAGATTTTAAAAAATATGAATCAATATATGGAGAAGGACTTACAACTGGATAATATATACAAAATAAAAGTAGGAAATGACAGACTATATATATTAGTTCATTACTTCTAAGTACAAAATAAAGCTTTACGTTATGTACAAAAATTTTAAGGTTTGTCTACTTTAACATATTTAAGTACATTCAAAAAAACCTTTTTTGTGGTACTTAGAATCGAACTCAGGACCTCAAGCTTGTCAGGCAGGCACTGTGCCACTGAGCTATATCCCTGGTCCACAAAAACTTAAAATACATTTGTATTTGTTTTCCTGAATTAAAACAACACTTCTGTAGGATTTGTCCTTACTTTAATAACTCCTTGTTGTATGGCTGGAGATGGATGATTAACGAGGACTAAGAGAGTATCTGCTTGAATAAGCTTCTCCATTACATCTTCCAACATTACATCAGGCAGGATGAGGAGAATACCACTTAAGAGTTCATATAATCCACAGCATATAGGTACCAAGCAGTCTTCAGTGACACTAAGACAGAGACCAAAAGAGTCTTACTAACTGTTCCAGGGAGAAAACTACAGGATGACTACCTTAAGATCTATGATGAATGCTAATTTGATGTGAAACAAATGCTCATAAGATTTAAGAAATATTTCCTAATTTGTGACTCACAAAATTACCATCATTTTTTACTACTGGTATCTTTAGGCATTTAGTATACTAAACACTATCATAGTCTGAATCTTGGATGTCTAATACAGTAGTCATTGCCATTTATGCTATTTCAACAATTTAAATTTAAATTAAAACTTAAGTTCCTCAGCTGCACTGCTCATATTTCAAGTGTTCAGCAGGCACATGGCCAGCATTCACTGCAATGGATAACAGAGAAGACATTCCAATCACTACAGAAAGCTTCACAGAACAGTGCCATTTGAGATGACACTGGGAACAAGAATCAGTCTAATCATTTCCCTGCAATAAAGAATTTTTTGTTAATAACTACAAGGGATTAAAAAAGGCACAAGAGAGATTTTGTTGATTGCTATTTAGCCTTTGGTTAAACATGGAATTAATACTATCTAATATTAAAATGAGGAAAGAAGCATTTTTCTGATTGGTGTTAACACAATGTTGTATTTTAAGAAGCGACATAATAAAGACATTTCTAGAAGTGCAGAATCTTTGAAGAACATTTAAAAATGGAGAAGGCACAAAAAATGCATGAGTACCTGTGAGCACTTGTAGCTCGGTTATAGTTGGGCTGGTAACCAAGAGAAAAGGCCAAGTTTTCCCAGTCATCAGTGTTCCTATCAACAAGACTGGGCCAGTGGCCAACAGCTGCAGCTCCATTCTGTGAAGGGAAAGCCAGCCCCAGACTTGCAATCGTGCTGTGGCTTTGCTGGAATGAGGCCAGTCCCTTTAGGTTATCAGGTCGGCGCAGGCAGGAATCATCCACAGGACTGTCATCATCTGATCTGCGTTCTGCTTCCAAGTCTTTGTGATCTACTCTGCCCAGGGGAAATCCCAGTGTTCCTTTTGGGACACCACTGGAAGAGGTCTGGGATGTTGGAATAGCATTTGCTTCACAAACAGCTTTGGCAGACTCACAGCTACTGAGGAATGCATCTTCTTTGCTTGCTTGCAGCATGTCAGAACTCCCCAACGGATTCTGTTTCTCTACCTGGGTAGCAACATAAGTATCTACAACGTTTTGTAACTTGTCAATACTACAATCCAAACTTCCAGTCAGCTTTTGTGGCTGCATTAGTGGAGAAGTAGGAAATGTTGGTAGACTTCTAGAACGTAGCATGTGGGCAGCCATCCCTGGTGGAATAATACTGGAGAAATTGTTCCCTAGTAAGGGTAGAGAGAATACATTACTTAAAAATCTGTTAAATGGGACCATTTCTCTTCTGCACCGTAAGTCACAATCACAGTAACAGCCTATCTATCTAGCACTATTCAGGAATTCATCCAGGTTATTTTTCCTAGTAATTAACACTTAAATTTCTTGTATGCCAACACTATTTTTTCTTTTAACAATTTTTATTAAAATACTCCAAAAATTGGTCTGTCTCCTCAATACTGACACAGCATAACTCAAAGGCATTAGGATTAAAGGGTCCGCAACAGTGAAAATTGGTGAAGTGGAGCTGAACTTACTCAGGCCAGTAGTCACCAGGATGCAGAGTGATACAGCGGAAAAAGTCCAGGCTTTATACTTAGACATGACTGGATTCAAATGACAGTTCTGCTAGTTCAGTGATAGTAGGTAAATTACCCAATTATATTACACGAATATTAGTTTCTGCCAATGTAAAATGAGGGTTCAGAGTATCTGTTGTGGGGCTGGGGATTTAGCTCAGCGGCATAGCACCTGCCTGGCAAGCACAAGGTCATGAGTTCGATTCCTAGTGCCAGAAGAAAAACAAACAAACAAAGAAAATGACCATGCTCAGAGTATCTGTTGTGTAGGGCTCCTTCAAGGATTAAAACAGATTATACTTGTGATGCATCTGTCATAGCATCTGCTATATAAAAGGTGCTTGATACATGGTAATACTTGTTATTATTAATAACAGCCCTAGACTATTCTCTCCTCCATTTCTATAGTCACTTTTAAGAGAGAAACAATAGGCTTCTCTCTTCATGTTATAGATCTCCAATTTACTACTTCAACATTTTATGCAGGAGGAGACCAGAAAAATCCCTCTTATTGCAAGAGTACAGGATATAGGTGCACATTATTTAAAGTGTGGTTTGTGGACCAGTAGCATGGGCACCAGTACCTATACGATGATTAGGACCTTTACATTCTCAAGCTCTAGCTTACGTCTACTGAACCACAATGCTAGCAGGGACAGGAACCTGTGTTTTAACAAGCTCTCCAGATGCTTTTTGTGCACAATGAAGCTTGTATGCAGTAATACAGAATAAATGTAAGTATATAGGCTTTGAGGCAATAAGACAGTTCCATAGCCCAGATGTTTTTTCTAATTATCCTGGATTTGGGCTGTAGGAGTAGACTGTCAAAAGATTTTTGTTTTTAAAAATCTTGGAAAAGATGGCAGTATGACTGTTTTTGAAAACATTTCAGAGTAATAAACGTGGTTTTAAAAATACACATTTCCTATAAAATTCCAAATAAAATTAATTCAAACACTGTTTTAGGTATTATACTACAAGACCATAAAATGCGATAAAGAAAATTAAAACATTTTGGTAAGTAAACAAAACTAGAGATTCATTCCCAAGTATCCAATCCCATCTTCCTATATCTGTATTTTGCCTGTACTACTACTTATTAATTATACTGGAGCTAGAGAAATAGATTAAGTGGGATTGACAATAAAAGCAATGTCCCAGCATAGAAGAGAACTTACACACCAGGAAACTTGCATTAATTTTCTTTTCTAGGAAGCTGAAATATGGTAGTTTGTTAAGGAACGAGGGACACATCTTTGGTGGGTGGAGCAGCCAAACCACTGAGACCCCAGGCCAGGCACACAGGAACACACACACACCTTTGGCAGGAGGACTAATCAGTGAGACCAGCAATGTGGAAGTGTCTGAAGTAGCAGCAAGGAGCCAGCAGTTGGGCTCTGGAGAACTGTACCAACAAAAGACCAGTCCCAGCCCTATGTCCAGAGGCCAAGATCAGCTCCATACCCAGCACAAATTCCATGGCAAACTTAGCTGGAGTACACAGCACATTTCTGAGATCTGACATAGACACTATCACAGAACTATAAACACCACAGGTATTTTACTGCTTTTATTCTCGTTTGTCTGATTGGCTAAACTTTTCCTGTCTGGTTAGATTTCATCTTGTTTTGTTTTGTATTTTGTGGTTATTTTTGTTTGGGGCTTTTTTTTTTTCTTCTTCTTTTGGTCCCCTTTTTAAAATTTCTTTTTCTTTCTTTTCTTTCTTCCTTCTTTTTTGAATTGTTTAGGGTTTTTACTTTTCTTTTTTGTTTTCTTCTACTGATCCTCTTTCTTTCCTCAATTACCTCTTGAATGTATACTTTCAAGTGAGTAAATACTGTCTCTTCCCTTTCTGATTATTACTTTGCATTCTCTTACCCTCCTGTGTCCTCCAGTTAGTAACTTTGCATCCTTTACAAATTGAAAAGGCAGGTTCTTGGGATAGCTATAAAGAATCACCTATATCTAGAGGACATCCCTGAAGAACAGACAACTTCTAGGGAAGCCACAATACTAGTGATAAAGCTATTTACAGTAAGAAATCGGCAAGCATCAACACAGAAAACAAAATAAAATTAAAAAGAAAAAAACAGAAAATGACAAGATGTAGAAGGAAAATGCAACCCCAAGCCCCCAGCCTACCCAAGACAAGCCTGGAGCACAATGAGATACGTGAAATTGGAAGTCAAACACTGGAACTTTGTGAAATGATAGCAACATAAGTGAAAAAACAAGTGGAAAAGGCTATAGAGAAAATAATTTCATTGTTTTTATTGTTTTTTTCTCTTTAAAATAAAAAACTATAGTGAAAAAAGAGTAATTAGGAAGATAGGAAAGTACTATAGCTGTAAAGATTTGAATATATTTATTATATAAACAGAAGTGGGAATTGATTCTGAACACAGAAAAAAATGACAAGGCAGCATTGAAAGCCTTGCAACAGTTTTCAAAAGTGTGAGGATGGTTAGATTGAGTGTGGGTTAGGCTTGTTCAGGTCAAGAATACCAACAGGACCAAGGGACAAGGAAACTGAAGATGGTGTCAAGAAAACTGGCAAATGGTACCTCTGCAGAGACAAAGGGCATTTGGGATCATCTAAAGAAACCCAAAAAGTGAGGTGTGGTGGCATGCACCTGCAATTCTACCTACTTGGGTACTGTAGGGGACGGCGACTCTTAACATATCATTGTAAGTTTTAGCCTTAGTACAAGCCTCAAAATGTGTCTTGAGAAACATCCCGGAGGGGCTGTAAAAAGTTAACTTTGCAGTCCTGACTTTGGCCTGGAATGCTTCTCCAAAGACAAAGAACACTGGGGCCCAGATAACCACCTATGACCCTCCCTGGGTTGTTTCATCCCTTCCCTGGCCCTAGATAAACACTGTAACCACAAAGGAAATGTATGGTTATCTAAAAGGGGACATATAGAACAGAATACAGAAAGTATGTATCACTGTGGTTGGGCTCGTGACCAGAGCCTGACCCTGTCATGTGGCACAAGGAAAACATGTGGCCGGGGCTACAACATTCCAATCTGTTACCGTGGAAACCATAGGTATGTTTAAGGTGGGAACAAAGAAGGCCAGCTGCCCATTTTCCTGACCTACAAGTCAGGGATGAGAGGTGGCTAGCCTCAAATTAATAAAACTGTTCGTTCTAAATAGAGTCCTTCAGTTTCTTGTGGAATATAACCTGAATTTTTGCCGTTACAGTACCTGAGAAGAGAGGATGGTGAGTCTGAGGTTAGAGTGCACAAGCAGGACTCTGTCTCAAAGAATATATTTTTAATTAATTAAATTTAAAAAGAAGGGGGAAAAGGCCAGAAAGATAGGAGGTTGTTATCCAAGAATGGATTAGAAAGGAAGAATGCATCTTCTACTTTTTTCAGTGTGTCAGAAGTCCCCAGAGGATTCTGTGTCTCTGGTTGGCAGGAGGGCTAAAGTTGCCAAAAGAGTCTGTTCAAAAGACCTGGAAAAAGTGAGAGCATGAGTGTGTGTGGAAATGTCTGACAGTTCCATGGGTGATTTAACACCTGTTCATACAAACAGAGCAGGGAATGGAGCCCCAGGGATTCATCACTTCCAGGGCAGAGATAACAAGCAACATGTGGTTGGAGGACTGGATAGCTTCCACCTGTAAGAGCCGCTGTCTGATGTGTTCAGTAGAAAGGAGAGACTAAGACAACAACAACGAAAAAAGCTTTTGAAGAAAATGGGGGAAAAAAAGGGCTGAGGATATAGCTTAGTGCACAAGTGCTTGCCTGGTAAGCACAAGGTCCTCAGTTCAATTCCTGGTACAAAAAAAAATTAATAAAAACAAAAAGTCTTACAAAATGGGAAAATAAGTCAGAAGTTTAATGAAAGACGAATGACTACATTGAGAGAACAGAGAATGTCAGAGAAGACAGCATGAGCTTCATCCATATTTTGAGCTGTCCCGAGGACCTGGGAGGGATGTTAGACTGAATTACTGATACCAGAAAGTACTAAAAGTGGGTTCTTTAAACATACTTTATGAGTCTGAAGTTTAACTTAATGGTCCATTTATTTAGTCTAAATATTGGGTTGTACTCACTATCCTGCTAAAACATGTCAATTCAATCATCTATTAACACCCAAGTCTAAAATGAGAAGAGTTATAATTTCATTATTGCCATTTTTACCTTCAGGAGGTGAAGCAGTAAAACCAGACGGGCTTATGACCATGAAACCAGGGCTAGTGAGGGATCGTTCTCCACTGCTGGAATGTCGCAGGTACATGATCGACTGCACTTTCTCCTGAAAGATCTTGCCATCTAGATGATCAAAAATTTTTTGAGACAGCAAAATTCTTTTTAAAAGGATAAAAAAAATACAACTTTAAAAGCAAATCATAGGGGCTGGGGATTTAGCTCAGCGGCAAAAGCGCCTGCCTGGCAAGTGCAAGGCCGTGAGTTTGGTTCCCGGTACCGGAGAAAAACCAAAAAACCAAAAAAAAAGCAAATCATTAAGTACAAAATTTGATAGAACTACTCAAAGGGAAACTGTATGGCTTATTTATACTAATTACACTTGACATATGAAGACTCACTCTGGTTTCTTACTCCAGATTTCTTTGTTGTTATTACTGGCCACATTAGCTTCTATTTTCTTTGAATTCCAATCTTACTTAGAACTGTTTCTATGGTTTAACATTTAACTGTTTGCTGTTTCTACGTCCTTATGATCTCTCACAAGAGACTGCACATCTGTTTATTTCTTAAGAAGAGGACCATGTCTTACGCTTTTAAACATTTCTTTCAGTGTCTAACCTGATCGCAAAACTAATGCTTTGAGCTTTATCTTCTTTCTGTGGCTTCATACTTGTAAATACAAGTGCTTAATTTTTTAAATGTTCCGCAAATGTAGCAACTCTAGATCTGAATCATTTTGATGCCCTCAGTTCACTCCTGTCCTGTCCTCTATTTAGTCTGATAACCTAGATCACTGTTACACATGTCTACATGGTAACGTGATGGGCAACTTGTCACCCTTCAAGCTTCACAGCCTCCAGAAGTCTCTCTCTCAAATGTCAATTCCTGCTTAAAACCTCCTTACCACCTTGGATAAAGTCCAAGCTTCTTGTCTACAAGAATCTTCACAATCTGTCTCCAGGCCTCTGTCCAGTCTTGTTTCATATATTACATGTCAGCAACACCCACTTCTCAGAGCTCCAGCCAAGCCATTTTCTTTTCTTGGAAGGCCTTTCCCTTTGATTGCTATTCACCCTTTAAGAACTAGGAGCAGGCATGGCCTCCTCCAGGAAACATGCCTTCAGTTCTCACCATGCTCTATACTTCCAGAATATACAATGTTAATGTCTATCACTGTGCTGTCTACTTGGTAAGGTGCAAGCATTTGTTCATACCTCTCTCTTCTTAAGCGGGAGAATCATAGTTTATTCATCTTTGTAACTACCCTGCTCCCCAAATCTTCCACAATACTTTACTCAATAAATGTGCTGAACTTAACACAAAGCCAACCCATCTTACATTTGGGCTTTTACTGCTGCTAAATCATTCTACTCATTTATTAAATTTCTTTAAAATGTCACACAACTGGTTTTCCTTTTTTTTTTTTTTGATACCAGGAATTGAACTCAGGACCTTACACTTGCCAGGCAGGTGCTTGTGCCACTGAGCCATATTCCCAGCCCCTGGTTTTCCATTCTAAAGTTACCATCTACCTTTCTTATAGGTTCACCCAGGCATTCTTTTTTTATCCCACTACTTTTTCCCAGTTCGTTAAAAACTCTAATTATTGCATCCCTCTCTTATACTGAGTCCTCTATCCTCATACATATTCCTCTTTCTTATTGCATGTTCTGAGCAGTAATATTACCAGCAGTTTTATCCTTAGCTTCTTCTTTCATTCTCTCTCTACACTACTCTTAGTAGTCTCATCTAATCTTGGAGCTTCTACTCACTCTTATGCAGGTAGCGCCTTATAACTGTCCTTGTGTTATTACCCTTTCTAATTGGCTGATAGACAGGTATTACAGGATACCTCAAATACAACATGTATTATAAAGCTGAAGTCCTTATCCTCTCTCCTATATCCTTGGAGTCATCCTATTCCAACCTTCTTGGTTCTCTCTTTAACTTCTCCTTTTCAGTTCTATTCCTGCTATGCCCAGATTTTATTATTTCATGTTTCCTACAGACTATTACAATTGGTCTTAATGCCTCTAGTTTATTTCTGAATTCTACTGCAATAATGTAGTTACATCCTATCCTTTGCTCACAAACAAGCCAACAAGTAAAATAAAATGAAACAAAATCCTTTCAATGATCTCTATGTGGTTTGATAAAAAAATACAGTGAATGTATAATAGAAATGTATTTCAGTAAAAGAGACATTGCCATTAATCTCCACTGAGATTCTCCCCCTCATTTCAAACATATTCCACTTTCTGAAAATGTCTTTCAGTTCTCTATCATCTCTTTAGGTGTGCTGTTGTGGCTGCCTTATGTCCTGAATCATTTAAAATGTTTACCTTTCATGGTCATTTTTATTTTGGGGAATAATCAGAAGTTGCACCGTGCAGCTGCAGTGAATAAGGTACATAAGGACACACCATAATGTTTTCATTGAGCTTTTCCTTCCATTGGATGGCACTTGGTAACAGCATTCACTGTGTTTTTTAATCACACCTCATAAAGCCACTCATGAAGGAGGAGTTCCAAAACTGCTTTAGAAAACGGCAAGAATGATGGGATGAGTGTGTCAGAAGTGAGGGGAAATACCTGGGGGGAGCGGCAATGTGTCTTTTAGTGTAATAAAAAATTTTAAATTAAAATATACACTGTATATTTTGATCAGCCCTTGGAGAATGAGTTCAAATTCTCTGGTGGTACATCCAATGACTCATTTACCTTAGGGTAAATAAGTTAGTAAATAAATATGGGTCTTAAACTATATTTTTAGTGTTATTTTTCATTTCTCCTTTATAGATTTTGTATATGAACTTAGGAAAAATTGCTTACTCTTCATTTTCTTCTTCCATTTTTCCTCTCTTTAAGTCACTCTCTTTGCCTGCAATGCTAATTCTCCAGTCTACTTATCAAATTCTACCTAAATTCTTCAATGCCCACTACAAATAGGATGTAATCTATTAAATATTCTCTCCCCATAATGGTCTGATGAAACCTCCTCTTCTCTAAAATCTCGTTTGTTTTCCATCTGTGTCTGTTAAGTATTTACCAAATATTATTTTTTATTAGTTACTTGAGTGTCTCTTTCTTCTCTCTTCTTGGTAGTTAGGCTCCCTGGAGGCAGAGACCATGTTTATTTTATAAACCTTTGATTGTCCCTTCCCCAGTGTATTATTAAGGTAGTTTCTTTTTTTTTTTGTGGTTTTTCTCCAGTACCGGGAACCGAACTCACGACCTTGCACTTGCTAGGCAGGCGCTTTAAGGTAGTTTCTAACACAGAAAGTGCATTCAATGATCATCAAATAAATATGAATCAAGTAGAAAGAATAAGACAAAAGTGGAGATAGCAAAATCTAACAAAAATAATTGTACTTACCTATGTGCAAAGAAAAGTAGAAGTTTGTGGGGTTGTGACAAACGTAAGTATTAGTAGGAGGGTGAACTGCTAAAAGGAAATTGAAGATAATTGTCAATAATTCCAAATCTGGAGGAGATCCAAGGACTTCTGCAATAATTTTCACAAATGATCTACAAACCTCTCGGGGCATGGATGTAAGTTGCCCCTCTTTATGTTCCTGAAAAAATAAAAATAAAATTGTCTTTACATTTATTTATTTATTTATTTTCCTCCCCGTGTCTTTACATTTAAAGAGAACTCTCAACTAACATTTTCACTTAAGCAAGACACCCTTTTTAAGAGAATTCTGTGTGGTTTACTTCTCTAGTCTGATCATATTTACCATTCAATTGAGTTGCTATTTTTCAATTCAAGTAATCTTTCTATTAAAAATTCATTAAAAGAGAAAGCAATTTTATTCTAGCTCACTTATCTTATTATATGGAGGCATACTCATGAGCATGGATTCTGAAGCCCAATGCAAAGGTCTGGATTCTAGCTCCTTCAATCCTTACTATGATCTTAGGTATGCCACTTAACACCTTTCTGGTTCAGTTTGTTTGTCTATAATGTAGAAATAATACTACAGTACTTCATAGGTTTGTTATAAGGATTAAGTGACACAAACGCTTGGAACAGGGCCTTGCAGATGGTAAGCTCCATACAGGTAGAGTATCCCTTATCTGAAATACAAGGGATCAAAAGTGTTTCATATTTCAGAGGGTTTTTTCAGGTTTTGAACTATTTGCATAGATTTCATGGTTAAACATCCATAATTGAAAAACTGAAAATGCTCTGAAATATTTTGAATGCATGACACTGTGCAAATGTTAGCTATTATTAGTATTATCATTACTATTACTATTATTAATTTTGGCTTCCATCACTACAGGACTTAGAGGGATTTCTAATGGACAAACCTAGTGACATTAAAATAATGTGCTGCAGTTTACAAAGCTCCTTTTCACAATGGTTCTATAATAGTAATCATCTCTTATTTCCAGAATATGAGGCTCAAAATGATTACTTAACTAGTTTAAACTACATAGAAAATATTTAAATGCTTAGGTTATACTGCAACTATAATTTTTTTTCCTCCCCTCTGGTACTGGGAATCGAACTCACAATCTTGCGCTTGCCAGGCAGGCACTGTGCCGCTGAGCTAAATCCCCAGCCCCTTGCAACTATAATTTAAACTCAGGGCTCTGACCTGTTTCTACTGCATCATCTCCTGCTTCAAATAATTCTTTTTTTTTTTTTTTTTTTTTTGGTTTTTCTCCGGTACCGGGAACCGAACTCACGACCTTGCGCTTGCCAGGCAGGCGCTTTTGCCGCTGAGCTAAATCCCCAGCCCCCAAAATGCTACTTATTGCATGAACATCTTGTATTTATCTAACCTGACAAAATGCAGATGCCTCAAAAAATTTTAATATTGGAAAACAGTCCAATATATCAGACAACTAGATAAAATGAAATTTAAAAAGAAAGAGAAAAAAATTAACTGGAAGCCCCAAAGCATGAACACTCCTATATAACTGTGAAATCATTGCCATCTTTTAACATAACATTTTGGATATATTTTCAAGATGCTAATTCTAGTATATAAAATAGATCTTCAGCAAACTGTATGTTTTGAAGCAATAAATAGCTGCAAACTGTTATTTAAGGAACATGGAACAAGTTAAGATTCATCAACTATTACAGTTCAAAAGACTACAAAATTATTATTATATCCCAACACATAAAAAAATTTGGTAGGTTTGTTTTGTGTTTTTGGTTTTTTTTTTGTAATTTGACTTGGGAAAGAGGGCAAGCATGAAGATCAAGAGCTAAGAATTGAAACCAAACATGGAGAGGAGATGAGAAGGAAAAGAGGGAAAATTCCACTGTAAGTCCCACAAAAATTTAATGTCTATCATACTAAGTTATTAAGAAGAGAAACAACTAAAAAATTACCTGCAAAACCTGACAAGTCAGTAGGAAGTGATGAACTGCTTGAGCCTTCAGTAACTGTTTAATATTAAACCACTGCTGGTGGTGCTCCACTCGAATGAGGACTTCCAGAGCTGCTAGAAGAGTTTCCCACACACCTTGCTGAGAAAATAAATACACACTAATTAGCACAGTTACTGAACATGCTGCAGGCTTTTTAGAAGATTGTATGTTCAATATTAAAGATTAAATTTGTATAAGAAAGTAAATCTTAAAATTTATTCCCCAACTGTTATTCCTTGCTGTCAGTATATCATTCCTAAACACCTATATTGAATGCACTAGTGTATTAAGGGCTTTAGTACATTATTTTTTCCATGGCATTAAAAGATACATAAATTTTTCAGAAGTTGAACTATCTTAAGGGATTTATTCAAATTAAAGAAACACACACACAATATAATTGTTTTCAAATAATTTTTTCAAAAAGTGGCATTATTAAAAATAAATAAATTTCAATGCTAATTTGTGTCATGGACAGTGCAAAAGATCAGCATTTTTAGATTTACTTACTTTTAAGCACAAATAGTAGAAGTATCTGTACTATTCAAACTGTGCATCTTTAGAGTAGTTAGCATCCTTTGAACATGACTTAAAATGCTCCTCCCGTATTGAATCAATTAAGTTATCCATAATAGAGAAAAAGAAATTTCATAGATACTTATCTTACTCCCCTGACTGACCTTTCAACAAAGTTATTAACAAAAAATAAAATCAACTGACATGGATTGTAGGTCTTACTATTTCTTGTGTCACTGTTGGGTAGTAATGAACAATGAAAAGGCCAATAAATTGACATACTCAAGTATGAAAATTTGATTCAGCTCTTACAAATACAGTAGTTCTAAAATAAAACAGTGCCAAAGTAAGCAAACAACCAATGACAAAACCAAACTCAGTTCAAAAATAACTAGGTTTTAAAAAAATCTTTACTGGGGCTGGGGATTTAGCTCAGCGGCAAAAGCGCCTGCCTGGTAAGTGCAAGGTCATGAGTTCGGTTCCCGTTACCGGAGAAAAACCAAAAAAAAAAAAAAAAAAAAAAAAAATCTTTACTTCAAAAGATTATGAGTGATATGCATTGTTTCCCATACACCTTTATGTGTATTGTTTTGAATTATGTGTATTGTTTTGTTATGTGTATTCTTTCGAATTCAATAAAAAAATTTTAAAATAAAGTAATTATAAACTTGCTTTTTTGAAATACTAAATATACTAAGTGCCAAAAATTTATTTAAGATAGATCTTCCAATCTCCATTTGAGTATATTCTGTATCACATACTTAAATTGTCTTTGATCTAATTTGTTTACATGTACTATCCTTGCATTTATTTACTTTTTCTCTCTATACTATTAAACATATCTATCTTCTGTTTTTTTAAATCTGAAAGTGAATATTCAGAATGAGGAAAGAAATCACAACAAATTACAAAGTCTAAAAAAACTGACTAATTTCCTCAATACTCACAAAATATTGTACAGAAAAATAGCAATAGTTTAGTTAGCTGTTTTGGCATTTCCTTTTAATACTTTCCATTTGTGGCTGCATTATCTTTGATTGCCTCTTCATTTAACAGCAACTTCATAACTTTCTATAGGATGAGTAGAAAAATAATTCTCTTCCCTCTAGCATGTTTAAGCTAGATTTATTTTTATTAATGATAAATTGGAAAAGTTTTTTCAGCTTCACAACTCACTGCTGGCAATGTACAGTTTTTAGGCACTGTTGCCAAATTAGCGAATAATAAAAATTTTAAAGGTGTATACTCTGAATTGCTCTTCAAATAATTATATCTTCTGGTAATGTTGTCATATTCTAGTTAATTCTAGATAACTTATTTTCTTGGAAAAATCACTAATACCTACTTAGCCCACTGCCACACTTTGGGGAACAGTCTATAGTAGAACTGAGCAGCTTGTCTGAGCCACTGCCATTAGGACTGTTGCAAGCTGGGGCAGAAAGGAAACAGCACTTATTCCTTTGTAAGGTCCCATGAAGACTGGTGCCCCACCATTCCAAGTGTGAGATACTGTGCCCAGATACTGTGCTACAATCAATCTCTGTTGTTTACATGATGAAGCTTTGCCCTACATCATGATCCAGGCTCTGAATTCCACTAGCATGGCTTCCCTACTCAGAAGGGTGTTCATTTCTCTCTTCTGGACCCAGATCTCCAGAATCCTAGAAGGCCAGAATCTTAGTGTATCATTTATACTAAATGCAAACCTCCAAAAGACCCAAATGAGCTCATGTGTTCCTTTTTTAGTGAAGTATTCTGACCCAGTCCAAGTTCTGATCCTGACCTTCTAGCCCGGTATACACATGGTAGTTCAGAACTTCACACAGGAAATAACCATTAAATTTCCATTTATAACTAACATTCCATTGAAGCAGTAAACTCATTTTGCTTTAGAAGACTGATTAGGTAAATATTAAAAGTACATGCTTCTGGGGCTGGTGACACAGCTCAATGGCACAGCACCTGCCTGGCAAGCACAAGATCTTGAGTTTGTTCCCAGTACAAAAAAAAAAAAAAGAACACACACACACACACACACACAAAGTACATAATTCTACTCACAACTGCTGAAACATGGAAACAACCTAAATATCCCTTGACAGGTGAGTAGTTAGGCAATACAGTAGGTGATTATCTATCCATCTATTTATCAGATACAGAGTTGTGGTTTTACAAGATGGAAAGAATTATGGAAGCAGATGGTGGTGATGGTTGTATGACACTGTGAATGAATTTAATACCAGTGAAATGTACACTTAAAAATGGTTAAGATAGTAAGTTTTATGTCATATGTATTTACTACAATAAAAGAATGAAAGGAAGTACATATTACATGCCTGTGCTTTATTCCATATCTTCCAGTCAAGCAGCAGCTCCTCTAGCAGCTTAACATCTTGGATTATAGCATTAGACTCTACATCCAATTTAAACTCTCCATTCTCATTGATGTAAATAATTTCTTCACCACAGCAACCCTCAAGAAGTGTCTATGGAAAATAAGCATTAATACAAGATGCATTAATAACTGATTTACCAAACAAACAGAAATATTAAGCCTTCAACCTTAGCAGTCATAACATTTTAAATACAAAGGAAAATAGCAAATAATTCAACATTTCACAAAGTATCTTTGTTTTGTAAAATAATTTAAATAAATAGAAAATCCCAATCTTCAAATATTTTTAAGTGACTATTTGGTTTCAAACCTACATTTTAAAAATTGATTCAAATAATTTAATATTATTTAAAGAATAATTTCAATTGATTTAAATTAATCTGCTGTTAGTAAAGGATTCATGCCACAAATGTATGCATTTTATGGTTTAAAAAGGTGGAGTGGGGAAAAGGGTAAGGAATTATCTTCTGCCTTAATACCATTACCCTCAGAGAAATATTTTCACAATGTTACCAATACTTACAGCTAGAGAAGTATTTAAGTATACAGCAATGCCAGGATCATAATAGAAACTAACACAGATATCTGTAACTTAAAAAACTATCTGCAGTAACACTGGCTGCTGCCATGTATATCTCCAATGCTTGGAGAACTGAGTTTTCTTCCATAACTGTGGGAGTAAAGCAGATAATCTCATCAATCACAGAAGAGAGGCTGCCCTGGGGAATATTTATTTTTTTCCTTACTTTTTACAATCTTTGA
>NW_004955492.1:4267045-4268639 GCF_000276665.1 Chinchilla lanigera | reverse complement strand
ACCTTATTGAAAAGTTTTTGCACATCAAAAGAAATCACCAACAAAGTAAAAAGAAAACCCATGAATTGGGAAAAAATTTTAGCTAATTGCCTCACAGACAAAGGACTTCTATCTAGAACATATAAAGAATTTTAAAAAATCAGGCCCCCAAAATTCAAAGACCCAATCCAAAAATGGGCATCTGAGATGAATACACACTTCTCAGATGAAGAAATACTACTGGCAAATAAATATATGAAAAAATGTTCATCATTAGTCATCTGAGAATGCAAACTAAAACACTGAGATTCCATCTCACCACAGAGAGAATGGCTATCATTAAGAAATAAACCAATGACAAATGCTGGAGAGGCTGTGGGGAAAAAGGAACACTTCTTCACTGCTGGTGGGAGTGTAGATTGGTAAAACCACTATGGAAATCAGTTTGGAGATTCCTCACAAAATTAGGATTAGAAGTCCCACCTAACCCAGCTATTCCCCTTCTGGGTATTTTTCCAGAAGAATTAAAGCATCATACCACAGCGATGTATGTGCACCAGGTTTATAGCAGTGCAATTTGTCATAGCTAAATCTTGGAAACAACCCAAATGCCCATCAATTGAGGAATGGATAAAAAAGATGTGGTATTTTTATACAATGGGAGTATTATTACTCAGCTACAAAAATGATAAACTCAAGGCTTTTATAGGTAAATGGATGAAAATAGAGACCATACTCAGAAGTGAAATAAATAGGACCCCCATATGTAAACATCGTATTGTCTCCCTAGTGTACAAACATGGAAGAGTAAATAAAACTCAAAATGTACAATAGATAATATGAAAGGTAAAGAAATTGCTCAAAGGAAGGAACAACTGGGATGAGGGAAAGAAGAAAAAGAAAGAACTAAGGCAATACAGACAGACAGACAAACAGACAGATAGAAGGATAGCTGGGATAACTATACTGCTGATGTCTGGTGGTTTATTGAAAGAAACAGTTAATGCTTAAATTTTTTTTTATATTTTCACCAGTTTTGCATCCTTATCTGAGCAACTGATGTGAAGACAACAATATGCAATATAATAACCATTGGTGAATTCCTACCATCCTGTCTAGTGAAACTCTGTATTGTTTTTAATGTTTTTTTAAATTATTATTTTCTTATTCTCTTTAATGGTTTGATCCATGTTTCATTCGTATACCTTCTAATCTGAGCAACTTTGTTGAAGATAACAATATGTAATGTAACAACCATTGTTTTTTGGGGTTTTTTTTTGGTACCGGTAATCAAACTCATGACCTCGAACTTGCTGGGCAGTCACTGTGCCGCTGAGCTAAATCCCCGGCTCCTGCAACCACTGTTGATTCCTATCATTTGGTTTGAAACCCCATATCATTTATTTTTTATTTTTTTAATTTATTTTAAAAATAAAAGGAGGAAAACATTAACAGACAGACAGACATTTTACAAAATAGCAAAGGAACAGTACAGACAGTACAGAATTACAAACAAAGTGGTAGGGAATTAACAATGCTTGTTGTATTACATATTGATATCTTCAAAGTGGTTTCTCATGAAAACAAATATAGACATGTAATGCTGATCAACCAA
>NW_004955492.1:4258461-4266945 GCF_000276665.1 Chinchilla lanigera | reverse complement strand
ATATATATAAATGATGAAAAGAACCAGAAGAGTTCTTTGGCTTATACACTAATGAACTACTTTCATTTTCTTCCAGAATAACTGAAACATAAAACTATTTTTTTTGGTACTGGGAATCAAACTCAGGACCTTGTGCTTGCCAGGAAGGCATGTGTGCCGCTGAGCTATATCTCCAGCCCAACATAAAACTATTAACAGCAGACTTCGAAGAAAGATGAGAATAGTTATTATAGTAAATTTTATGAGGTCATACCTTCAAAATGTGAAAGCCAACAATGCATTTTTGTTTGATCAACACCTGATGAATCATGGAAAGTCCATTGCAATTGTCTAATTCATGCATTCTCTGTTGGTTGTATTTAATTAAAGAGAGTATAACTTGTAGTGCTAATGCCTGAGTTTCTTCACAGTCACTCAATTCAACAACCTAAAAACAAAAATTGGATGTATGTTTTTCCTAATCTGTTCAGAGTAAAAATTTCACACGTGTGATTACCTACCATAGTGTCATAAGCTTGACATGTGTGACTGCCTACCATAGTGTCATAAGCAAGTTCAGTTTCTATGAAAGTAATTCCAAGAGTATACAGAGACTACTCTGACCCCTCCAGAGAGAAGACACCTGGCAATTGAGCTAATCCTGGAAAGCAGGGATAAAAATGTCCACGGCACAGCCAGGAGGGAGTGAAGGCTGAAAGTGAAGTTTATGGTACCTCCAGGAGGCTGCAGGTGGCCTCTTTGGTTGAAGATCAGGTTGACAGGCAGGCTACTCATGTGAGGATTTTAAGGAAACTAAATTTTATTTTTTTTATAAGGGAAGAGAAAGGATACAAAAAGAAATTTCTAAGTTTTAAATGTGAAAGTATACTTCAAAAGTCTTATTGACAAGATTCTTAAGGCAGACAGGATAGAAATTTAACCATTTTCTTAAGAATCCAATCACTGTGTACAGTAGCCATAACAAACTTTTATATTCAATAGCTGGAAGAAAGAAGAAAAATCAAGGATCACAAAATATTGATGAACAGTTAAATGAAGAGATTTTTTTTTTTTTTTTTTGGTTTTTCTCCAGTACCGGGAACCGAACTCACGACCTTGCGTTTGCCAGGCAGGCGCTTTGCCGCTGAGCTAAATCCCCAGCCCCTAAATGAAGAGATTTTAATTTTAAAATAGTAGGGGAAAATTTAGATACTAGATGGAAAAAAAGTTTTGAAAAAGAGGAAGAGAAGACAGACTGCTTAGTGTTCCAAAGTACGGAACACTAACACCAGAAGCTGATACGTCTCATATTGTTAAATTGATCAAAGGCAGGCCCATTAAAGAAAATAAACCAGTTAGGGAGATAGTATGAAAATTTGCTGTTTTAGAAGTTATACATAAAGATGAAATGGCATTCTGAGGATGAAGGAAAATAAAAGTTTTGATTATACAAAGATATGGATCATCAAAAATAGAAATGATCTGTACGGACGTGAGACTATTTATGCCCCTAAGACGGATTTGGCAATCCCTGAAATAGTTAATATATAAATTTTTTTTTTTTTTTTGTCTTTTTGAGACAGGGTCTTGCTATGCAGTTCAGGCTAGCCTTGAGCTCACTTAGGTAGCCCAGGCTGGCCTCGAACTCACAAAGATCCTTCTGCCTCAGCCTCCCAAGTGCTGGGATTACAGGCGTGCACCACCTCACCCAGCTAATAGATAATCATTAACTTCTCACTCTATATCAGAAAAGCTAGACTCTACCATCAAACAACTAAATAGAACAGATAATTTATTCTAAAGTACTACTTACGGTCTGAGTTAAACTTTTTGTATTTCTCTTCTTTATAAAAAAAACCTCCAAACACATAAATCAAAAACATTTTCACTTATTTGTTTACCCTTAGTTTCCTCTCATGTATTAGGAAACTTAAGGGATAAGTTTACAAACTTCATTTAAAAAAATGTATTTCTTTTACAACATTACTACAGCAAGCATTTTTCTTTCCCAATGCAATTTAAAGTACATTTAATATTTAATTGTTCCAATTATATTTACGGATAATAGAGAAATACTAAAAGCTTCATAAATTAGAAAAAACCCATAATTACCTGTGGCAAAAAGCTTATCTTTAATATGTGATTTATTATCTGAAACATTTAATAAAGTTGGGTGCAGCATGTTTTGGTAACCCACAAGAAAGTCTTTAGCAACAATAAAGAAGTAGCTTCTCTTTAACAAAATTATAATCAGTAAATCTTACCCTAGCAAAGAGAAAGACAAATATACCAGTTCCACCAATCTCGTGCAGAATGCCTTGAATAGTACTACATTCAGTAGGCTGGAGGTTCTTTATCTGGGGAGGTTCTAGCAAGATGCTCTGGACTTCTTTTGAGCTGAAGGGTCGTTGAGAGAGCTGGGTTTTCACGTGACTCTTGAGTCGAATCACTGGCTCATAGATGGTATACTGAGCAGGAAGGTACGTTGTATAAACAATTGAAAGACTTTCCTGAAACACAAATATTTGTTTTTAATATAGTCACAAAACACAGTTTAAAACATAAGTTACCAACTATCAAATAGATATTTCAAAGTACAAAGACACTCAGCTAGTCTTTTTATCTTTGTTTTAGGAAAGACAGCTATTACACTGAACAAAGATAAACATGAGACGCAAGGCTGCTTCCAAAGAGGGAAATGACCAGTGTCACTGAGCTGTGACAAGATCATAAACTACTTCAAGACTAAGAAGGACTCCAGTTTGATCAATTTAGAATTAGCACAGGAATATATTCACTGCTAATACAAATAACAGCTAAGTTTTATGCCACACTTACTATATACTAGGCAGTGTTCTAAGCTCGTAGGAACATGGAAACTCTGGGTCAATTTACCCAAAATTTTGCCATGGATTTGCTCATAGGCTGGTTACTCATTTAAAAGTGACTCTAACCTTTATTTTTCTGTTAGAATGAAATTCCATACTGTCAGCACAACTAAATAAAATTCAATCGAATTTTCAGTATTTCTTCCATGCAGAAAGTAGTTTCAATCAACTTCTGGCTCCATGTCTAGCTTCTCTGAGTTTCTTTAAAGACTAAGGTAAATTTTAAATTCAGACTACACTTGGATGTGATCTCAGTGGCAGCAGCTGCTGAACACATGCTCAGGGAATGTCTTGTACATTTAACATCTCACAGAAGTTGGTGGAGATCTTGGGTTTAGGTCACATAATTCAAGGCAATTTAAGTACAGTTTCATCAGAAATACCACTGGCCTACTCGTGCACCAATAAAACCAACTACACAGTGTGTTGTATATAATTGTACTGGAAAAACAAAGTTTCTAGCCCATGGCAGTCACCATCAGAAAGTTGACATCACATCTTGCCAGGAGCGCACCATCCCTGCGTTAACCTTTTCAGGGCCTCATAAACCCCCAAAGAATATGCTTTCCAAAAAAGTGTTCACATAAAACCCTTAGAATATGACCCAAATTATATTCAGGAAAAAACAAAAGGATTAAGGAAATTATTTTCATGAAAGCAAAACAAAACAAAAAACTAGACAGCTAAATTATTAGTTGAAAAAATACTTGTATGAGCACCTCAGTTTCCCTAAAGCAGAAGTTCTCAAGGTGCATATAAACATTACTCATCTGTTTACGGGCAAGGTAAAATCTTGAGTCACACTTTAGACCTATTGTATCAGAGGCTTTAGTACAGCAATCCGTGTTTGAGTGAGCCCTATGGGTGATCCTGCTGTACTCTCAGTTTTGACAGCCAGTTTCCTAAAGCACATTTTCTTAAGCATGGAACATTTTGGTGGGATCATTCGTTGTTGCATAATAGTGCTCAAGAACTATAAATCATTTAGCATCCCTGGCCTCAATCCAGTAACAGCTGACAAGCAAAATCTACTTGCCACATACCATTTTTAAGTATTCTTTTTGGATAAAAAGATTATACACCTAATGTCAGAGCTTTAGATAAATTCACAGTTATCTACTCTACATCTATTTTACTACAGACATATATTTAACACTATTTAAAGATATGTGAGTGTTTTATAATTTGTATTACAATTTCTCCCTTAACTGTCACAGTTTTAAAATATAATCTATTTTTATTTGAAAATGAATACATTCCCAAATGGTAGCCTCCAAGAAAGAAGTATCTCCAATCTACAATTATACTTCCATAGGAACAAGAGAAGGAGGAATAGTTTCAAAGCCAGATATACTAGATTTTAGTAGTTCTTCCAACACTATGAAATCCCAGTTTTCTAAATGCTATTCATGAAAAATTCCCACCAGTAGGTGCAAAGCTATATATGGGTAGGACAAAATATCAGAATAATTAAAAAAGCAATAGAGTCTCATTTTAGCAATGCTCTGAAGACAAAATTTATAATTTTAATTGATATTAATAAATTGTCTAAAACCTAAATACATGTAATTAAAACTAATGTTATAAGGGAATATTACTATTTATTTTTAGGCATGGAAACAAAAAACATAATCAGCAATATTTTTAAGAGTATGTCAGACTAACAAGTATTACATTTTTACTGAATCATAAAAATTTTTTCCTGAATGATTAGTAGATATAAAAGAACTGACAAAATTACTACAGAAATATAATTCGAAGACAAAAGGATAGAAGTTATAACAAGTATTTCAAATTTGTTGCAGAAAAAATACTGTAAGAAAATATTATAAAATAAAAATTTAAAATCTTTAGAAATATAATTCATTATTAATTACATATTTCAATAAATATACAAAGTTTACTCTAAAGACTTATGGAATTAAAACTTACAATTAAGAGATCAATGTCCACATCTTTCTTGCTCATAAAAAGTTCTCTGATCTGTTCACATCGCAAAATATCCTTATTAATATATTTGGAGTAGTCATTCACAGGCTTACCATATTTACATGGCATTATAGATGTATAATTAGGTCCACAAGCATATAGATAAAAGGCCTCTTGTGAACCAATCTTAGCCCCTGGATAGTAGAAAAGTAAAGTTACTTATTTAAAACACTCAAGCAGAATTTTTAATAAAAGACAATATAACAAGATATTTTTCTCAAATTTTTTCAGTTGTTTATGTGTCTGATAAAAATTGATAAAGCTTCAATTTCCAAATTAGTATAATAAGAGAATAATCTACAACACTTATGATAAAAGATGAATTGATATGTGTGGAGTTAATTATGAGGCTTTTGAAAAAATAAAATTTCTATTTTATTTTACTGCTTAAGCCAAGCAGGTCTTTGGTTTTGTTTAACTTTGCTTTTTAAATAAATGTAAACTATATCTTGGCAAATTCTGTTTTTAAATGATATTTGAATTAGTATCTTTATTTCTTCTGATATAGTCAGTAAACACTGTCTAAATGCCACTAATGCCAGGTTCAATGATACATTTTTAAAAATTACATGATACATTTTTTCCCTAAAATTTGGTATGTGAATAGGGCACACCTAAAATTATAGATAAAAGATATAACCATTCTAAGTTCACTAGTCATGATACTGCATTTTACAGGATTGTAAAACAGTATTGGCTTAATATATGGAGTAAGGGAGGGGAGGGGATGCATCTCTCTATTAAATGTACACACTACTTATAAGACACATTTAAATTATAAAATGTTAAAATACTTTAAAAATACATTTCAGAATTTTGGAAATACTGTAATTATTAAAAACAGGTGATGGAACAGAAATCAACTTTTTAGTCAGGTTAATTTACTTAGTTTAACACTTGTTAAGTAAAAGAAAAATTTGGAAATACTTCAAAGGGGAAAATATACCATTAAAGAGGAGCAAATTTCCCAGATCCCATTTTCCAGCCAATTGCAAAAACTCTTCTTGGGATGATAAACAATGGCCGATCATGCAAAATGTTCTATTGCTATCAGATGATAAACTTGTTTTTCTTGGAAGTGTAAAATCCAAAGTGACATCAGGTTTCCTACAGTTAAAACAAAGTTATATAATTACTTCAGGGAGTACTAAAGTATGTTTAAAGTATGAATGTTTAATGATGGGACATTCTTGAACAATTTTCTTGGTTCAGTATTGGATGGTTGGTAATAAAGTCAGAGACAGGCTGATTCTACAGCCTCTTTGGTCACAGGTGCTGTGGTCCACAAGCCACAGAAAGCAGGAAGTAGAAGAGATGTCTGAGGACATTCCTGTAGGAAGCATTACCTGATATTTGCTGCAAGTTTTCTTTGTCATTTCACTTCTGCATCTATGCCTTCTGGGTTTACAGAAATCATGCCCCCCTGCCCGTCTTACCATTTTGACAAACAATTCCTAAAATGTGTCTTTTATGAGGCCTTCAAAAACTAATCATAAAAAAAAAAAACTAGTCATAAAAAGAATTACATGCCACTGAGCTCCCACCTCAGGAAAACAGAACAAGCACAAATAAACAATCTTATCCTGCACCTCAAGCTTGTAGAAACAGAAGAGCAAGTTAAGTCCAGAGTCCAAAGAAGGTAAGAAATTATAAAGCTCAGGGCAGAAATTAATGCAGTGGAGACTAAAATAAAATAAAATAAAATAAAATAAAGAATTAATGAATCAAAAAGTTGGCTCTTTGAAAAAATAAAATTGATAAATCCCTAGCAAATCTTACTAAAAAAGGAAAGAAAAAACTGAAATACACATAATAAAGAATGAAAGGGATGAAATCACTACAGATCCTGTAGAAATTCAGAAGATGATCAATACCTGCTTTGAAAATCTTTACTCTCATAGGATGGAAAACAAGAGGAAATGGACACATTTCTAGATACATATGAATTACCAAAGTTGAAGGAAGAAGATATAAAAATCCTGAATAACTATATCAGCAAGTACAACTGAAAATGTAATTTAAAAAAACTTTCCAATGAAGAAAAGCCCAGAAGATTTAATGCCAATTCTTCTCAAACTCTTTAATGAAATTGAAAGGGAAGGACTTCTCCCCACTCATTCTTGGAGACAAGTATTATTCTGATACCAAAATCAAAGATCCAACCAAAAAAAAAAAAAAAAAAAAAAAAGATCCAACCAAAAAAGAGAATTATGGGTCAATCTCCCTAATGAACACAGATGCAAAAATTCTCAATAAAATACTAGCAAATAGGATGCAACAAATCATTAAGAAGATTATACACCATGACCAAGTGGGATTCATTCCAGGAATGCAGGGATGCTTCAAAATACACAAATCAATTGGTATAATACACCATTATCAATAGAGCCAAAGACAAAAATCACATGATCATCTCAATTCATGCAGAAAAACCTTTTGATAAAGTCCAACACTCATCCATGATAAAAACCCTACAGAAAATAGAAATAGATTATCTTTACCTCAATCTGATAAAAGCCATCTATGATAAACCAACAGCTAACACTATACTAAATGGTCAAAAATTGAAAGCTTTCACTTTAAAATCAGGAACAAGACAAGGATGTCCACTGTCACCATTCCTATTCAATATAGTTCTGGAAATATTAGCTAGAGCAATTAGACAAGAGAGAGAAGTAAGAGGAATAAGGATAGGAAAGGAAGAAGTGAAATTATCATTATTCACAGATGACATGATACTCTACATGTGAGACCCCAAACACTCCACCCAAAGGCTTGTAGATTTAATAAACAAATTCAGTAGCATAGCTGGATACAAAGTCAACACTCAAAAATCAATAGCATTCCTGTACACAAACAACAAACTCACTGAGAGAGAAACTAGTGAAACCACTCTTTCATAATAGCACCTAAAAAAATGAAATACTTAGGAATCAATTTAACAAAAGTAAAAGATCTATACAGTAAAAGTTATAGTAATCTGAAAAAAGAGATTGAAGAGGATTTCAGAAGATGGAAAGATATTCCTTGCTCATGGATAGGAAGAATCAATATTGTTTAAATGCCCATACTCCCAAAATTATTGTACAGATTCAATGCAATCCCACTTAAAATACCATTAGTATACCTCACAGATCTAGAGAAAACATTCCTAAAATTCATCTGGAACCAGAAGAGGCCTAGAATAGCAAAAACAATTCTGGGCAACAAAGGAAAGGCAGGAGGCAGCACGATCCCTGACTTGAAATTATACTACAAAGCTACTGTGATAAAATCAGCATGGTACAGGCAAAAAAACAGACCTGAAGATTAATGGAACAGGTGAGAAGATGCAGACACAGCTACAAACACACTCAGCCACCTTATTTTTGACAAAGGGGCCAAACATGTTCACTGGAAGAAAGATAGCTTCTTTAATAAATGGTACTGGAAAAAACTGGCTCTCCACATGCTGAAGACTAAAACTAGACCCATGTCTATCACCATGCACTAAAGTAAAAATCAATCAGAGATCTAGTATCAAAACAGAAACACTGGGGCTGGGGATTTAGCTCAGCGGCAAAAGCGCCTGCCTGGCAAGCGCAAGGTCGTGAGTTCGGTTCCCGGTACCGGAGAAAAACCAAAAAAA
>NW_004955492.1:4204909-4256632 GCF_000276665.1 Chinchilla lanigera | reverse complement strand
ACAATGCGGTGCTTGCACATGTATGTTTGATTTATTTCACTTATGAGTATGGTCTCTAGTTGTGACCATTTACCTATAAAGGCCTCGAGTTTATCTTTCTTTATAGCTGAGTAATATTCCATTATATAAAAGTAAAACAATTTTCTTATCCAATCCTCAGTGGATGGACATTTGAACCCCACATCATGTTTAATGTCCTTGCTTTGTTTTGTTTGTACTTTGCTACTATTCTTTTTTTTTTTTAACTATTCTCTTTAAAATTAAAAATAAATAAATAAATAAAAAGAATTACTTCTCCAAGTTTTGCTCTGTCTAGCCAATAAATGCCAATGATTTTTCCAATGCTAAGAGTTAGAGGGTTTTTGATTAGTCTCTTCTTTTTTCTTCATGGATAAAGGTTACAGAAATGCTCACAAAACAAAGAGTATCAGCAAAGGTAATGTAAGGCTTTCTTGCAGAAAGACACAAGGTGGGAAGACTTCATCATCTAATGAAGCTGCTGCATGCCAAGGTCCATCATCTCCATTTTAATAATGTCTTAAATTCAGTAATAAGATAATAAGGGTAACCTATCAAGACAAAGTCTAAATAAAGTTTTTTAACAAGATGAAGACTTAGAAAAAGTCAAGATCATTAGTAGTTCTTCTTCTTTTTGGTACCAGGAATCAAACTCAGGTCCTTGCACTTGCCAGGCAGGCACTGTGCCACTGAGTTATATCCCTGGCCTGGTTAGTTCTTTAAAGAAATTCAATTTTATATATATTTATTTAAAACTTTCTTTTAAGATTCTCTGGTTCCTATTTAATAAAAGTTTAACTATTTTATAGGAATATTTTTTAATAAAGGAAAGACCTGAAATACTCTACAACAATCTTTTTGAATCAAATAAATGGCCATGACCAAAACACTACTGCTGCCTAGTGACATTAACTTAATATGGTTTTTAAGGATAGAAACCAAATGCAAAATAAATTCACCAAATATCAAGTACCTACTACGCGTTATATATTTCTACCAGATCTGTGCATTATTCATCAAGTAACACTTAAGATACTCATAAACTGTTTTTAGTGTCATATATCATTAAAGAGGCCTCTTGAAATATATTCTTTATAGAAGTTACAGACTGGAAAATGATAAAGACAAAACAAAATTTGAGCCAACAGGATATTGGTCCTTGGTTACTTGTTCACTGCTCTGGAATCACTAACTTGTACCAAATGGCAAAAAATTCCTTCAAAGGAATGTAGAAATAATTAGGAGGGTAAAGAAAGAGTGACTTGTGAATCAAGTGACTACTGTATACTCATTAACTTCAGAACTACCCAAGATGATAACCTATTCTTTTACTCTAACCCTGGCTAAAAACTAGTTTATGATTCCTAAACATGTCAGGTAGCCTGATTCAGAGCAAGGCTGAGGGACAGTAAAGAACAGGGTTAGAGTGTGAGCTCTCTCTGGGTGTTGAGCCTTGGTTCAAATTTCGATTCTACTTCTTACTTGGGGCATGATGTGGACAAGCTGACTCACCCCACTCTGGGTCTCTGCTGACCCATATGTGAAGTAGAGATAATAAGATACGTACTTTGTAGTGTTTGGAAGGATGAAACGGGGTACTTGTAAATTGCTTAAAACAACACCTACACAAGGTAAGAGCTCAAGAATAAGAACAGAGTCCATGTGGAGAAAGGCTGTTTACTCATGGTTCCTGATGAAGTCCCATTGATTCTGCTAACTAATTTACTGGTTGGCCACAGCTCCCATTCAGGCTTGGGCAGGTGTAAAGACTGATAACTTTCCAGGTAGCATTTTATTTGAAATATTAAAATTAGGCTTCAATTATATATTTTCCTAACTGAATAAAACAGAATTGAACTCTTAATTTCCAAAGCCTGTTCTTCCCTGTGGAAGCCACCAAGTACCGCCTACCCCAAAGCCATTTGTAAGCCCCTTCTCCCCTGCCTTCTTCTATTATTGAAACCTGACAGCTGTAAGAAATAGCACCTGCAGTGTCCTACACTGGGGATTGGCACACGGTGATTCCTCAATAAATTATGTGATGAATTAATGAATGAGAATAGGTTAATTTGTGCTAAATATGTTGTCTGTGATCTAATCACCTCTGAGTGATTTTTAAGAGAATTAGGAAATAAGGCAAATAAAGTACTTAGCCAATTAATTTGAAATCCTTGTGGAGTCATTTCTATAATAGATGGCCTTAAAGGACAAAATTATAGATTCTCTTCCTTGATCTCATGTGCATTACACATAAATGTCTACATGTCCAGGTTTTCTGCATGCTTCTCAAACCCAAATACAGTCTCCAATCAGTATGTACAGGGTTGGCTCCAAGAAGTCCCCCTACCCAACTTCCTGCTGCAGATACCAGAATCTGAGGTTGCGCAAGTCCCTCGTATAACATGGCTTATTTGCATATAACCTACATATATTGTCCTGTAATTTTAAATCATCTCTAGATTACTTATGCCTAATACAATATAAGTGCTTTGTAAATTGTTACACTATATTGCTTGGTATATTGATCTATACCAAATCGCTTAGGAAATAATTTTAAAAGTGTGCATGTATTCATGATAGACATCAACTTTTTTCCTCCAATATTTTCAATCAGAAGTTGAACTCACAGATGCAGAACCCATGCTTACAGTGAGCCAACTGTATTAATTTTCAACAGTTATATCTATGGTAGATGTATTTTATATGATAGTGACAAACAGAAAAAATCCAACTCTGATAAATTCCTATGTTAACAGTAAATTTTACTTACAGTTTTCTATAATGTATTTCAGGAACTACAACAGACTAATTAAACTTAAAATTGTAACTGAGACGAATCTGTATTTTCTAAAAAAGCTTCATACCTCTGTCCAGAGACCCATATGGAGATTTTCCCATAGACATTCTTTTTCCCTTGGGGCTGCTGTAGGTAGGTGAGTACTAAATGTTGCCATTTGCTTGGGAGGAAAATATTTTCTTGTGATTCAACTTGTGCTAGTAAAATAGCTTTTGTGTCATCATTTGAATCTGTACACACACTGCAGATAAACAAAAAAGGGCACAGGCTTAAAACATGAAAGTTCTGACCTCAGTATGTAACAGAGACAGCAACTATAAATATTTGAGATTAAAAATCACTTCTATTTTAAACTGGCTTACAAGTCAGCAATTCTTTGCTTTATAGAT
This sequence comes from Chinchilla lanigera, assembly GCF_000276665.1. Taxonomy (NCBI): domain Eukaryota; kingdom Metazoa; phylum Chordata; class Mammalia; order Rodentia; family Chinchillidae; genus Chinchilla; species Chinchilla lanigera. The sequence continues at coordinate 4,253,428 of NW_004955492.1, read as the reverse complement.
TAATTTTCTTAGTTATTTTATTCTATTATTCAATTTATGAAATAAAATAACTAGGCTTATTGGCTGGTATTATAATTTCCAGAAATCAATTTATAAAAAATTTTATAAAACTTTTTCTATTTAGTCACTACCTTTTCAGAAATTGTAACGTAATATCTAGTTCATATAAAAATTAATACATTTTAATAATACATATTATTACATTTAATTAATACATGTTATTATAACTATCTAAATTAATACATTTAATTAATACATATTATTATAACTATCTAAATAGAAGGTACTGGTGGCCTAATCTACTTTGAGAGATTATTGCAGTGAAGAGATGGTATATAAAGAACACAGTAATATTTATAACATTTAGAAATCATATATTCCTAAATAACATACTAGTTTTAGTTTGGAGTTTTATATCATATTATTCAAACATTATACAAATAAAACACATATCTATACTTTTAATAAAAAAGACAATAAAAAGGGCAAGACAGCAAAAGGAATATAAGCTATTAAATATATAAGCTACATGAAAAATATCTGTCTGCTAATAACAATACCTGAAGACCACTGCAAGCTCAAAGAGTTTTCTCTTCACTGAATAAGTACTTCAGCAAGTATGTGATCCAAAATCTAATAGAATATTAACATAATCTGGAATTTACTTACAGATTTTTGGGGAGAATACCATACTACTTTTAGTTAAATGGTACTAGTAACTGTTATAATGTATTTCTTTTTTCTAAATAAAACATTTTTCTTTTGCTATAGTGATCTTTATAAGCAGATTTCACATTATACATCTTAAATTACTTAAGTACATAATCTGTTAGTTGTTTAGGATGATCAATACCGAAAGATTAAAGTGCCATTATGTGGATCAGCCCACACTTGGATCATCATCGCTTTTGATCCCAGTGAAATTAAATGAAGACAGCCTTCTTCTATGAGTCTTTCACCAGGATGTATGTACTCTGTACCCTCTGGTCTATCACTCTCTATGAGAAAAAGACATTACAATGGTTAGTAAAACAGTTCATAAAAATGAAGTGAAGAAGTGAATTTTTTTTTTTTTTTTTTTTTTATTTTTTTGGTTTTTCTCCGGTACCGGGAACCGAACTCACGACCTTGCGCTTGCCAGGCAGGCGCTTTTGCTGCTGAGCTAAATCGCCAGCCCCAAAGAAGTGAATTTAAAAGAATACAAAGCACAGTGGTTCATCTGTAGCAGATTATTGACCCAGAATGTCTGAAGTTGACCTGTTCCAAACAACATTTCCAAAGTACACATTAACTCTAGCAGAGCACAAATGATGGAAAACTGATTAAGTGCTTTAGAAATTATTAAATGTTTAAAAATATATAACTAAGGGCAACTGTGAACATGACTGCTGTGATCCCACTGTGATGACCTAACAACGTTCTATACCAAATTGCTTTTATCAATGGGATTGGGCCACTATAACATCACTGACCCTGGCCCAGGAGGCACACACCATTGTGACATGCTTCACACTACCAAAATTCACTATATAGTTATCACAACAGAACGATTTTTAAAAATTGATCATATTAAAACTATTGTTAGAAAAAATTACAGTTTTTGAATATAATCACTATTTAGACTCCCTGCTGAGTGATCTTTGAATGGAATTGCTAGGTGATTCTGAAACTCTACATTATGGTTTCTTTAAATCAAGCTAAGATAAATGCTTATAGGCTTTAAACTATTTGCTTATTCATCCCACCTCTTCTTTCTCACCACTCGGACTCTGCACTAGCTGAATATGTGTGATGAGCTACTTGTTACACCATGCATGTTACTTTATGTAAAACTATGTTAAGATACACCAAAGTACAAAATGCATGTCCAAAGGTTCAGACTTTCAGAGAAGATAAAAATTACTAGTTAGTAGATTGTACAGCTATTAGTTGCCATTTATCAACAGGTAAACATCACCAATTCTTAAGAATGCTCCCCTTAGCAATAAAAATAATTCCATAAAAGAAGAGTATTTTGAGAACTACCACCTGTAAGATATATAGAGAACTCATATCTGATGTGATATTTTAAAATAGTTCCATACCAAACTTGAACTATGCAAAGAGCAGACTAGAACAAATACCATTGTGAACCTAAGAACTTTAGAGTAGGAATATTATAAATATTTCTTAAGCTAGTGCTCACAACTATCTTACAGGGTAAATAGCACTGTCCCAGTTTTGGAGGTGATAGAACTGAGGTACTGAAGTGCTAATAATGTGCTCAAAGATACATACATAGTTTAATCTCAAAGCATGGTGTCACTACACATTTTCTTTATTTCTACTCCAAAATTTTATATCTACTTATTTTTAAATATTCTTTTTAGTGTTCATGTGAAACCATATTCCTAAAATATACACTTTATATCTTTAAAATTAAAACAAAAATATTTTCCAATTGTTACTTTTCTTAGTCACTAGTATAGATTCACTCATTTATGATACACTATTTACATTGGGATTGTTCCCATTAAAATATGAGAAACCAATCTACATAGGTTATAATAGAATATAAGCTGGAAATAAATACAAGTGGGTTTAAGTCCCTATCCACCACTTCCCAGCTATGTGACTTGGTCATGCTGCTTAGCATCATCAAGTACAGACAATATGGGCATTTATTTTACTCACTTATAATTAAGATTAGAAATGTATTCAGAAAGAGCTGACAAAAGCAATATGTAGACAAAAAGGACTCAACGCATGTTAAACAGGAACATATCAATACCATCACATGTGGCATAATTTCAGAGCTATCATTGGCAGGTGGCAAAATTCAATCCACAGAAGATTCTATAACTACCTGAAACATTTCAAATTATCTCTCTAGATTTTTAAATAGTTTAGCATTCCTTAAGTTCATGTTGGGACTTGAGGATCATGTCCTTTTGGCAGAATGACTAGGGAAAGATTTTTCAAATTGGGGCTGTAGACACTGAAACAAACTACAGTAATATCCTTTTTAAAAATTCATGCTTATTAAGTCTCTTTTAATATGGGTAGGATTTGGTCATACACTAATATGAAATGTGTATCTGTACTGGGGGGGTCAACTGGCTTGTCGCGTGTATGAATGTTTGAAAATTAATAAATATTATCTTAGCTCCATAGATGAGTTTAATTTAGATTTATTTAATTAAGAGACTATAAATAAAATGTATACCACTGTATGGTACCTAATAAATAAGTTTAAGAAAAAGTTTACCTCCCTAAGCTAACCTGTAAAAGTACACAAGCATTATGCTATGTTAATAACATGTAAAGTGTCGAAAGTGGATTTAGACTTCAAACTGTATCAGACAACACTTCCCATCATTTCAATCTTGATGACCTCATTAGGGATTTTCCTGTCCATATCCTGGTGAGTGGGGACCTGAAACAGAGGCTCCATTGGTAGTGAGGTTTGTGGAATGAAGAGTTATTGAGACTTGCACTTCTGTGTATATGTAAAACCCTCAACATCTGTCTTATCCCATCATTCTGTTTCTGATCCTATTTGACTTCCCAACACCATAAACTGCTTTTTAATGAACAGTTAGTTTCTTTCTGCCCAAAACAAGATGCAGTTCCAAGGCAATATAAAAGCAATTCCTCAGGCATAGAAGGACTGGGGTGAACTTTGCTCTAACTCTGGTGAATGATACATGTAAAGGTTCTGTGACAGTAGCTACAGCAGTGCCACTGCAGTAACAGACAGCAAGAGGAGAACTTGAAAGGCTTAGGCTTTAGTAATTCAGGACCTGCCACTGTTAAGTAAGGCTTTTAAGGTGAAGAACATAGTAAGAGTCAGAACACTACTATATCCTTAGTGCTCAACTCAAATTGCCATCTGAAAAATTTTAATGTACAAATTGGATAACCCAAAAAAATAAATAAATAAATAAATTGGATAACCCTATGCTCATACCTGATCCATCAAAACTGCCGTCTTGCAAAATTAAGGATCTGTTTCTTTTTTTTATCTTCTTTCTTTTTTCTGTACCCCCTTCAGATTCACGGATATATTCCACATTAAACCACAGTGAGACACTGAAACCTTCTGATAGGTGTGGCCAGCAGTTCTGCCCCAGCAATGGCAAGTGAACTGGGGCTATGTGCCAAGAGGAAAGAAGCCGCTGGGGAAAGCTCTCTCTGTCAGCTTCTTTCCTGCCCCGTGAAATTCGTGCTCTTCTCAATAATCCCATGGCCTTACTATTTAGAATGCCAGGACATTTTTGTGATGAGACACTGTTGCTTAAACTTGGAGTATGCAGCAAAGGAAAAGTTAAATACTGTGAAGGGATCATGGTAACATCACTTTCAACAATTTTCAAAATACCCAGAAGAAGAATTTCCTAAGGAAAAAGAAAAATAAATGAAAGTTTATAATCATGTAATCAGGTGGATAATAATCTTGAAATTGGGTTATAAGTGAAAATACAGACATACCCATACATATCAGTGTTCCTATTTAAACCGCTTTCTATCAGATCTTTAAAATTTCTATTTTTGTCCAGTTAAGATAAAATATGAAACAGATATTTTACTCTTAAAATATATAATCTTTTGGTTTATTGGGTTTAAATTTAGATATTTTAAAGGTACAAACATAAGGACGGACGTGGTGGTGCATGCCTGTGATCCCAGCACTCAGGAGGCTGAGGCAGGAGGATCGTTACAAGTTCGAGACCAGCCTGGGCTACATGAAGTGAGCTCAAGGCTAGCCTGAACTGCATAGCGAGAGACCCTGTCTCAAAAAGACAAAACAAACAAACAAACAAGGTACAAATACAACATTTATGATTGGTTTTTGTTATAAATATTGTATCAAGAATCATTTACACAAAATAAAAATGATTATTCCAGGTAGTCTCGGGTCTTCCCTCAATTATCTTTACTATAATTATTAACATACATTAACTGTATGAATTAATAGGTTCACCACACTTTCATACATGCACACATCATGTTCGATCATGTCCATCCTCCCTTCTTCAACCTGGCCCCCCCATGTCTGCAGCACCTTCCCCAGACTCTAGTAATTCCTCTTCTACTTTCAGGTAATTTTTTTTTTCTTAGTTTTCACTTATGTTCTCTCAATTACTTTTATTTTGTATTTTTCTTTTTCTTTTCTTTTCTTTTTTTTTTTTTTTTGTTGAGATAGGGTTTCGCTATGCAGTTTAGGCTGGCCTTGAACTCACTATGTAGCCCAGGCTGGGCTCAAACTTTCAGGGATCCTCCTGCCTCAGCCTCCTGAGCGCTGGGATTACAGGTATGCACCAACACGTCTGGCCTCAATTATTTTTTTTTTTAATTTTAAAGAGAAAAAAACAATAACAATAACAAAAACAAAACAACACAAAACAGTAAAAGTACAGAATTTAAAAACAAGATGATAGCAAATTAACAATGGTTTTTATATTACATATTTTATCTTCAGTGAAGCTGCTCAGATTACCAGGTGGAAGAATGCAAGATTGATTAGTTAGTAAAGGCAGGGATATACACCCAGAGGACACCTTATAAATTCTCAAGATTTCTGAATGATATTAGACCACAATTGACTTCATAAAATTGAGTGCTCAATTATACTGCAACTTATTCACATGCTTTTTCCCTAGTCAAGTATGTTTTCTTTCATCTGTATTTGCAAGTTGCAATAAAATTTTATTCATAATTACGTTTCTGTTGAGCTAAAATATAAAAAATGGTAAGGGAAGAAACATGAACTTAATTAAAGAGAAGAACAATGACTAAGGCAAGACATATAAAGAATACGAAAGATTAACTTAGTGCAACGCCCTTCTTATGTACAAAGTAACATCTAAGGATGATGATCATTGGAGGAGTGTGCTCAGGAGAAGTACCAGAAGCATTCCATAAACACACAGCCAGGTCTCAACGATAGTTTTTAACCTGTGTCCTACAGAACTTCCCTGGGAGCCATGGAACTAGAGTGGCAGGGAAGCAAGGAGAACTCTGAAAGAACCCATCTTGTTTCACACAAAACATGAAGTTTTCTGGTGTACTTGCTTAGACCTCCATTCAGAATTTCATTATTAAAAATGAGTATCCCAGCAATTAAAAGCCACTGAGATGTATCAGTGGAAAGGAAAATATGGGAAATAACTGAGGAATGGACTGTTTTTAAGAAAAGAATTATCCCTAAAAACGTTGTAATTACTCAACATTAAATTCTCCTTAGAATTACTTAGCATTGCTCAGGCGCAAATGTTGGAGATGCGGTGGGTTAAAGGAACTATAATCTGATTAATCAAAATCGAAAGGAAATATAGTACATGTAAATAATAAGTTGGTTACTTCAAACATAGCACCATAGAACTGACTATATAAAAATTGCCACACCAAAAGAAAGAGCTTAGTGACTGCTAAATAATTTTTTAAAACATTATATTAAGGTATATAAATGTAAAAATTTGAGCATATTTACTGTACAAGGAGATTTCTCCAGAAATACCCTCAAAAGAAGGGTTAACTCTTCTGAACATGTTCTTGAACTCATCAAAGATACCAAGAGATCCACCAATACTTTCTGGCATGCTAAATGTAAAAAAGAGAGGAAAAATTAAAGCCAGTACACATTTAATTAAAAGAAATGAAGATGTAATTTCATAGAAAAAGATCAAATACTATTTTACATCCAGTAATCACAAGATTTATGAAGCAATAGCAAGGTAACTAAATCAAAATTAACTTACCAGCGACAAAAATAATATTCATTTTTATGTTTAAATGTTATTTATTTTTATTATTTATCATTTTTATTTTTAAGTTTTCTATTCATTTTTTATTTTTTTATTTTTTATTTTAGAAATAAAAGGAGGAAAATACAGATCGACAACATTTTACAAAATAGCATAGGATCAGTACAGACATTACAGAGTTACAAACAGAGTGGTAGGGAATTAACAATGCTTATTGTATTACATATTGATATCTTCAATGTAGTTTCTCATGAAAACACATATAGACATACAAAGCTGATCAACCAATGCCTCACTGACAGTTTCTTTCAGCAAGGAAATACAGGACAGTAGAACACCCGTGTTAACTATCCTGCATATACATATATACAAACTTTCTCCTTCTTTCCCTTCTCTTTTCCCATATCCCAGTTATCCTTTACCTATGAGTGCTTTCCTATCAATTCTCAATGTCTATTATATCTCCTAGATTAAATTAACTCTTTCAGGCTTTACACTAGAGAAACAATGCGGTGCTTGCACATGTATGTTTGATTTATTTCGCTTATGAGTATGGTCTCTAGTTGTGACCATTTGCCTGTAAAAGCCTCGAGTTTATCTTTCTTTACAGCTGAGTAATATTCCATTATATAAAAGTACCACAATTTTCTTATCCAATACTCAGTGGATGGACATTTGGGTTGCTTCCACATTTTAGCAATTACAAATTGTGCTGCTATGAACATGGGTGCACATACATCACTGTGATATGATGTTTTTAGACCTTCTGGGAAAATACCAAGCAGGGGGATAGCTGGGTTGAATGGGACCTCTAGGCCTAGTTTTCGGAGGAATCTCCAGACTGATTTCCACAGTGGTTTCACCAGTCTGCATTCCCACCAGCAGTGGAGAAGGGTTCCTATTTCTCCACAACCTCGCCAGCATTTGTTATTGGTTGATTTCTTAATGCTAGCCATTCTTACTGGGGTAAGGTGGAATCTTAGTGTTGTTTTAATTTGCATTTCTCGAATGACTAATGATGTTGAACATTTTCTCATATATTTATTTGCCATTTGTATCTCCTTGTCTGAGAAATGTGTGTTCATCTCAGCTGCCCATTTTTGGATTGGGTCTTTGAATTTGGAGGGGCTGAAATTTTTTAATTCTTTGTACATTCTAGATAGAAGGCTATTCATTTATTTTTTAAACAACAATACTCTTAAACATCCATTGACTATGAGTAAACTAAAGGCATTCTTTAAAGGAGCATAAATCAGTAAAGTATTTGCTAGATAAACTGACACACATCCCCATACCATAAAATAGTCTGTTACCTTCTCATTTTGAAATGCTATAAATTATAACTATCATTTACTACATGGAAAATTGAATGACAGAAATAACAATAGAAACACTAAAGGTTATTATGTATACACTTAAATATCATAAACTAGTTTGAACATTTTCTTTACCAGTTTAGGATGAAACATAAATAATGGTATATACAAATGTATAGAATTCTTTAGATAATAGATAGAGAACAACTGTATAGTGTTCCAAGTATATTTTTCACATGGATTATCTCAACTGACCCTCACCAAGAAGCAAAAACCTAAGAATCAATTATTACCTCCACTTTACCCATGACCAAAAAAGAATCCTGATCTAAGCCTTGAGACGTATTTTAAAAGATGGTAGTTTTGGAAGACCTGGAAGTCAGAGAATAGAAGCCAGGTTTAAGCACCCTGTTGTGCAAAGGCAGTAAGTGGATGCAGTAGTGTAACAGGAGGCAAGTTAGGGAAGACAACTTGCAACAAGAGCATAAATTAGCACAGACTTTATTCTACAAGAAATATGAATCCATTACAGGCTTCTGGGTAGGAAAGTAACACTGCAGTGTGCTTAGATTTTTTTTCAGTTCAAAACTAACATGTTTTAGTTTAAAATAAAGAAATAGACATATACACCTATGTAACTGCTTCAGTATATATTGAAGTTTCAATGCTCTGAAGTACAGAACTACAAAAAGGAAAAAAATCTATAATGGCAAAGAAAGAGGGAAGGTGGGAAGGGAGATGAGAATAGAGGGAGGACAGTGAGCACTGGGGAGCAGGTGAAAGACTAAAAACTATTTCTTGAAGAAGTAGATGGACAGAAGAGAAAGCTGTAACTTAGAATTCCTTTGAATTATAAAAGGGCTTGGAGCAGTAGGACCCAATCTGTTTCTCTAAAGTTAGGAGAGGAAGTAAGAATGTATCTCAAAGCACAGAAACTAATGAAGTGTCTGTGACTATTCACCTCTCTCCTAGATCTGCATACAGAGCACAGACAGCTTGGCTTTCACTTGTAGGTCCCAAACTTGATAACTCTTCCTAAAGAAATGGTATGGATTGCTAAGGAAAAGCTCAGATGTATAGTGGCATGCTAGCATCAGGAGTACTAAGTGTAACTGTACAGTGTGCAAGTTGTCTAACCAAAGGAAAAAGTTGGGAATAAAGACTGAACACTGTTTACCACGCTCTGTTTCCTGATTTTGGGCTGTGCTGCCTGGATAAAGAAGGGTTGGTTTTTTTCTGAGCACAAAGATGCTATTTCATAGCCTACATATGAAGAATGCATTTTCCTACAGTATGCAAAGAGTTCTGTGAGGTAATAATGGCCCTAATGGTTTCCTGAGAAATGGTCTTTTCATTAAGGTACTGGTACATCTGCCCAGAGCTCTTCAATAGGTGATCCATTCAAGGAAGAGGCCCAAAGAAAAATTTATTTTTACAACATCAGAGGAAATCTCAAACAGCATTCTTAAATATAAAAGTAAAAGAAGTTCACAAAATATTTGAGACTCAGCAATATAAAAGAATAATCCCAACATGTAAAAATCAAACAAATTTATAAACTGACCCTAGAAGAAAAATTAGCAATTTAGGGGATAGAAGAAATCTGTTTAAAATGTTAATTACAATATCCAGATAGATGATGCTATATACTTATACAAAAAAAAAAAACAAAAACACAAAATGATCAAACAAAAATAGCTCTTAAGTATTAAATAGATATTTGCCAAAATTAAACACTAAAAATTGGAAGTGAATTGAAAAAATCTCCCAAAATAAAGTACAAAAAGAGAGAAGTACATAACAAGATATATGGCATATGCAGAATCAACCCAAGGCCCCAAGATTGAAATTAGTATGCAAAAAAATAAAGAACAGGGAGTATGGTGAACAGAAAATTATTTTTAAAAATAATAAATCTTTGTGACCTCAGGTCAGATCTTTCTAGATTTAACACCAAAAGCACAACAACAGAAGAAACTATGATAATTAATTGTTATGTGGTATTCTGTATAGAATCCTTGAACAAGAAAAGAAATGAAGTAAAAACTTAGGAAATTTGAATAAGCTATGGATGTTAGAAATGTTAAGTTCATTAACTATAATGCATATACTATACTAATGTTAGGTGGCAATAAAAGGGGGAAAGGTGGGGAAGAGTATAATACGGAATGTAATACATTCATACATTAAATAAGGAAATGGGGGAAAAGGAAATGCTTTTTCTCACAGTACAATCTCAATTAATAAATGCAGAAAGAACAATAGAAATAGAAAATTGCTATTTGGTAAGCACCGCATATTAATTTTTTCCACTGAGAATCAGCGATGGAAGCTAAAATTCATGGAGTTAAGTATGATAAGAAGGATATTTACATATTTTTGGTTACTATACCATTAGATATTTATCAATTACAAGGGGAAAATAGTAACTTTACAAAAAAGAAACCCAGAAGACACCACATTAACCAAGTAATCAAAGTTAACCTCACTAGTAATAAGATACAGGCATCATAAACCCTTTGAGGTGATGCCCTCAGAAGACTCAGCAGTACTTCTGAGGATTCCTGCCAAAAAATGTTTGCATAACCTGAATTTAATCAGGGAGGAACATCACACAAACACAAGTTAACATGTACTTTGTGCTCCAATTAAAATTTAGGTATATTCTGGTTAAAAATAATATTATATATTATCTATGTATGTCTCAAATGTCTGAAAAGTACTGAGCAAAGAGTAGGTAATATTAGATAAGGCCAAGTACTGTTCATACTAGAAGTGTTCATACTGGATTACAGTCTCCACAATGTTTCCGTGAACAACTCAATCACTTAGAGTCGATTTTTCTTTTAATATAATAAAGGTATTTATAATAAGTCTAAATCACTGGATGGGCCTAAGGAGCAAATGCAATGTTGCGTATGAAAATCCTTTTGAAATACATGGCACTATGCTAGTGGAAGCCATGATTATTACACAATAGGAAATGATTATCACACAATAGCAAATTATTTTAAAGCTATTTGTTTAAAATTAACAGTTTCAACTCACCTTGGAAATCAGAATCACCTTGTGTTAAAATACTCAAGAACCCTCCTAGAAGATATTTCACAGTTCCCTGAAGATTAAAAAATGAAATGCAAGAAATTAAATATCTTACTTCATGGAAGCATAAAGAAACTGCAATGGATAGAGGTCTACTCTATGCATGATTTTTCTTAAATGGCTGGAAAGAATGCTACATGTAGGATTATACATTTCTTTGTATACTATCCTGAATTTTCTAATTTTTAAAAATGATGAGCATACATTACAATTAAATGCAATTTTTAAAATGTTACCAATTCTCAGAAATATACAATTAATACTGGTTATCCAATGGCAATATTAACTTTTTATATTACTTTAGAGAAATATGGAATTAGAAGATTTTTGGGGTATCACTTGAAGGTCAAAGCACACTGAAGATATTTCAAAGGACAAGAGAAGGCTATACTTTTAGGGGTCATTTCTATAGTTCACTAAAGGACAAGAATTCCCAATAATTATTAGACAAGTTAGGTTATAAATAAGATGATAGGTAAATGGGGCATGGATCTGATGAACATTAATCAAATCTAATGCCTCTTTTACCTGTTGCAAAAGCAGAAAAATGTTCTTTTCTTTCTGCTTGATAATTTTCAAAAAACTCTCAAATACATGAGCAAGCACATCAAATTTAGCTTTACTAGCAGAAAGCAAATTTAACTCCAGCATACAAATCTCAGGATATATTATTTCTCCTTGAGTAAGGTTTTCAAGTAAGTCATTTGGATTGACTGTTGCACTGAAGCCTTCTGTTTCAGGTTTTAAGTATATCCCTGAAAAGGGAAAAGAAAACATTATTTTTATATTCTCAGCACTAAATACATATTTGAACCTTATTCAGCATTAAGAAAATTCAGCATTCAAAAGTGTTATTTACAAAAAGATGCTCACAAAACCTTTTCCTATGTTACTTTTGATTAAGGCACATATCCTGAGCAATAGTCTTATACATAGTTTGGAAGCTTATGGAATACCCTTAAAAGTAATTTTGATCATCTATAAAACTAAAAATATTACCAACAGCAATTTTATAGATGTGTATTATAAATTTAATAACTCTCTACCACAACTGAAAAAGGTACTATCCCAAACTTTCTGACCCTCAAATACCTAAATCACAAGGTAGTTTAATTCACTTGCCCATAGTTCAATGAAAATAACAGCTGTAGCTACGGGTTGGTTGAATTCCAAATTTTGTCTTCTGTTATGGTTATGTCTTGATGTCCCCTCAAAGCCTCATGCAGTCATGGGGGCCAGGGTTTTGGAGGTAGCTGAATCTAGAGTTTGTGACTGATTCATACTGCGGTGCTGGGATGAAGGGTGCTGGGATTAAGGGTGAGTTGTTGCTGGATCAGTCCACTAATTGGATTGGCACTGCCCTAATCCCAGCACTCTGGATAAAATAAAAGGGGCAGAAAGAGCCTTGTTACTCCCCTTTTGCTCTTGCTGCTTTTGCTCTCTTCTGCTGCCCCAGAGGCCAGGAACTGTTGCCCCTCTGCCATGTGCCACCCAGCCTTGGAGACAGCCGATTACAGACTGAAACCTCTTTTAATTGTGAACTAAATAAACCTTTCCTCTTTTAAGTTTGGGCATTTGGGGTTTTGCCTCAGCAACAAGAAAAGTAACTAAAACATCTTCTTTATATAAGAAACAGATGCTGTCTTACTCAATAGTACACTTTGGAAAACTGGTATGTTCTTTTAAAAAGACTACTGCGCTCTTCTAAAATGTTCATATACTAAAGAAATTTATGAATTTCTGCTAGACCAGAATCCTTTGAGATTTAGTTAGCAAACATAAAAGGGAAGAAATCTACCATTATAAAAACATACCTGTTTTATAATAGCACCATCACACCAATACTGTTTCAAAAAGCACCAACCATAGGTTCATTAGGCCCTTTAACTGGAATATCAATGATTATTCCCATGTACTCCGAGGGGAAGAGAAATTTAATTTGGGAAGATAAACTACTCTAAACTTAGTGAAGACTCATAGTACTGGAAAATGCATAAGGCCAGTATATGAAAAGATAGAACCTTCCCAGAAATCTTTACTTTTAATCAATCTTTTTTCCATTCTACCTAAGTTTTAACCCAGAGACAAAGGATCATTATACTTCCAGCCTAAGGACAAGCTGGCCAGTGTTAAACTAAGAATAAATCTAAGCTGCAGTGTAGCTGGATGTCACAGAAGGATATCTGCACCCCTTTCATTATTTATTCTTTATAACAAAGTGCCAGTGTTCGGTTAGCTCTTTTTTATTGAGATCTCATTGTAAATATCACCTCTTCAGAAAGGCCTTCCTTGACCACCCACCCAGTCACTGTTACATCACCTGGTTTTATATGCTGTTTACTTCTGATACTTATTGTCTTTCTTTTAGTAGAACGTATATGAAAGTAGGCTGTCTTTTCCCCATGTTCATGGTAGCCAAATTGCATATACAAACATTCGACTTGTGAAAACCAAATACAATGATAATGCAATGCCCTTTTTAAATTGTAAGGAATACAAAATTCTAAAATGGTATCCTTATGAACCATTTTGCTAAATAACAATTGACTTGCAGATCCAATGGGAAGGACATCTGGGACATTTTACCATCATCCCGGGTTTCACCATCCTCAGGATTGCTTTCACTATCTGCTTCATAACCTTCTTCTTCAACCAAAAGTTTAAAACTACAACACTGAGAATCCTCGGCTTCTTCTGAAAAATCTCCAGGCTGGGGCAATACTTCTTCCTCAGACTGATGACTCTGTAAGATTAGTGCAATTTAAAGGTAATAATTGTAGCATTCACTCATTCTTAGTAACAGAACATTTATTACTCAGAAGCAATTTTAAGGACAGAGTCAATCAATATATTCTTTATGGAAAGAATATCTTAAGTATAGCCATTGTAATATTATGAAATTCATCCAATATTATGTTTTTCTCAGCTAACTCCTTAATAAAAGAGGTTTCTAACAAATAAAGCCAGAAAGCATTTCAGTTTCACTGAAAATAAATCTAATTCTAGTTACACAATAGGGAATGAGTGAAAATCATAATGAGGCAGAATTATACTTCATATAAATTAATGCTAATAACTGTATGCTATTTTCACAGATTTATTAATTAAAATATCATTTTTCTTTTTTTATTTTTTGTTTTCTTTGCTATATAGCCCAGGCTGGCCTTGAATTCACTACATAAATGAGGCTAGGCTCAAACTCAAGATCCTCCTGCCTCATCCTCCCAAGTGCTTGGATTACAAGTGTGTACCACCACACCTGGTTGATAAGACATCTTTTCAAAGGATTTTTATAAATAAAAATTTCATAGATAACTAGAAAAGAGATGGCAATTTTTAAAAGGGAGTTAAGATTTCAAAATGCAACTGTCTATATACAAACATCTCAGAAATCAAGTTCTAGCATAAACTTCTTATGCAGTACCTATGGCAAGACATTTTCCTTTTCTCATAAAAATGATATAGATACCTTCACTGTAGACAACTGCCACTTTTACAAGCTCAGAGTATGTTATCATTACAACAGCAAAAAAGGCAGCATAAGGCAGGTATTTAAACATTTTACAGTTAACCCACTGACTCAGTAGTAAGATAAAGGTATTAATAGCTATTTCAGTAAATTTTAAAGTTATGGCATACAGTAATATAAAATAATATGGCAAAAGATTACAAAACATTATATATCTCACTAGACCAAAGATATAAAAGGGAAGTTATACAAAGGAAAAGAATAATTAATCAAAGGTAAAAGAAACATAAAAAGATCTATAAATATATAAATGCACGTTGAAGATTTCAGAAAAAAATTTAAAGTTATTACATTAGAAAAAAATGTTGACACAAAGAACCAAACAACTATGATTATTTTTTGGCAAGTACTAGTGATTTTTACATAAGTGATTTAAATTAAATTGAGTAGAGTTCTAGAAATACTAGTTGTACCAATATAGGAACAGATAAGACAGCTATATTATGACCATCCTGAATTACCATTTAATAAATTATCAGTTATCTATAACATTTATCAAATCAAATAAATACATTTCTGTCTTACTGGGAGTAATTCTTAGTAATTTCCAAGTTAGAGTAAGAAAAATATGTCATGATCTGATTGAAAAAAAAATAAAATATAATGGAAAAAAGTATATTTGGAGCCAGGGATACAGTTCAGTGGTATAAGTGCCTGCCTGGGAAGTACAAGGTCCTGAGTTTGATTCCCGGTACCACTACCCCCCTAAAAGAGGAAAAGTATATCTTCTCCTGTTTCTGGAGATAGGCCACTAGCAAAACACTATCCATCCCAGGTGATGGTGATATGACCCACAAAACTCACCTGACCAAACTGAGGTCTCTATATTCTAATACATTCATCACTGTGTTAGTTCTACCCCACACACTCCTGCCTCTGCTAGTAAAGGCAAATAACCAAAATAACACCATCAAATGGATTCATACCTTCTCAGTTATAGCATCATTATGTTCAAAATCTGTTGAATGATTCCCCAGGGCAACTCGAAGCAGGGCATCAAACAAAGGCTTTGCCAATTCTGTCTCAGTCACCTTTGACTGTGAAAGATGGTCCCTCATTTCACATAATATATTTTCCACAGATAAGTTCTAAGGTAAAATAAAAGAGACTAAAAATATTAACAACATGATTTTTAAAACAATAAGCAGTGACAAAATAAATAATTATTTAATAACTACAAGACTAGTCCATTTATTTGCCATTGATATAAAGGTAAATCATGTAAATTTTTAAATCTATCCAAATATCCTACTGCTAAAATTAATAACTTTTGTGTGTATGATTGGAGTGTTGGGCTTTTTTTAATACAGTGTTTCACTAAGTCACTAAGTTGCTCACACTGGGCTTGAACTTGCAATCCTCTTGCTTTAGTCTCCCAGAGTACTGGGATTACAGATGTGTCCCACCACTCTGAGATAGTAACATTTTCCCTTATCAAACACATTGCTCATTTGGTTTAAATTTTATTTGTTTTTGTTATTGTTTTGGTACCAGGAATTGAATTCAGGACCTTGTGCTTGCCATGCAGGCACTTATGCCACTGAGCTATATCCCTGCACCTGGTTTAAATTTTAGTGTACCATTAATGAACTGTATCATAAAATTATTCCTCAAAACTTCAGAGTTTGAATTAACCATCTTTAGAATTTACAAATTCCTTGTTCTTGGAGATTCCCCAAGATTCTAAGAAGCAGTTGTATTGTAATCTTTTTCTCTCACCCCTCCTCTTCTGCCCTTAAAGGAAGCTCTTGCTGTGTGCCAGTATCTCTACAATAGGTGATGAGACCATAAAGATGGATAAGAAACTGATTTCTCCTTTAACAAATTCTCAGTTCAACATGAGAAACAGGTATAGACAAGATATGATAACTAGGGCTGGGAATATAGCTTAGTGGCACAAGCGCCTGCCTGGCAAGTGCAAGGTCCTGAGTTTTATTCCTGGTACCAAAAAAAAAAAAAAAAAAAAAAAAAAGATTTGATACCTATACAAGAGCTAGAAACAAAGGTAAGGGGCCAAGACAGGGCACTGAACAGCATCACATGAAGAATGTGAACAATGAAGTCTAAAACACAATATCCAGACTTATCTGATATTAAATGCATAAACTGCTTCACACAGGGCATTTGCATTACAAATTAAACTGTAAGCTTCTTTAGGGTAAGAACAAAGTAATATAAGGGTCTCTCCTTTGTGTCCTACATAAGATCTGATACTGTGCTAAGCCTAGCAGCTGCTCAAAACATCAAAACTTTGGAAACATAAAATAATTTAAAATATATATATACTATATATATAGTAATACCTGATTGGGTAACTCCAATTCCATCTTTTGTTGACTGGTTCTGGCACTATGAAGACAAATGGCCAGAAGGGCTTCCAAAAGTCGTATGCTATGAAGCAAGGTCTCACTTTCTCGATTTGCAAGTAATTTTGCTTCCTCAGGAACAGCTTCAGAGGTTGAAATTTGCTCCACATTTATGGAAGAAATATGTTGTGAGTCTAGTTTACCTAAATTGTCAGCAGACTTCTTTAGACTGCCCAGTTCTGATAATATGGAGTCACTTTTTATAGTCAAAGATGGTAACTCTTCCTTCATAGTTACCTCAGGGTGACAGGTTCTGGTTAAGTCATGGTCTTCATTTGCATTCATATCTCCCTGCTTTCTTCCTTGCTCATCTTCATTATTCCTCCCTAGTTCCTGTATTATCATAAGTATTAATTTATGGCACACTCGGAAACCACCAAGCCTATGAAACTGTTTCTGGAAGACTGAGCTCAACATGTAGATCCAACGACACATAGACCACACGTCTGCTGCTTGGTGCATGTATTCCGGAGAAGGCAGCACAAGGCTCTCGAGAGACAAACATGGCAGCACATGACTCAGGGGCTCACTGGCTGTACTATCATAGCCAGAAGTGTCTTCCGACTCATTGGCCGACTCCCTATCAGACTCTGCTTCTTTACTTATACACAAAAATGCCACACAGAGAAAGAGGTTTATGGTGTTGAGATGCACATCTTGGTGACCAGTCTTCCATTTCTTTGGATAAGACTCTTTGAGACTGGCATAAAATTTGCTGAGGCTCTGAGGAGAATCTGAATAAGCTTGCTGGTTATGAAAAGGAGTACCTACATTTGAAGATGATGGTTCCTTCTGTTCAATATCTAGCCCACCGATCCCTGGAACTGAAGCATCTTTCTGTGGTTCTCCTAGGCTGATGATCAGTGTTTCAAATGCTTTTAGGGAATGACTTCGAATACCATCTAAGTAATTTAATTCAATTATTTGATTTACTCCATTACAACTTAAAAACAAATTTCTTATGATCCTGTGAGAGAAGGTAAAAAAACGAAAGGCTTTATATAGAGAAACATCATTTACAAGAAGTACATATACTACTTAAATATGTTGTTGCTGCATTTGGTAGATGCTAACACAACCTAGTCTGATTCATTAATTATCTGGATAAAGTTGTTAGATATTAACCAGGACCACAAGTTATTTTCTAATTGCCCTCACATCTTTCTTAAAACACTGCTTATATGGCTCTGCAGGTATCTGAAAAGAAAGGATTACATGAAACCCAAATTAAGTGAGGTAACTCAGGGAAGAATATTTTTCTCCAAATGGTAAATTCTATATAAATTTAAATGCCAAACCTCCACCATACTCGAGGCAAATACTCATGATCAGACAGGCATTTGTTTATCTGTCTGCCTGATGGTTCATTCAAGATTTGTCATTTGTCTTATGTTTCCACTTCATAAGGGAAAGAACCCAATTACAGCAATGAAAATTAAGATTTTCTATCCTGTGAATGGGGATGGGGATATAGTTCAGCGGCACAGTGCCTTGCTTGGCAAGCGCAAGGTCCTGAGTTAGATTCCTGGTACCAAAAAAAAGATTTTTATCATGTGAATGAAGTTCAGCATTACATGAGTTTCTCTGTAGTTCAAATCTAGTTTGGCTATTTGATACAACTTAACAGTGCAAATATTAAAGAAGGTTTTCAGGGGCTTGGGGATACAGTTCAGTTGTGATGGAGGGCTTGGCTAGCATGAGGCCCTGGGTATAACGCTCAGTACAGAGAGAGAGAACAGAAAGAAAAGAGAGAAAAGAGAGAGAAAGAGAGAGGAGAGAGAAGAGAGAGAGAAAAAGAGAAAGAGAGAGACAGGAATTTTTAGCTTTGTCTCAAGTAAGACTGCTGTTTAGACCACTGAAATCCATCCTTTTAATAACTTCAACATATATCAACTCAGTGATTCTCAGTCCTTATTTTGCAAAGATCTAGGCTGCTTACAAATATGCCAAGCATTAAAAAAAAGTCAGTCCTACAGTTCTAATACCAAAATTTCAGAATTTTTAAAAAATGACTGTAATGAAATTATTCAATATCAATATTAAAGCAGTTGTATTAAGATCAATAAAAAAGTCACATATAAAGATGATGATAGGTGATATTTTAAGTTTTTAAAATATATGCAGTGATTTGAAAAACCAATCTATCTAAAAAAATCAGCTTTATTTTTTAAACATACCAGACTTGAAAATCACCAAAACTGGAAAATTCACTGGTGGAATTATAAGTACTTTTAATTTTTCTTCTCCTTGTTTATTTGTATTTTTCATTTTTCTACATCTATTTCTCAGGTAGTAAATGTAAATATGATGCTTAAAAAATAATGATCCCATAAACCGGAGACTTTTATAGGTAAATGGATACAATCTGAGACCATATTCATAAGTGAAATAAACCAGATGCATACGTGTAAACACTGTATTGTCTCCCTAGTGTGAGATATTGAAAGGTACAATAGATATTGGAAGATGAGAAGAAATTTCAAAAGGAAAGAGAAACTGGGATGGAGGAATGGAGAAAAGAAGGAAGGGAAAAGCAATAAATAATTGAAGATAGATAGATAGATAGCTGGGATAGTTATACTACAAATTTCTCATGGTTCATTGGGGAGAAGGGTTTGTGCTAATATTGTTTAGACAACTAAATGCAATGTCTTGTACTCTGAGTAACTAATGTAAAGATAACAATACTCAATGTATTAATCATTGTTACCCTTCTATCATCCTGTTTTGAAATTTTTTTTGAGTTTTTCCTCTTTAAAATAAAAAAAAAATGATCCCAGCTGAGTATAGTGGTACACACCTGTAATCTCAGCTACTCAGGAGGCTGAGGGAAGATTACATATATATATTTTTTTTTCCAGTACCGGGAATCGAACTCAAGACCTCACGCTTGCCAGGCAGGCGCTGTGCCACTGAGCTAAATCCCCAGCCCCTTGAACATTATAAATTCAAGACCAGCCTTGGCAGCATAGCAAGATTCTGTCTCAAATAATAATAATACTAGTTGTAACAACAACAATCTCTTTAATGCCACTGTCTCAATAAAAAATTATCATTTTATGTATGTGTACATTTTACAGTTATAAATAAATAATTTTAAATTTTTTTAATCATAAAGTATTATAGCATTTTCTCCTTATACAACATGATCTCTAAATATTTTAATGGCTAATAATATTTCATCAAATAAATATAAAATAAGTAATTCAAACTTTACCCTGTTTCTAGTTTTGTGTTATATCCACTTTTCCCTGAGAAACATATCTAAAACTGTACCTTTTCAGTTGAAAAATTAAAATCAATTGCTATATTTTCTCCACTATAACTATTCCCAGCAAAAACAAATAAATAAAAGGTTAAAAATATCTGACACAGAATGGGATCCTTCTTTGTTAATAAATGAAAATTAAATCCTAGGAAAGAATACAATAAATATGTATTACACTACTGATGAATGTGTGGAGATATCTTGGTTAGAAGTTCAAATACATACATTTTATCTCACATTCAAAAACATCCAATAAGGAAAAAATAGCTGTATGTTTTCATGCATACAAACCTGGATTTAAGTAGGATAGGCAGAGTTTTTAAATAAATGTGCAGCACTTCCTGAGGCAAACACTGTTTTGGATGGCTACACATATGAGCTTGAGCTGAAGTAATGCTTAGGTGTTGACAATGATGTGCTAATTCAACTCCTCTTTGAAGCACAGGATTAAATATATAATTATACAATTTCCATTGAACAACTACATTGCCTTTTTGGATTAAATTGCAAATGTGATTTGCGATCTGCATGTTATATAATCTGTCTTCTTCAAAAACAAAGTCCTGATAAGCCTCTAATGCATCCCATTTCCACAACAGGTCTTCAGACCCACTGCTTGGTAAGATTCCTTGACATCTGTAAGAGGTACTGGATAAACCTGAGTAGGATTCAGCATTACATGAGTTGCCTTGCAGGGTCTCTTCTAGCTTGGCCAGCTGGTCAGAGTCAACAGTGCAAATGTTGCAAGCTGCTTTATCAATTTTCTGAGATATCTCTGCTCCTCCTAATTGATCCAAAATAAGCTTATTAAGGATATTCAATATATGCTGCTGAAAATTTTTCAGTGCTGGCAATTTAAAAGCATAAAGCAAAGGGATGATTACAGATTTGGGGTCCATACAGCAGCATATGCCAACACTGTGCACACCTGCTAGAATCTGGACACAGGTGCTGCTCAAGGAAGCCTGCTGCAGCAGGCGCAAGCACTGATGTGCACACACTGCAATGCAGCAGCACCGCTCAGGGTAATGAACATCTCCATCTGCAGTCTCTTCAAACGGGTTTTTGGAAACCTGATTTTTAAAGGCTGAAACCAGAAGACCTGAAAGATCTCGGTGGTGATGCATAAAGTGAGAATACTCACAGCGTCTATGCCTTTTTCTTGTACATACTGAGTGATGAAGTTGCTCTGATTTCACTTTTTTGACAGTACTCATGATTTTCATCACACTATTTATTAGAGCTTTCAAATGTTCTGAGGCCTCAGGACGATCTCCGTCTCTTGAAACCAGCCATTCCATTTGAAGAACTGCTGTTTCAAATAGATTAAATCCTTGGTGCTGAATGAATTCTTGAACTAAATCCATGGCTTGACTGAAGTAGAAGGGATTTGAAGCTGCACTTTGAAGACAACAGATCAGGATCTGTAGAACCCCTTCCATAAGCTCAGGTAAAAGAAGGACTCTGTGCCGGTGTTGTGAAAACACAAAGCCCTCCTGGACTTCCTGTAGTGTTTTCTTTTGTCTTGGTGCAAAAGGGTTAGGCTGCTTTTCTAAGCAAGATCTGATTTTTAAAGCTGCCCTAAGCAATTCGGTTAAATTTTTTCTAAGATTTTCTGGCATCACCTCTGTGGTACTGATATCTACTGACATAAGATGCAACACCGTTCGAAAGAGCATCCGCTGAACCAAAGCCATTGGTTCTTCAGTCCAGCCTGCAGAAACCACTCGACTCTCCAAGCTGTCGCTTAGGTTACAGCAGTCCCCAAAGCCTGACAGGAATTCAGTCAGTGTGGGCACTACACTGGCTGCCAGGGCAGAACTATGATTCAACATAATGTCAAACTTACAAACTTTTTCCAATAAAGATAACAGAACATGACATAAGTCAAATGGAGAATTATTCATGTTACTGAGAATAGACAAGGCAGCTGGCTCACTTAAAATGTCAGCATTTGACTCCTGTCTTGGGATAATCTCTCTGGAGTTTTCCAAAGCCATTGTGTCTGGAGGAGCCTGTTCTTTGGTTGCAGAAGGATTGAGTTTGGCTGTGAGGGGAGCTTCTTTAGCAGACTGTGTTACAAAATGCTGCAGTCCCTGGAGCCTTCTGGGCTTACTCACTGTTGTACTTTTCTCATCTGAATTGCCTTCCGAATCTGACGTAGAGAGCTGTGTCTTTCTTGCATCTCTTATGGAATAACGATGGGTGCTTTTACGCTGTCGTCTGCCCTTTCGAAAGATGTTTATTTTTGCAGAAACCTGACCAGATGGGGCACTTCCTTCCAAATACAATTTTTCCTGAGTAGGTCTTTGTGAACTTGAGTTCTTTTCTTTGGTCAGGATTATACTAGATGACAATGGTAGATTAAAATCTAAAGAAATGAAGAAGGAGGATTTAGAATACCTCAATTTACACAGGCAATGACCCCCATATTTATGACCCACTCCAGGAGTCTAGACTCTGATACTTTTGCTACAGGACTATGTTCCTTCAGTTATGTTAGGTCTCTGAGTCACTTGTTTCCATACTGATCCTTTCATTCTAAAAACACCAGGTGGCATTAGTTCAAAGGATCTGATCTGATTTTGAAAACAACAAAAGCGACCAGAATCAGGACAGCCAATCTGATTTAAAGCCATATGCTGCATTATATCATGAATATAAGAGACTCTGGACTGATTATCTGAGATTTAGTGGTACTGTTCACACCCTTTTACAAATCTCTTTCAATAGTGCCACATTAAGATGCATGGATGTATTATATTCTCAAAAACAGCATCTGGTTTAGAGCCTTCAAGAACTTTAAAATTTTCCAAAATTAATTCAAAATTATACAATGTATACCAAATGTTCGCCAAGGCAGAGGTTATAAGTTTCTTCACCTGAAATACTTCTTGAGTGCCTCATGTACTGGAACTAGGCACCAGGTACAGAGATCACTGTTTCAAAACTCAGTCCCCTACAGCTAAGTCCTGTTGTGTGGTCAACACTCAATGACAATTTCTTAAGAGAAATGAATGAACTCACCTTACCAATTAAGAAGACAATTAAATTAACATTTCCCTTTGCAATAACATATTATAAGATCTAAATGAAAAATACAGTTGCAACTTAGACTGAATAAATAAAAATCTGTAAATAGAAGATTTTTGCTTTAATTAGGAGATGGAAAACAAGCTACTGGGAGAGAAATTACACCACCAAAGTAAAAGATACAGGCAACAAAGACAACTTTTCGAAAAGGCCACTAACCAGATTCCTTAAGTGATTAATACTTTTTGAACTATAAATTCAGAAGAAAGTAAGAGCGGAGTGTAAAACAGTATTACAATATTTTACGTAATTCCCTGAAACAATATTAGGAGACTTTAGGTAACTCCCTAAAAAGAAGCCCATATCAGAAATTTACTAAAAATATAAGAAGGCATTAAAACATAGGAGGATTTTTATCCTCAACATCTCAACAAGTCACATATTCGAAAAACTGTTAATCTTTCCACTGAAGTATTTAAAGTTTTATGTATTTTTACATAGTTTTTTTTCACGTCAGGAATTCTAAATACTGGCCTTAAGTATAAAAAGTCTAGTCTTGAATCAAAATAGTAACAGTATTTCAAATTTATCCTTTAAAAGCAACATCAGAAAACCTATACTAAAACAAATACTGCAAAAATCATTTCTAGAGCAATGTAACAGAAAGTAATTTTTAAGCAAAGCAAGTTTAACTTCTTTCTTCAAAATGTTCACTATTCATTTTTCTATGTGACACACTAAGGTTTACTCCCTGTGATATGTGTTCTGCTTTTTCATACATTTTCTAAACATTATTACATTTGAATAAACATACCTGTTGCCTGCTGTTCCTGAACCGGTATCTTCCATACAAGGGGAAGGAGTGAAAGAAGAAGAGTCAACAGTTCTTCTCTGCATGTTAGTCCCTGTGTCAGAAACAAAATGGTCTTTCATGTTCTGAAGAGACACATTAATTCTTAATATGTTATCTTAAATTGAACCCCAGAGATCTTTTTCTTAAAAGGGTACATTTGAGAAGCTAAGAACCAAATTAACCTATCTTAAGTCTAATTAAAACTGTGATGCTTTTCAATTTATAAGCCTTTCCAGAAGAATGTAATTCTGACAGAAGAATGTAAGAGCATCTGATGGTATTTGGCATATTCTTGCTGTTATTACCACCATGCACATTGTAAGAATTCCTCACCTATGAAAAAACAGACTTGTTAGGTGAAAATGAAAAGTTAGGTCCTGTTAATTAGCAAATGAATAACAGAGTTACTAGAAAAATGTAAGTCTTCATGCAGTTAAGTGTAAAACTCAAAAAAAATTTTAAAACAAATTGGCATTATTAATAAATAATGTATATAAAGAGGGAAACTTATTAGTTAAAGTTATCCATAAATATTTATTGACTTCACACTATATCTGCAGGACTTACAGTCTTATCCTTTCTGGAGTAATGGTCCAAGCCCTGGAGAACGTTCCCTCACTTGGTCCATAAAATACATACATACAAAGAACAACAATAGAAGGCATGTAGTTGAGTAAGTCCCCACGTATGGTACAGATATTTAGTTTAGGAGTTCAGGAAAAGGAGCAATCATTATCCGAGTATGGAAGTAAGACCAAAACTGAGAATTACATCTAGGTCATGTGGGACATGGGTGGCCAAGGACTTAATGACCAGTCAAGTTAGAATTCACTGTCACACAAATCTCTGGGGAAGGGTCAGGAAATACAGCCAGATTTACTGAACAGAATGTGATAATGGGAAGCAATCAGTAGTAGAGGCAGGGAAACAGTGGCCCAAATTAGAGAGATAAGGACTAAACTATTCCAACAAAAGAGGTAGAAAAGCAGGTATATTTGAGAAATTGTCTAGAACAAACATGCCTCACATTTGATTTTTTTAGGCATAGAGAAGAAAAAAAGATCTAAAAAGACTCCTCACAAATTTCTGCTTCAGGGAACTAGGTGGCTGATAATGTATTCACTAAGACAGGAAACTCAGAATGATACCAGCTTGAGGTAAAGCTTATGTTTACTTTTTAGACATACTGAGTATGAGATGCTTGTGGGATATCTAAATGGGGAGTTTTTTAAGTAGACACAGGATATACAGATACGGAACTTTTTAAAAAAAGATGTGAATAAAAGATTTGGGAGTCACTGGGGTGGAAGTCAAAGATACAGAGGAGGTTCCTCAGAAAGCAGATTCAGCCCAAGGAGGGAGACTGATGGGAATGGCATGCAGGAGAGCATTTAAAGAATGAAGGTTGCACTTAACCTCCAAAGCACACTGAGAAGCGGACACCACCACCCCCAGCCCCTACAAAGAGAAATAGAACCAGAGAATCCAAGAAAGAGAGCAATTCAGGAGATGAAAGAGTGTCAACAGGGTCAAAAGCTATTGTTCTTGAAATGTGTAAGATGATGGGTAAAAGTTAGCAACTCTAGGGACCTTGGTGACCTTCAAAAACACCACTGTAATGAATGATTAGAGTGCAAATTCCATTACAGTAGGCTGAAGAGTCAATGGGGTGGGAGAAAAGGTACATGGTCTTTCAAAAAAAGTCAATCACTGTGTAGTTCATCATTTCTGTAGAGTCCTCTTCATGTGACCCCATATTTTAGGAGATAAACTCAAAGCACTCTAATGGAGCTTACAGAAACCTCAAAGAGGTGCAAAGAAGCTCTACAGACATGCTGTCCTCATAAATCAGCTCCTGCTCACAACAGTACACTGAAAATCATCCCTGTTGCTGGTGTGTGAGAAGGCATTTGTGCCTGCTGGTCTCTGTGTGGCACATGGTCTGCACCATACTTCACTCTTTTCCAGTAGCAAAGGGCTCTCTACCACCTTCCAGACCCAGCCCTGGCACTGGCTCTTCAGCGAAGTTTCTCCTCCTTCACCAATCCAATACTACTGCTCTCCCTGTCAGGATTTCACGGCTGTTGCCCTATTTCACCAAATGGACTAGTATGCAGAAACCATGAGCCCTTTAAAAGGATGAGACTGCAGCAGGAACAGACTTTTGTTTCCTTAAGCCCTTTGCTGGAATTTCAGACCTGAGGGAGGACCTGCACCATTCTGCAGCCTGAAACAGGAGAGGGGAAATGATCTTTTTTTCACGCTCAGTTATCGTCTAACTCAATTCATCATCAGGCAGTCTCCCTACTCCTCTGGTCCTACTACTTAGGTATCATTTATTCTCTTACTTAGGTATCATTCCCTTACTCAGGTATCATTTAAAGGATAAAGGTTTCTTTATCCTTTATGCTCCCAAAGAAACTACATATTTAATTCTGTCCTGGAAGTCATAAAATTTTTTATTTGTAGACACCCTGAAAAACTAAAACCTGCAGCCCTCTATTTCAAATCAAGTCCTGAATTTATCTCCCAAGGTCCTAAGTATACACAACAGTCACAGAATCTAGGGGAATGGATGCTCCTTCATGTCAGTAAAGTGAAAAGTTTCCCATATACCATGTTAGGCAATACATAATGTCAGTAAAGTGGAAAGTTTCCAATATACCATGTTAGGCCATACCCAGATCTATTACCTGGCTGTTTCTAAACTGTCAAACCTATAGAAAAGTAAGTATCATACTATTCCTTATTCAATACTTACATTTTTGTCTCCCTTCTGAAGGGGAAATGACTATGTCATAATGCTTTAAAATTCCCCATAACAATAATGAACAGTAAAAATCACGCTCATTGCATTGGCACTTTTTAAATTCAAGAAATATATATGAAGTATCTACCAGGTACGAGGCACTGGCTGGTTTCATACTTGTGTTGCTTAGGCTGGATTTTAAGTTAACTGCCTAGCCTAGCCTCCTAGAAGCAGTACTGGCAAGTAATCGGGTTCGGGGAGGGAGTTGAAATCCCAAAGCAGACTGATGTCTAGGAACCTGCAGAGACAGGCAGACATTCGAACAGTGGGGTTCAAGAACATCCAGGTGATGTGCTAAGGAGCTAGAACTGTGTCTAGAAAATGAGGGAAAACTACTGAGGTTATTGTAATTGTTACTATTGCTACTACATTAAATCAGTCTCTTGACATTAAATTTCATCTTCTAGACATACACCGGAATATATGTGAATGTGCTATTAAAATCTTTTATTTTTCTATAAGAATTCTATAATTATTTCTAATATGTATGTTACATATATATGAGGATTTCTTCATTAGAGCTTCATTAGAACTACAAAAATCTTTTTTTCTTCTTTTCTACCTGTATAATTAGGAAACAATGTAAGTTTGTCTTATATTTAAAACTTCATTGAGCAGTTTTTTGGATGACTTTTTCCTATCTTTCTGTATGTATCACTTAAACAAATAGTATTTTTATTTACCAATCTTTCCTACATTTAGCTGCCATTACTTTCATTTTCCACCACAGCACTATATTTCTATAAAATATGATTATCAAACAGAAACAGTAATAAAGAATTGGTCCAATGTACAATTTCCTAATAAAAAATACTGATTCTTAATCAGGCATGGTGGTACATGTCTGTAATCCCAGAACTCTGGGGTGGCTGAGGTAGAAAGACTGCAAGTTCGATGCTAGCCCAGGCAATTTAACAACTTAGTGAAGGGGCTGGGGATTTAGCTCAGTGGCAAAAGCGCCTGCCTGGCAAGCGCAAGGTCGTGAGTTCAGTTCCTGGTACCGGAGAAAAACCGAAAAAAAAAAAAAAAACTTAGTGAAATGTATCTTAAAATTAATAAAAGGCTAGTGATATAGTTCAGTGAAAAGGCCCTGGGTTTAATCTCTCGTACTAGGAAAAAAATGGTTCTCCTACTATGTATATGAAAGAAACCCTCTGTTCTTAATTTGTGTTTAGAACTTTCATTAAAAATAGATGAATTTAAAAAAAGATGAGCCAGGCATGGTGGTGCACACCTGTAATCCCAGCACTGGGGAGGCTGAGGCAGGAGGATTGTTGCGAGTTCGAGACCAGCCTGGGCTACAATGTGAGCTCAAGGCCAGCCTGAGTGGCATAGCGAGACCCTGTCTCAAAAAGACAAAAAAATAAAAAAAATTTTAAAAGATGAATTTTGTCTTTGGTGGAGGATGCTGGAAATACCAAAGGTCTTGTATACTAAGGGCACATTCTACCACTAAGGTAGCTATACTCCTAGTCTTGTCAAATGTTTTGATGTCTCAGAATAGTTATACGTACTTTTCCTTGATGTCAAACATTAAACTGATACTTTTTCTTGAATTAGGCCAGGAATTACTAACTTTTTAAAATAAAGAACTAGATAGTAAATATTTTAGGCTTTATGAGTCATATATGGACTCTCTCACATTTTCCTCTGTTTCTGTTACAACCCCTTAAAAGGCAAAAATAATTTTTAGCTCATGGGCTGTACAAAAACAGGTCAATGACAGAATATCTGCCAGCCCGCAGGCTGCAGTCTGCACAACTAGCCCCGCCTCCCCAATTCCATCTCCTCTGCCCCTCTCAGCAAAGAATGGTCAATAAGTGACCATAACACTCTGTTAAGACACCAGAAAGACTTCAGGTGGTATCTTGTAGACTTGTGAGCTAGACAAAAGTACTAGTAAAAATCCTGTGGGCATTATTCCACATCAGCTTTACATGCTGAAAGTAGAGAGAGGTGGACCTCAAAAACAATTATACATACAGCTTTTATTGCACAAAGTCATTAAGATTTAGAGAAACCCACAACATATTTTTAAAAATTACATTATTTAAAAATACTAACAGCTTTGCCCAATAGGCATAGAAACAGTAAAAACTGAAAAGAGGTCTCTGGACCCCCACATTTCCCCCATGCAGGAACAATGTGAAAACGCAATTTATATGGAAAAGATACTTCAGAAGGTAGAACAAGATCCTGGAAATGATGGATTAGGAACTACTCACACTCAAGAAAAACATATCCCAGGCCTGATAACATGTGTCTGACTGGATTTCAAGAATGCTATGGCTCAGGGACTGCTATGCACCTCCTGTCCTCCTTGCTGAATGCAAGTATCTATGTGATTAGCCTGCCCCATCTCATCACTATAATAGGGTATAGAGCAGAAAATTTAGTTCACCAATTTTCAACCAAGAAAAGCTATTTTTAAAAGTATGGTACATGCAAGCCTCGTCTATATCCAGAACTGACAAGTTATGAGATTATGAACTTCAAGCCTGATACCACAATGGGGCCACATTTTGTTGAAGCCTGGGAAGAAGTGGTAATAATTTTGACTAGAGAGGAGACTGTGGTAGATAAAACCTGGCCACAGACTAACTGAAGTTCCTCTCATCAAGTGATAGCAATCTCGGGGCTGGGGATTTAGCTCAGCGGCACAGCGCCTGCCTGGCAAGCGCGAGGTTGTGAGTTCGATTCCTAGTACCAGAAAACAAAAAAACAAAAAACCCCCAAGAGATAGCAATCTCTTTCCCATCCTTTCCATCTGGGTTGGCCATGTTATCTGCTTTAACCAACAGGATGTAACCAAAGTTGTTTTACGTGGCTTCTTGCAGCCTCCTTACCCTCCTGGAAGCTTTCACCATCACATAAAGAAGCTCAGTGTAATCTGGGCTTGGTGGTGCACACCTGTAACCCTAGTCCTCTGGGAGACTGAGGCAGGAGGATCACAAAACAGAGCTCATCTAGTTGGGGCAACTTAATGACTTACCAAGACCCTGTCTCAAAGAAAGAAAAAAAATCAAGGTCTGGGAATATAAGCCGGTGTGAAGGACCTGGGTTCAATCCTCTGTAAACACACACACACACACACACATGCACGCGTGCCCTCAATAAATAAAAAAGGCTGAATTTAGCCTACTGAGTGATGAGAGGCCATGTGGCTGAGTACTGAGGCAGCATGGCTAACAGCCCATCCAACAACCCTATCAATCTGCTAACTGACCTGCAAGCTGCAAGAGGTACATCCAGCTAACACTACACAGATTTAAGTGGCTATTCTAGCTGAGCCCTTTCTGGACTGACAATTCAAGGTATCATTTGTAGTTCATCAAATATGCTGTTCCTCATTTAGTCCTGGATGTATCTGCATTTGCAGTTCTCTTACTCTAAAGCTTCCTTTCTTCCTACATTCTGAATCCCTACATAAAGATGTGAGAGGCATTTACTAATGTCGCCCTTCTCTGTACTCCCTAAATACTTTCACATTCTTTTGTCATCACTTTCTGTATTTATGGGTACATCTTTTCAAAAGCTAAAGCCTCTGGTAAAGACGGTCTCTGTTCTTTCACCTCTGCACCTAGCAGAGAAGCTGACCCACAGGAGGTACTTAATGGTCTGCTGACTAAACTAGTGTAGTCACACTCTTAAAGGACCGATACTTTCCTATTATATTTATTTTATACACATAAATAAAAGTGACAGTACTAAAAAAAAAAAAACAGGGTAGAATAAACTATTCTTACCAAAAGAAAATAGCTGAAGATAAAGAAACATATTATGATGTTTAAATTAAATTTTGTTCATAAATATATATGCTTCAACAAAACTTCACATTTGACTAAAAACTGACAACTTCATAAAATATCCAGAGTTCTTTTTGTTTTGTTTTTTAGTTTTTTGAGATATGATCTCATCATGTATTTCACACAGGCCTTGAACTCACTACATAGCCTAGGCTGGCCTAAAACTTGTGTCAATCCTCTTGCCTCAGCCTTCCAAGTGCTAGAATTACAGGCATGTGCCATCATGCCCAGCCCATTGAGTTTGAATAAGAATGGAAATTATACACCACTGAAATTTTTTAAAGTACTATTTAGGGCTGGAGATATAGCTCAGTGGCATAGCACCTGCTTGGCAAGTGCAAGGTCCTGAGATCGATTCCCATTACCAAAAAAAAAAAAAAAGATCTTGTCTAAAGTACTATTTATATAACACGGTTATGTTTACTAGTTCAATTTTGATATATTGTGTTGGCAACAGATCACTGCAACTTTGTACCTATTCTATAAGAAGCTATACATTTATAATCAAATTACAGAAGAAATCAGAAGCCATTATTTAATTTTGGAAGTGATCTCTTCATTCAACTGGATGTCTTTATGTTACTGATGAAGATACTAAGGCCTGGAGCTATTAAATTACTAACATTACCCATGTAGTTGATATTGGTCCTAAGATTAAAGTCAAGGAAATTTGTTATTTTTTCCAGTTAAGTTATTTAATACATTTAACATCAATTACTGCCCTCTAGCCCTGCTAAATGGTTACTTTTTAGGCTGGTCAAAATTTCTTTCCAAAAAAAAAAAAAAAACTGTGTAAGCCTGAGTATAAACTTCAAATTTGTCTTTAGCCATTAAAAAGAATATATTTTTTGATATTTAAACAGAATATTTTTTATTTAATAGATTTAAATGTCATATAATCAATGATGAGGAAATGGAGTTGTTATGGTTTGTGTCTGGATGTCCCCCCAAAGCCTCATGCAGTTATGAGGGTCAGCTTTCTGGAGGCAGCTGAATCTAGAGTTTGTGACTGCTTCATGGTACAATGCTAGGATTAAGGGTGTAAGTGCTACAGTTTTCATAGGGTGAGCAGCCTGCGTACAATGTAAGAGACAGAAAGATTTGTCTGTCTCTCTCCCTTGTTGCTTTTGCTGTCTTCCACTACCATGAACTGTTGCTCCTCTGCCATGTGCCACACTGCCTTGGAGCCAGATTATGGACTGAAACTTCTACAACCTGTGAGCTAAATAAACTTTTTATCCCTTCACTTGTGGGTGTTGGATATATTGTTGCAACAACTGGAAAAGTAACTAATGCAGGAGTTTATCTCAAGAACACAAACTCAGCTCAACATTTTAAAACCATGAATGTAACTCAACCTACATTATAGACTCAAAAGGAAAAATCATGTGATAGTCTCAAAAGATAAAAAACAGACACTGCCAAAATTCAACATCTACCCAGGATGAAAACTTTCAATCAGGAATAGAAGAGAACTTTCTTATTTGGACAAAGGGTATCTAAGAAGCAAAGAAAATTCATATCACATTCAATGATAGAATACTACATGCTTCCCCTGGGTGAGACACAAGCTAACTAAGAACTACAGAAGTCATAAAACATTCAATGATGGAATACTGCATGCTTCCCTTGGGTCACATACAGGGCCTGGATGTTGACTTTTGCCACTTCCATCTGCTTTGTACTAGAGCCCAGTACAAAAGGCAAGAAAACAAAACAAATACAATAAGCATTGTTAATTCCCTACCACTCTGTTTGTAACTCTGTAATGTCTGTACTGATCCTTTGCTATTTTGTAAAATGTTGTCGATCTGTTAGTATTTTCCTCCTTTTATTTCTAAAATTAAAAAAAAAATTGGGAAAAAGTGAAATTGTCATAAAAACAAACATGACTTTTTATACAGAACATCTTAAGGAATCTACACAAAAGTCTCAAGACTGAATAAATGTATGTACCAGGCAGGTACAACAGTGCACACCTATAACTTCCGCTACTCAGAAGGCTAAGGCAGGAGGATTGCAAGTTTTAGCCAGCCTACTCAGCTTAGTGAGATCCTGTCTCAAAATAAAATATAAAAAAGACTGGGGATACAGATCAGTTATAGAGCTCCCCTGCCTAGGGTTCAATCTCCAGTACCCCCACCCATCCACACACACACCCACACAAAGGCACAGGACACCGAGTCAATAAACAAAAAACAATTGTATTTCTATAAGCAACAAACAACAGGCAAAAATTTTAGATGCCATTTACAACAGCATAAAAAAAGAATAAAATATTTTGAATAGATTTAACCAAAATATATGCAAGACCTCTTCACTAAAAACCATAAAATACAGCAAAGAAATTAGAGAAGATCCAAATAAACAGAGATTTATACTGTGTTCATGAATCAGAAAACTCAGCACTGCTATGTTATCAATTCTTTCCAAGTTGATTTGTGGATTAAATACCATCCCATGTGAAATCAGAATAAGCATTATTGTAGAAATGACAAGCTGAATAAAATGTATATAGAAATACAAAAGACAAAGAATACACATTCTTAAAAAACAAAAATAAAATTGGATAGCTCATACCATCTAATTTCCAGACTTACTTTTATGAAAACTACTCTGATCAATATATTATAGTATTAGTAAAGGAATAGATGACAGAATAGTGAAACAGAATAGAAAATCTTAAAAGAGACCCATAAATATATGGTCAACTGATTTTCAACACTGGCACAAATGTTATTACTCAACGTGGGAAGAACAGACTCTTAAGAAACGGTGCTGGTAAACTACTGAGTAACCACATGGTGGAAGAGTGGGAAGGAACTGTGACTTCTACCACATACTATGTACATGAATTGAAAGTGGGTCACAGACCTGAAAGTGAAAGTAGTAACTAAAAAGCTTTTAGGAGGAAAAAAAAACCTAGCAGAACATCTTGCAACTTTGGGGTTGTAAGATAAAGATTTCATAGGATACAAAAAAAATCACTCTAGGGCTGGGGATATAGCTCAGTGGCACAAGCACTTGCCTGGCAAGTGCAAGATCCTGAGTTTGATTACTGGTACAAAAAAAAAATCAGTCAAAAATAGAAAAATATACTTTTGAAAAAACACTATTAGAAATGAAAATGCAGGCCACAAAGAAAATATTCACAACTAAAAAAGACTTGTATCCAGAGTATATAATGAACTATGACTGGATGATGAACAATCTAACCTTTAAAAGGGCACAAAACTTGACAGACATTCATGAAATAAGATATAGTAGTGCACCTACACCTGTATCTGTGATGTCACTCTGTGTGGTTTTGGTTACCAATGGTAAGACACAGTACAAAAATATTAGGTGGGAAATTTCAAAAATAATTCATAAGATTTTTTAATAGTATATATTTACAGTAAGCAATGATTACACTCATAATGGGGAGTTAGTATATGTACATAACACGTATTCTTTTTACTTCTGTTTCCCTCTCTTCCCTTTCCCCTTCCATCTCTTGGCTCCCTTTCCATTTGCAAAAGCTCTATCGCCTTATTTCCTACTACCTATGTTTCACTTTGCTCTTTCCATTATATATACTTTGGGTTTCTCATATAAGAGAAATCATGAGATATTTAAGCTTGTATGTCTGATTTATTTCATTTAACATTATGCATCCAAGGGCTGGGGATTTAGCTCAGCGGCACAGCACCTGCCTGGCAAGCGGGAGGTCGTGAGTTCGATTCCCGGTACTGGAAAAAAAACAAAAAAACAAAAAAAAATTATGCATCCATTTTCCTACAAATGACTCAAATTTATCCTTTTTATAACAGAGTAGGTCTCCATTGTGTATAAATACCACATTTTCTTTATCCATTCATCTGCTGATGGATATATAGGCTGCTTCCAAGATTTAGCTATTATGAGGTATGTCTCTATAAACATGACTATGCATGTATCACTGCAATAGGATATCTTTAACTCTTTCAGGAAGATACCTAGAAGGGGAATAGTTGGGTTAAATGGAATTTTTATTTTTAGCTTTTTGTGGAATCTCCATATTGAATCCTATACTGGTTTACATTCCCATCAACAATGTAGAAGGGTTCCTTTCCCCTAACAGCCTTACTAGTATTGCTATTACTTGATTTCTCAAAGATAGACATTTTTTCTGTAGTAAGATGAAATCTCATTGTTGTTTTAATTTGCATTTTTCTAATTGACAGTGATGTTGGACATTTTTTCATGTATTTACTGGCCACGTGTACTTCTTCTGAGACATGTCTATTCATTCAGTTGCTCATTTTTTATTGTGTCTTTTATTTTGAGGGGGTCTAAGTTTTTGAGTTCCTTACATATTGTAGACATTTGTCCTCTGAGGAGTAGCTGGCAAATTTTTTTTCTCATTTTCTAAATTCGCTCTTTATTCTGTTGGTTGTTTCCTTTGCTGTGCAGAAGGCTTTTAATTTGATATAATCCTATTTGTTGATTCTTGATGTTCTCTCTTGTGCAATTGCAGCTCTGTTCAGAAAGTTCTTGCTATGTTTTTAAGAGTTTTGCCTGTCTTTTCCTCCAGTAGATTCAGTGTTTCTGTTTAATATTTAGGTCTTTCATCCATTTGACCTTATTTTCATACATAGTGAGAGATATGAGTCTAGATTTCATCTTCTGTATGTATATAGCCAGTTTTCCTAGCACCACTTGTTAAAAAGGCTATCTTTCTTCCACTTCCAGTGTGTATTTCTGGATCCTCTGTAAAAGATCAGGTGGCTGAAAGTGCCTGGGGTTGTTTATGCATCCTCTAGTCTGTTCCACTGACCCACATGTCTGTTTTTGTGTCAGTGCTATGCTGTTTTTAATCACTGTAGCTTTGTACTATAACTTGAAATCTAGGATTGTGATGCTTCCTACCTTGTTCTTTTTGCCCAGGATTGCTCTTGCTATTCTGGGTCTCCTCTGGTTCCATATGAATTTTATGATAGTCTTCTCCAGTTCTGTGAGGAATGCTGCTAATAGTTTGATTGGGATTGCATTAAATCTACATATCAGTTTTGGAAGTAGGTATGGCCATTCTGACAATATTGGTTCTGCCTATTGAGGAATGGGGGATATCCTTCCATTTTCTGATATCTTCTTTGATCTTCTCTTTCAGAGTACTATGGTTTTCATTGTAGAGATTTTCACTTGTAGGATACTAGAGAATGAGGATTGAAGCCTAACCGACCTTCTCTGTGAGCACAAAGGAGAAAGACAAGTTGTGTTCTTTTGGCAGCATGCAGGTGTGCTGGCACATAGCAAGTTCCAGGCAGAGTCAACACAGCTGAGATCCAGTTGTTTACCTGGTCATACACTATAGATAATAGGAAGCAAATAAACCTTGTATTACTGTAATTGCTTGATCACGTGTCTAAGTGAATAAAAGCTAGGTGAGCAAAATGCTCATGGCTCTTTGTCTAAGAGAGGCAAGAGCCCTGGCCTCTCTTTCTAAATTAATTCTGTCTTTTTGTTTTTCATCCTTGTTTGCCCGGGGTCAAGGACAAACTGGTAAGCTAGTTTCTACATTCACTTTCTTTTTTGGTTAATTCCTAAGTGGTTTTTTTGTTTTTTTTTTTTTTTAAGTAAATGGTATTGTTCTCTTAATTTCTTTCTCAGTAGGTTTATTATTGGTGAACAGGAATACTACTGATTTTTGTGCGTTGATTTTATATCCAGCCATTTTGCTGAATTTATCAGTTTCTAGGAGTCTTTTGGTGGAACTTTTTGCTGGGTGTGGTGGTGCATACTTGTAATCCCAGCACTTGGGAAGCTGAGACAGGAGGATCGTTGCAAGTTCGAGACCAGCCTGGGCTACAAAGTGAGCTCAAGGCCAGCCTGAACTGCATATCGAGACCCTGTTTCAAAAAGACAAAAAAAAAAAATGGTAGAACTTTTTGGGTCTCCTATGTGAAAGGTAATGTAGTTTGACTTCTTCATTTATATACATATCCCTCATATTTCTTCCTTTTGCCTGAGTGCTCTGGCTAGTTTTGAGTACTAAAGAGAGCAGGTTTGGTGAGATAGACATCCTTAAATTGTTCCCGATTTTAGAGGAAAAATTTTTAGTTTTTCCCCATATAATGTGATGTTGGCAGTAGGTTGGTCATAAATGGCTTTTATCAGATTGAGATCAGCTAGCCGAACAGTAACAGTAACTAATACATTGCCTATTGTTGTCTACACAGTAATTATTCACAGTACAAGCTATAAGCATGAAATATTGTCCAAATAATATTAGTACAGACCTTTCTTTTAATGAACTAAGAAAAATTAGCTGTATAACTATCTTATCTTATGTATATATATATATATTTTTTTCCTTTTCCCTTCCTTCTTTTCCCTTTTTCCCATCACAGTTATTTTTTTTTTTAAAGAGAAGAAGAAAAAAAAGAAGGAAAAAAAAAAGAGAGAAGAAGAAAAATAGAAATAAAATAGCCTGGTGTGGTGGCACATGCCTATAACCCCAGCCCTTGGGAGGCTGAGGCAGGAGGAACGTTGTGAATTCAAGGCCAGCCTGGGCTACAAAGTGAGCTCAAGGCCAGCCTGAACTGCATAGTGAGACCCAATCTCAAAAAGACAAAAGAAAAAAATAAAATAAAATAAAATAAAATAAAATAAAATAAAACAGAGTTTCAAATCAGGCTAATAGGAGAGCAGCAATAGTTAATACATTGTGCACTGTTATCTTCATAGGACAAGATACAGGCATGAAATAATGTCCAGACAATATTAGCACAAATCTTTCTTTTCAATGAACTAAGAGAAACTTGCTATCTTGTGTATATATATTCCCTATTCTCTTCCTTCCTTTCCCCTTTCACCCATTAGCTTCTCTTTTCTTTTAAACAGTTTCTTCTCGATTCACAATATCTATTATACATTTTGGATCTTATTTACTCATTCAGCTTCTCTCACTAGTGAGACAATGTGATGTTTACACATATGGGTCTGACATTTCACTTATGAGTGTGGTCTTGAGTTGCATCCATTTATCTATGAAAGTCTCAAGTTTGTCCTTCTTTATGGCTAAGTAGTACTCCATTTTATAAGAAAAAAAAAAAAAACACATCTTTTTTATCCATTCCTCAGTTGATGGGCATCTGGGTTGTTTCCAAGATTTAGCTATGACAAATTGTGCTGCTATAAACATGGGTGTACATATACTGCTGTATATGATACTTCTAATTCTTCTTGGAAGATACCCAGAAGAATAGCTAGCTTGAATGGGACATCTAATCCTAAATTTTAAGGAATCTCTACACTGATTGCCACCATGGTTCCACCAGTCTATACTCCCACCAACAGTGGAGGAGGGTTCCTTTTTCCCCAGAGCCCTGCCAGCATTTGTTGTCAGTTGATTCTTGATGGTAGTTGATGGTAGCCATTCTTTCTAGAGTGAGATGGAATCTCAGTGTTGTTTTAATCTGCATTTGGTGTATGATCTTTTGATGATTTGCTGCATTATGTTTGCCAGTATTTTGTTGAGGATTTTTACATCTATGTTCATTAAAGATACTGGCCTGTAGTTTTCTTTTCTAGTCAAGTTCTTGTCTGGTTTTTAAATCAAAGTAATGCTAGATTCCAAGAATAAATTTAGCAGTATTCCTTCCCTTTCAATTTCATTAAAACTGCATCATTACATCGTCTCTGAAGTTCTTCTAGGATTGAGTGGTGAATCCATCAGGTCCTGGGCTTTTCTTGGTAGCATTTTTATTACTGCCTCAATTTCATTGCTTATTAATGGATTATTCAGGGTTTTTATATTTTCTTGGTTGAGTTTTGGTAATTCACAGATACTGAGAAATCTATCCATTTCTTCTGGATTCTCCAATTTATTGTAGTACAGTATTGGGACATAATTCCTAATAATCTTCTGGATTTTGATAGTGTCTGTTGTGATTTTGCCTTTTTCCTTTCTAACTATATTGATATGGATCTATTCTTTTCTTCTTTTGATAAGATTATCTAAGGGTTTACCTATTGTGCTTGTTCCTTCAAGGAACCAGTTATTTGATTCACTGATTTTTAGGCCAAATTTCATTAATTTCTGCTCTGATTTTAGCAATTGTTCTTGTTTTTCTAGGAGGTACATGACTAATTCATATGTTTAAACAGGTGTTACAGTGTATCGTGATAACTGCTCTGTTATTCTATTATTGTTGTTAATTTATTTCTGTGTCTAATTTGTAAACTACACTTTATCACAGGTATTTATGTGCCAAAAATATTGCAGAACATAAAGCCTAAGTACTGCAATGGAAGGGCGAAGTGCTTAAATCACTGCTTCCCTAGAGTGCCAAGAAATGTCTTATGAGAACAGATACAAAAGCTAAAGCTCCTCCTGGAATGTACAGCCTTGTGTCTCATGTTTTGATTCCATCTTAAATAATGAAGTTTTGTTCAGCTAATTCCCCTCAGAGACTCAAATGATCATTCTCCATTTCCTAACTGAAACAATCAAAAGTAAGTCCTATTTATTTTATTTCATCTAAAACACTTGTTAAATTTTATTGAGCTGTGTGACCTGATAAATGTACACTATAATGTATAAAAGCCCTATTTTTTAAATGGCCATTCATTTTCACTCTAAAGACATCTACTCTTCCTTCTGTCATTGCTACAGATATTCCAAAAAGTAATTAGGTGAAAAGAAAGGACGTTTTTAAAGTTACCACAGGAAAAAACATTATTGCAGCTATTGCAAATAATTTCAATCATTTAGTAATACATTAAGTGATATCACATTATATAAAAGAAAAACTAGTCTCTTTTCATATTTACAAAGAAAACATTTGCAAGATAACAGACTTAAAATCTAGAATACATAAAGAACTACTGCAAGTGGATAATAAACAAACTGCTCTTATTAATGGCACAAAACTTGAACATTCACAAAAGAAGATATACAAATGACCAACAAGCCTGTGAAAAGTACTCAACGACATGAATTGTCAGAGAAATACAAAGTAAAAGTACAATAAGACAATATTTCATATTCTCTTAAAAATAGCTAATATTAAAGACTGGCAAAATACTACCATAAGAAAAATTACTACTGCTGCTAGTGACTCAAATTATGTAAATCACTTAGTAATATACATCATGGTTTAAAAGAGAAAACATAAAATCTGTAGAGACAGGGAACAGATTAGTGGTTACTAGAGCTAGAGGAAGAGGACAGTGATAATGAAAGGTTATGGGGTTTCCTTTTGAGGTGATAAAAGTATTCTAAAATTGGCTGTGGGGATGGGTGCACATAACTCTGACTATGCTAAAAACCACTTAACTGTATACATGAAATGGGTGAGTTTATAATGTGAATTATATCTCAATAATGCTGTTTGTTTTGGTTTTTTGGTTGGGTTTTGTTTTGAAGTGCTAGGGATTGAACCCAAAACCTCACACATGCTAGGAAAATGTTTTATTACTAGCTACATTCCCAGCCTGACAATGTTGTTATTTTTAAAAAAAACTACTGAGATTTTGATTGGGATTGTACTGGAACCCACATATCAATTGTAAGAAAACTCTCTATAATAATGACTCTTCCAACAAATGAAATTATAGTTCTCCATTCATTTGGGTCTCCTTCGGTTACTCTCAAAAATGTTTTATAAAATTCCACACAGAAGTACTTCACTTATGTAATTAGATCTATTCCTGGGTATTTTATATTTCTGATGCTCAGCACTGAATTTTTTAATATGTGATAAGCAAATGAACAGAGCAGAGTATATATATTAATAAAAATTTCAAAACAAAAAATCACTATGCACAGGTCAAATATTTTTATATTTTAAAATTTATAGAAAAATCATGTAAATACACATATTTGGAAATATCACATTTATGAAAACAATACAAATATTTAAAACCTTCAAGTGTCCTGGAAAATTCCATGACAGGTAGATACTACAGTAAGCAAATGCTTCTTCATTGATATTTGATACATTCCTTAGTTTACAATAAAAACAGAGCCATTGCTTAATTTTGTCTCCCTATTTATTCATATATAACCAGTAAAATGCATTCATAGCAAAGAAATTTTATTTAGTGATAGCTAAATACACATCTAAAGCCAGTAACATTCAACATGTTAAAAAATATCACCATACTGATGCTACACAAATCAAGGTAATTGAAATATTATTATCTAACTACATTATGTAGTCCCTAACTGCAGACTTTAGAGTTTTTCTTTCATAAAATAATTGTTTCCTACTAAAATGAAATAAAGACATAAATCTCATTTGAGCTTCAAGTTAACTTTGAGTTATTTCTACAAAAATGGTTCAATAAAAAAAAACCCTCTCTAGTCCCAATTAGCTTTCTTTCTTTTTTTTGGGGGGGGAACCAAGAATCAAACTCAGGACCTTGTGCTTGCCAGGCAGGCACTGTGCTATTGAGTTCTATCCCCAACCCCAATTACCTTTCAAACTGTGAATTCTACAATAAGGAAATAGCAAAACCTAAAAATATATAAAATATTAGATGTATACAAGCTAAAAGACCCAGTAATTATTAGTTTACATAAGAGGATTCTCTGCTTTTATTCTAGAATTACCAAAGTCCTTAAATATAATTCACACTAAACTTTTAAAAATACATTAGCAAGAAAAACACATTAGCTCTTTATTGAAAATGGAAACTCAAAAAAAAAATGAAAACACAAACTCATATGCTTCTGAATTATGTTATATCTATTAATAATCATAGTAATCTTACTGTTATTAGGATAAAGAAAGTGTGAAATGACTTTAGAAGAAAGACTGTTTATAATTCTAAGATATTCCAGACATTGAAGAAAAATTTAAAAATTCAAATAACAGGCCTTTGGGCCGGCCCCCAGCTGCGCAGGCACCCAGGAGGTGGGCCCCTGGTGCCTGGGAAGCTGTGTGGCCCTCAAACCAGGCACCACCATGATATTGAGAATTATCATGACACAGAGAAGCAATGACACACCTGGCCCACCCACAGACATGTGTGAATCATTTCAACATGGAGAAATCCCTGGGAATACATGCCACACCTGGTCACTCTTGCTCCTGCCATTGAGAACCAGAAAGGTCCAGAGTAAGTGGACAAGCAGCTGCTGAATAAGGACTCAAAGAACGTGAGAATACAGACTAAGCCAGAAGACTCAGAGGTGTAGTTGACTGGGGTCACGAGAGCCGTTTGGAAGCTAGAAACCAGGAGGACCTTGCACAATACCTGGGGAGACCCCCTGGAAGCCATTCTTCCCCTAACAATACAGGCTGCGGTGGAGGAGCACATAGAGCTCCGGGGAAGTCTGCACCGAGATTCCTGTTGCCTGTGCTGACTGCTGGGGAGAGGACGCTAAGTGGTTGTGGGGTTCCAATGCAATGGGAGGCTGGAGAGAAAAAGCTACAAAAAATGGCTTTTGCCCCAGATGGCTCACTTGAATGATAGTAAGAATTGCCTCCTCAGTATTTTATAGCCGTGACAAGGAGGCCACCAAGGAGAGAAAACAAAGAGCCCGAGAAAAGGCAGCTGCTTTTGCTGCAGCACTAAGAGAAACAGACCCTAAGTCTGATTCTCGGGGCCCCAAGAAGAACTTCATGACTGCATTCATCTGCTACCACTGTTAAAAGGCAGGCCATCTCAAAAGGAACTGCCCCAAGCTCCCTGGGCCATGCCCTGAATGCAAAGGAGACCACTGGAGATCGGTCTGCCCTCTGAAGCGGAGGCCTCAGAGCTCAGACCCATCCTACCAGTTAGTCCAACAGGAATGAGGGGGCCTGGGGCATACTCTGCCTTCTCCCTCTGGCCAGACTGTCATCTCCATGGAGGAGCCCCAGGTAATCATGACTATGGAGGAGAAAGAAAACAGCCTGTTGCTAAATACAGGTGCAAGTCTCTCTGTCCTTCTTTTCAATCCTGGCCTTCCTTCCAGCTGTCATACCTCAGTGAAAGGAGTCACTGGTGAGGAGGTAATATGCTATTTTTTACAACCCTTAGGCTGTAACTACTTACTTGTTAGATCTTTCTTGCATATCTCTGTCTTCGTGAGAAACCACTTTGAAGATACCACCATGTATTACAGCAGCCATTGATATTTTTCTACTAACCTGTCTATAACTCTGTAGTGTTTGTATTGTTCCCATGCTATTTCGTAAATGGATGTTTATTATTATGTGTTTCCTACAACAACCATTGAGAATAGTTAATGATTATTCAATTGGTCACTCATGTATAGCTCTATTTATTTTCTTTAGAAGCCACTTTGAAGATACCAAAGTATAGTACAACAACTATTGATAAGCTCCTACCTCTTTTGTCTGTAACTCACTATTACTTGTCTATGTGTTTTCCTGAGAAACTATCTTGTAGATAACAATATGTAAAGCAACCATTGATAATTTCCTACCACTTTGTCTGTAATTTGGTAAGCCCCCCCATTATTACGTTATCCTTCTTTTACTCCTTAAAATAAAAAAAAATTTCAAGTAACAGTATGTTCATAAAAAAAAAAAAGTATGTTCATAAATGGATCTACTTTTTTGTTAGAATGATGTGAAAAAATAGGACTTCATCTCAGAGACTCTTAAAACCTAAGTAACCCAGAAATTATTAATCTATAATCAACCATAATATATTGATGGGAAGTTGAGATGAAAATGTTACCTGGTCAATGATAGAATTCAGCTTGGTAAGTAACAGAAATCCTCGCCCATGGACAAGGTACTGTCCAAGGGTTGCCATGTGTGTCTCCTCCTCCTCTTCCTCCCTGGCCTCCACCCTCTGAACAACTGCATTGCAAAGCCGGTTGACATCAGTCAGAAATTCACGAGCCAATGAGTTACTGTCAGTGCTCATGGCCGAGCTATAACAAATTTAAAAAAGAAAAGATTAGAAAGATGAATACAAACATACTTTTAAACTACGTATTTTGTTTGTTTTTAACTGAAGATTGACTTAAAAATACTGGCTATTTGTCTCAAGCCCTATAATATTTTCAGGTATAGTTCTAACCTACTTTGTAGGTTAAACAATTACTGCACAGCAAAAACAAGTTCCAGGTTTGAAATGCCGGAGCACAGCTGGAAAGAGGTAAGTAAAGATACTTATAGAG
Organism: Chinchilla lanigera; assembly: GCF_000276665.1. Lineage (NCBI taxonomy): Eukaryota > Metazoa > Chordata > Mammalia > Rodentia > Chinchillidae > Chinchilla > Chinchilla lanigera. The sequence continues at coordinate 4,209,492 of NW_004955492.1, read as the reverse complement.
AAGACACTAGTTAGTGTCTAGCAGCTAAAGTTATGCCAATTCACTTCTTACTACATATTTGAATCAAATAAAGGGCAATGTGACATTTTAAGACTAAGGAAAACAATAAAACAAAGCAGAAAGAAGAGAGGTGAAAACTAGATACAAATACAGAGAAAAATGTATAAAGAGTCAAAACTGAAAAATCACTAATAACAAAATATCCATAGAGTTTTAAGAGTTTTACCTTAAGACTCAAATTAGTTTTGAGATATCCAGAAACCTTTAAAAGGTTTGTAACCTAGAGATGTTAAATGATGTAAGATATATACTGCCTAGTTGTCCTTTGCCAGCTTTAGGGGAAAGCCTACACCACAGTTCTGGCTGAGAGGACAATGGACCATATGACTATACCTACTGCAAGGAGGCAGGGCTAAGCTCTGGCCTGCAATCAACAGAAGCACACCTGATTCAAGAGCAGTCAACATACATGTTGGCTAAAGATGTACAGTGCAGCTTGCAAAGGGGAACTGGTCAATCAGGTCTCTCTCTCTCTCTCTCTCTCTCTCTGTCTCTCTCTCTCTCTTTCTCTCTCTCTCTCTTTCTGGAATATGAATTAAAGGGACACAGTTATACAATGAAAGGTCACATAGAAAAGTGCCTGTGGTGGTTGTTATGACATTGGTGAGGCTCAAAAGAAGCCAACTTGGTAGAAAGACACAAACAAATTTGCCAAGAGTGGCAAATTAAACATGAAAGTGAGAGGCCAGAGAAATCCCTCTACTACCCTGATTCCTTCTCATTCTACAGCCTAATAGCATAACACCTGGATTCCTTCCAGAATTCTAGGAGATATATATCTAGGACATATGCAGTTCACAAACTTAATTCTTTCCACGATTCTGGTTACAAACCGTATTGGACACACCAAATCAAATTCAATGGTTAGGTTCAATGTTCACTAAGCTTACGGGGAAATCTGATTCAGTTCTCATCCAATTCGCTTATGACCAGAATTGTGGAAAGAATTAAGTTCATGAACCAAGGTACCACTGTATAGGATGTGGTTTATATACAGATATCCCCCAAGAGCAAGATATATAGGATATATATCCTAGATCAGTGATGGCGAACCTTTTAGAGATGAGTCCCTGAACTGTAACCCAAAACCTACTAAGTGCCAATTTCAATTAAACCTGAACGTTGAGGTTTTAGTTTAGAAAAAAAAAAAAACAACTCATACATTAACATCTTTTGTCTTTAAAGAAAAACAAAAAATATGTGTGCCCAGGTTCGGCAGCACTGTCCTAGATGTATATATCTCCTAGACATATTTCACAAATATTATTTTTATACTGAATATTGGCAAAAAGTATAAAAAATGTACATCACTCATTTTAAAATTTAGCAATAATCTCTATTTATATAATGTTGGTTCCCTATAAACTTTCATAAAGTATAATCATTCAATAATCAAATACCCTAGTTTATATTCCATCCATATTTAGCTAACTTTATGAACACATACTAGCTAATCTGTCATTGATTTTAGGATACATAGTTACTAAGTACAACACTGAAAAAGAAAAAACATTGCAACTTAACTATGATGCAATGGTTTCTTCACATTGTTGGGGATCTCAGGACCATCTATGATGCAGCATTTCTTAAGCACTGCACTACTGTTACTAGGATTTTCTTACCAAGTAGCTAACACTATTCTGTAAATTTTAACACTGCTACTTTCTTGATTTTCAGTGTTTTAAAAAGCAACCAAAAGAACATTTAAAACTCAATAGGTATAATACCAATAAACACACAAAACTCAGATGAAGTATTTACAACTTGAATGGTTATTACCCAGTTCATGCAGGAGCAGGCAAGGTCAATAACTTCACAGCCTCTGAGAGTGCTTATAAGACACTATTGCAAAATACACTGCCACTTTACAAATATTAAAATGTAAAAAGCTTAAAAGGTATGGTAATAATTAGGGCCTAGATTCTAGAAATTAATATAACAGATTGTTATAGTTTGACATGTCTTCCAACATTCATGTGTTTGAAACTTAATCCCCAAATTCATATGTTAACTGTATTTGAAGGTGGGGTCTTTGGGAGGTAATCAGGGTTAGATGAGATCGGGAGCAAAGCGCTCCTATGATGCGCTTAGTGATTTTATAAGAAAAGGAAGATGGGCAAACACACACATGACTAGAGCCTGCTTTGTTTCATTTTAATATTTTGAAAAACTTTTCACATGAGCTCTCTTACCCTTCTCTATTTGTAACTCTTTAAATTAACAAATAATATCATATGTATCACATACAACATGATGTTTTATAGTATATGTATAGAGTCTGTCAAAAGATGTACACATCAGAGAAAGAAAAACTTGTATAAATATTTTAATACTAAATTTACTGAGACATCATGAGATTAATACAAGTTACTTCTGGCCTCTATAATTATAAAAGGTACTCAAAGTGATGGCCATTAGCTTCCAGACATTTATTAGTATGGCAAACTGAAATGTGTATACATTTTTTGGGCAGACTCTATATATTATATTATGGTGAAAATTCGCCAATTAACAAATGCACTACTTCACACAGTTACGTTATGGTTAGAACACTTAACATCCACTCTTTCTAGATTTTTAAAGACTACATCATTAACTACAGTCACTATTTTGTACAATAAGTCCCTATTATCTACAAATTACAATTCTCCTGTACAATATTCATAAAAAGATTCCCATTCTTCTGTCTGACTACATTAGTTAGCATGAACAACACCAGTAGAGGTGATAGGGTGCACTTATACTTTGCCAGGCAGGGACTGAGCCATTGAGGTATATCCCCAACCTCACGCACTTATGCTTTGTACATTAAACGTTCACTTCTTCCTAAAAGGAATGTTGGACTTAACTGAATGCCCTTCAGACATTTTGAATCCCAAATGAAAAGGTAAGCATTGTATTTTAACATTTTCTAATATTCCACATACCCAGAAAAGTACAAAAAATATGCAGCCTGAGTTTATATCTAGCAATCACATCTAGCAAGCATTAACATTACACTATGTCCAGGTCATTCTGTGTGTGCATATACACATACGTGTATGTGAGCGTAAAGAAATCAAAGCTTGGGCTGGGGATGTAGCTCAGCGGCATAAATGCTTGCCTGGCAAGCCTGAGGTCATGAGTTTGATTCCCGACACCAAAAAAAAACCCCCCAAAAACCCCAAAAAACAAAAAAATAAAAACAAAACAAAAAAAAAGCTTAATTACTGGAAATCTGCACCCACACTTCTCACACCCCAGTTATTTATCATTGTATGACATACCCTTGTATTTTTTAACATGTTTATAGTTATAAAAATATTCCATACTGTTTTAACTATTTAAAAGTTATATAAAAAGGATACTCTGTGTACTTATAACTTACTTTCCTTGTCAGGTTATGTTCATTCCTTTAAACCCTCATGCAATGTGTCTCAGTGTGAATAAACCACAATCTATATGCCCATCTCTACCAAGGGAAAGTTTAGCTGTTTTTGTTGTGGGGTTTAATAAATGCTATTAACTATACAGTTTCAAGAATCAAGTGTTCTTGCTGCTAATATTTATTATATTGTATACTTACCAGTCTTTCAACACTTCTGTAACATTTAGAGTCTTTATAATTTGGGTTCATAAAGTAGAATAAAGCTTCACCTATAAAAGACAAACATATTAATGGAAATAGTGAACCAAAAATAATTTTAACAAAGTTATGACATAAAAATCAGTTTGTCTGGTGTATATCTTTTTCTGTCAGTCTGTTGCTGTGATGAATGAAACCACCAACAATATTTTTTGTAACCTCAAGAGCACACTAAAAATGCATAGCTTCAAGAAATGAGTCAAGAGTGTCCTGGACTATAATGCTATGAACATAATTATGGCTCTTTACCCTTCTTCATCCAACTCCTAATTTACACACTTTAGGTGAGTCTCAAGCACAAAAATTATCATACCGGTATCAGTTTTCTCTACACTGATTCTAGGAGGTGATAGAATACCATCTAAATACTATCAAGAAAAAAGGTGTTCACTTCAAAGTTCCTTTGGACAATCAAATTATTATTCCCCTGTTTGGGTTTTATGGTTTGCATACAGGTATCCCCCCAAAACATCATGTACTTATAAGCAGGCTTCTGGAAGGTGACTGGATTGTGGGGGCTTACAGCTGGCTTGCTATTAGGAGGTGGTGCCTGGCTTGAAGAGGCAGGTCACTGACAGCATGGCCTGTAAGGGTTTATCTCCCTTCCCAGCTTTCTCTTTGCTCTGTCCGCTTCCCTACCACCATGCTGTGAACAGTAATCCTCAGCTCTTCTCTGCTATGCCATCCTGCCTTGGATCCAGCTAACTATGGACTAAAATGTGAGCCAAATAAACCTTTCCTTCTTTAAATTGTGGGTGTTGGGTATTGTGTCCCAATGTGTTGGTTTGGGGCTTATTTTGCAAGGGGAACAATATAATACAGGACACATACTTCATATGATTACTTATAATAGTCACCCAAAGAACAGTATACAAAAGAGTGCAGGGAATCTGTCCAC
>NW_004955492.1:4195331-4204809 GCF_000276665.1 Chinchilla lanigera | reverse complement strand
AACTGGAGGCCCAGAACCCATGACAACGTCTCATGCAGACCTGTTTCATGGATCTGCTGGGAAGGCCCAAAGGTCAGTGGTGGAATCTACAAAGTCTGTGCCGGCAGGATGAAGGACCTGTGCTAGCAGGCTGAGGGATCTGCACTGGAGCCAGGAAGTGATGCTCAGAAGAACGAGAGCTCCCCCAAAAGGTACCACAGCCATCATCGACAACAGTGAGGTCCCGAGCTCCTCCGATGATCAGGATGGCCAAGTTCCCATCAGGAAAGCCAACGCAGCAATTTTTTCCTGGAGGCCGGCAGTGCATCATCTTCCTCTCCAGAACCAAGAAGCTATGCTCAAGTGAGGACCAGAGCTCCCCAAAGTGAGCCAAAGCCATTCTCAGTGCCAGCGAGGTCCCAAGCTCCTCGGAGGATGAAAACAGCCAAGTTCATCAGGAAAACCAGCTCCCCACAGCCTCTCTCAGTTCCCAACAGCTTGCCTCTTCTTCTCCAGGTCTGCCTCTTATACTGCTGGCAACAGTCCTCAGGTGGGCCTCTCACACCCAGCACCACACTTACTCAGTTCAGCTGGCGGTTATAAGTTGACCACCAGTTATCAATCCACTATACCCAACAACAAGGAAAGTAACTAAGATATGGGATAAAAGGTATTTGAGGATACATGAGAACTCAAAATACTAGAACCAAGCAATAATCAATTAACACCAAATAATTAATTAACACCTATTCTTGAATTCCCTAACGAATTCATCTTCTGTGTACAATACAATGAAAACTATTTCTAGAATACTAAAGAAAAGTTTCTACTTCTGGAATAGCAACAAGATGCTTCTCTTTAGCTACCTTTTTTCTTTTCTCTGTAGTTCTTACCAGGAAAAAACATGAAAAACATTTCATTATATTTATGAAAGTTTATTTTGAATCATCAGATTTTGAAAAGAATGACCTTTATTTTTAAATGCTCAAATCTAGAGAACTGTCAAGTTCTTTTCAGCTAGGCAAACAGTTCCTAAACCACACATATTAGGTTTTTCAGGAAAGCAGGCAGGAAATGGGACAGAGCTATGACAGACTCACAGTTTTGTGTAAATTAGGAGAACATCTTTTTACAGTGGGTGCAGCTCCACATCAGGGCACACCATTGCTAAAGTACAGGCTAGCTTTCAGTCCCATCTGCTCTCTCCATGGACCAGAACCAGTGGTCAGTGGGAAAGAAAAAAATGGAAACAAAGCTTTTGTAAGTAAGGAGGGGGAGAAGGGTTGAAGAGAGGAGAGGGGACTAGGGAAAAAAGAAGAATCAAGATATATCATGTACAGGTACAAATTCCCTATGATGAAAGTGATCATTATGTATATCTAAAATGTTCCAATAAAATTAATTTTCAAAATAAAATTATGTAAGATGAAATTACTAGTCAAATTATGAGTCTAAAAATGGTATTCCATTAATAGTTTTAATATAACATCCTCTATCTTGTGCTACTGCAAGGTAAAGCCATGTACCTTACAATGCTTAAATTATTCTAGCTAAATCAGTGTGGCTACTGAACCGAAAGTTGGAAGCCTACTAGAACTGTTTTGCTCTTTTATGGAGACATATTTCCTAGGCCAAACTGATGGATCTCTCTAATGTTCTTTTGGTTTGTTTTTTTTTCCAGTACCAGGAATCAAACTCACCACCTTGTGCTTGCCAGGCAGGCGCTGTGCCGCTGAGCTAAACCCCCAGCCCCCTTCTCTAATGTTCTTAAACTAGCATGGCTTCTTCATGTCTGTGTTTTACAAGTACAGCTTAAATATCCATAGAGTTTCATTTTACCCACAAACAATGCTAATGCCTGGAGTCAGCTGTGCCCTTCTTGATTCCTCTACTGCTCTTTCTACACAACTATATTCTAATTTTTATCACTCAATATTACACTAGATGTACATAAGTCTGGAACTGTAAATATATTTTAATAGATTTAAAGTGTCTTTAGGACATTATATATATATATTTTCCTCTGTTTCTGAACTATACAGACATCTTTAGTTACTTATCTATGTAACTGTCTTACCCATAAGGTCACAAACTCCTTAAGGCCAAGGACCTTGTCTTACTTTTTTTTGCCTTTTTTATAGTTATAATGCCAAAATTTACATTCAACATTATTACTATGATTTTCCATTTCCAATACAACTATGTTACAGTGTCACAATAAAACTTGCCCCAACAATATTCCTAGAATGTTTATATTTTTAACGTTTATCCAAAATGAAAAGTATAATAACAAATACCTATAAAATATAAATCATCTTCTCAGAGAATAATTACTTTCTCTCATACAGTGACTGGTAAACTGTAAAATAAGAACAAACTAAATAACAATCATGGCAAAAACCAAAACAATAAAAACCTGACTTCATGTATTAGCATCAACTTTTAGTTTTAAATCTTTAGAAACTTCATCAAAATGTCATATAATTCAACAAATGTTCACTGAATATTTACCATATGCCAGCTATTATTTCAGGCACTGAATATAGGGCATTATTAAAATCCCCACCTTCATAGATTCTAGTGGGGTAAAGGACAAAAACATATATACACCAGGCAGTACTAAGTACTATGAAAAAGTAGAGCCCTGTGAGTATACAGAGTGACAGCAATGCTACTTTAGAAGGTCTGAAGAGGTGCACTTTTAACAAAAACTTGAACAGAAGGTAAAAAATGGCCATAAGGGAATCTGGAAAATATATACTTCAAGGTAGTGAGATAATATTTGCCTGACGTACTGGATACTGAATGCAAGAGGAAAAGAAGTCAAGAGTGACTACAATGATAGAATGAGAAAAGTCACTCAGACCCACTTCTCAGGAACTGAAGTGGGATGTGAAAAGAAGAAACAGAAGTGCTCCCCTGGAAGGATTTCTTCCTCAAAATGCAACCCCCCAAAAAAAAGACTACAAGGTTTTCCAGCCTGTGAGAATAGTACTGCTTACTGGTAAGTAAGATGACAGAAGAGCAAGCTAGGAAGGAAAATAGAGTTGTATTTCAGCTATGTTAAGTTTTCAAGTCTATTAAAAACTCAGTAAAGGATGTCAAATAGGTAACCAGAGATACAAAACCTGAGTTCAAGTAGAGAGGCTGGAACTGGTGAACTGATACGAGAATCCTTAGCACGCAGGTGCATTTCTGAAGCCAGAAGACTAGAAGGGATGAAATAACCCAGAGCAGTGCTATCCAAGAGACCCTGCTGAGATGATGGGACTGTTGTGTAATCGCTGCTATCTAACACAGCTGACAAAAGCCACATGTGGCCAGTGCTGCCAAAATGAATGGTGGGAATCTAGAGAACGAGTATAGGTCTAGGACAGAGCCCTGCCTGGGCTAAGCATGACTGAGGCAGGGATAGGAGGAGCATCCAGCACAGGAGGAAAAGAAGAAACAGCAAGTGAGGTGGGAGGAAAATCAGAATGGTGTCTCCAAGACCAAATGCAGAAAGTGTGTAACAGAAAAGAGTGAACAATCATAAAAAATACTGCTAAGTGAGGAGAGGAAGATTGAGAATTGACCACTAGATTTAGCTATATGGAAGTTCCTAACAACTGTGTCAAAGAATGCTCAGGGGATTACGAAAGAGTGATGAAGAAATGAAAGCAAGCAGATTAGACAGCTCTTTTGGAAAGTTCTGACATAAAGTATACAAGGAAATGGGGAATAGCTTGAGGGGCTTGGGATAGGAATTTGTTTTTAAAAGATTGACATTAGAGCATGTTTGTAAGCTGAGATACAACCTAGTGCTCCAACAGAGAAAAAAAATTGATTAAAAAAACCTAGAATGAAAAGAAACACTTGTATGGTGGCACACACCTATAATCCCACTACTCTGAGTGGCTGAGGCAGAAAGATCATGTTTGAGTTCAGTCTGAACAACTTAGAGACATAGTGAGACCCTGTTTCAAAATGAAAAATAAGGAATAGGGATGCAGTTCAGTGCTAAAGCTCTGGTTCAATTTCCAGTACCAGTTCTGGGAAAGAGAGAAGGAGAGGAAGAGAAGGATAAGGAGAGAGGGAGGGGAGAGGGAGAGAGGGGGAGAGGGGAAGAGGGAGAGTGTGTTGGTTTGGGGCTTACTTTTGCAAGGGGAACAATATAATACAAGACACATATTTTATATGATTATTTATAATAGTCACCCAAAGGACAATATACAAAAGAGTGCAGGAAATCTGCCCACACACTAAGACCAAGGAATTTAGCCGAGGGCCTGTATCCCACAGAAATGTCCTGCATGAGTCCAACTGAGGACTGGGTAAGGCCCAAAGGTCAGTGATGGAATCTAGGAAGTCTGTGCCAGCGGGATGAAGGATCTGTGCTAGGAGGCTGAGGGATCTGCAATGGAGCCAGAAAGTGATGCTCAGAAGAACCAGAGCTTCTCTGAAAGGTACCACAGCCATCCTCAGCAACAGTGAGGTCTTGAGCTCCTCCAATGATCAAGATAGCCGAGTTCCCATCAGGGAAACCAACGCAGCAAGCCTCTCTTAGAGACTGGCAGTGCACCATCTTCCCCTCCGGAGCCAGGAAGTGATGCTCGAAGTGAGGACCAGAGCTCCCCCAAAGTGAAGCAAAGCCATTCTCAGTGCCAACGAGGACCCGAGCTCCTCGGAGGATGAAAACAGCCAAGTTCAACAGGAAAGCCAACATAACGAGCTTCTCCAGAACAACCAACAGCTCCTTACAGCTTCTACTAGTTCTAACAGCCTTTCTCTGCTCCCAACAGCCTCTTTAGTTCCCAAAAGCCTTTCTTCTTCTTCTCCAGGTCTGCCTCTTACACTGCTGGCAACAGTCCCTAGGTGGGCCTCCCACACCCAGCACCATGCTTACTCAGTTCAGCTGGGGGTTATAAGTTGACTACCAGTTATCAACTCACTATAGGGAGAGAGATTGATTTCTATCAACAATACAGCTAAAATGAAGAGAATTCAAATGTATGGGTAGAATAACAGTGACAGGTCTCTAACAGGATAAGAAACGTGAGAATACAGGAGTATAGATGTAGGAAGATTAGAATATTTGGCAGTGGAAATTCTTTTTCAGTGCTTCTGTTTTCTTTGTGAAATAAACAACAAGGTTACTAGCTGAGAGTGAGAAGTGAGGAGGAGGTGTTAAACTGAGTGTAGCAGGGTAAAAAACAGCAGCCTCTAAAAGACTTCCCACGAAGGTGCTAATGAGCTTAAGGTAAGACTGAGTTCCGTTGTTTAATAACAGTAGCCATACTATGATCCAATTCCCCCCCTTGTGTCCCAAAGGACAGAGTGACAGAATGACTGTCAAATACACCATGGAAATCTATATATGTATTGCTGAGGCATTCTGAGGCATTCTCCTAACATGCACATGTAGTATTCCTACCAAAAGTGGGAACTGAGTTATCTAGAATGAATTCTTAAAAAATCCACATAGCCTTTACTGCTCATCTTTTTTGTTTGTAAATATTTTTAAATCTTTTAAAGTGATCCCTAGAGTCTTTTGTGAAGATTACATCAATTTACTAAAATCTTAGACTACATCCTTTTTAATGTTGGAACTTTATACCACTACTGTCTACAAGTATTCACATTTGCCATAATTACTCAAAGATTACAGTTCAGCAAAGATATTAACAAATCTTCTCAAAATCTGACTGTGAGATGTGAACTTGTTCAGAGCAGCCAGAGTTTCTGGTACAATCTCCTCCCCAGTCCTGGGCTAAAATTTTTTTCCTATTATTTCTTCTACTTTCCCCTGTATTAGTCTGCATATAGATCATTCTTCACATCAGAGAAGACAGAAAACAAGAAGCTGACAGTTTCATTCATACTCTGTGTCCATATAGGGGCTATCTGTCAATAAGACTGTACTATTTATCATTATTGTTCTCTATGTATAAAAGAAGGTCAGCCTCATCTTTTTTCAGTACCTCAGCACATTATAAGTCATGACCCACATACACTGTAACTGTTAGGGCTGCTCCTATATAACAGCATTTTTTTGTGCCTTGTCCCTTCTGTGTTCTGGTCAGCGCTAGCAAGGACACTGCATTTACCACTGAACTTAAAAGTCTTAGGCTCAACAACAGGGCCAGAATGGCCCCTAGGTCACTGAGCTTCCTTCTCAAGTAGCCATTATCTAGAGAAAGGGGTCCACTGTGCTATACTTCCCCTTTCCACAAATTCATTAATTCAACTAATATTTATTAGCCACTTTAACACAAATATATTAATCTGCTTTCATGCTATCTTCCCTAGTTTCTGAATCTGTTCGAAACAGCCGATTATGCATATAACAGCATCGAGCAATGCTGAAAACCAAGGACCTAGAAGCAGCAGACGGGGAATCTAGCCCTTCCCAGCCAGTCACAAACAGCAGTATGAAGTTTGGCTTTTTCCCCTAGAGGTGTTGCACAAATCCTAGGAGATTATACAACATTAGTAAACACAGTTGTAGTTGTATTTAATCGTGCAGCGCTATCTGAACATGTTATGGGAGAGTGCGCCATCTGGAGGAAGAAAAGATCATGGAGGCCTTCCCTCTGGACAGTGCCAGCAAGAGACTTCTGCTTTCAGATGTCCTTTCCAAGGTAGCAAAGAAAATAAAAAGCAAAGGAGTGTTTGTATTTTCTACAACTTATGGATACAGAAAGGCCACAATTTAGGCAGCTTTCTTAAAAATACAGATTGACTGATATGGACTTTACACTAAGTCCCACCTCTCCAGAGCTCAATAATACATATTGATGATAATTCATAATTTTCCCAGATACATCATATATATTCCTTATATCACATCACCACAATAAAAAAAAAACTTCAGAAAGAAAAATACACCACTTATACCATTTCATAAGGAACATAGATTGCAATGCATATGAATAATTTAAAATCATACATTTTCATAACGGCAGAAACTTCAGACATCATATTCTCTAATTCCACTTTCCACAGGGTACAACAGATGAGGTCCATAGAACTGGATTCCCATGCTAGTTGTCTTATGAGTTATATGATATTTTTAGAACTAATTAACTAGAACTAAAATGAATGAGTTTAGAGGATACAGGGCTTCTTTTCTGTCAGATCCATTAAAAATTACACACTGGACTTTAACACTAAAAATAAAATTAGACAATTGGACTTTAACACTAAATACTAACTCTAAATGTTATCCAAAGCTTTTATTCAAATCCACTATATTTCAATAGCTACACGTAAAAACCAGATTTAAAAATCTCTCTTTACAAACTTTGGTAACTATAGCACAAAGTTAAATGCAGCAACTTGGGGGAAGGGGAGGGGAGACCACAAACCAACTTTGCTTGTATCAGTAGAATTCTCTTTAAAATATAAGCTAGTTAAAGTGTATCAGTTAGATTAAATTATGTAATATTTAAGCAAGAGAATGCTTGATAATCTAAACTTTCTGTGTAACTCTTTAGTCAACACAAGATGTGTTAAGCAATAACCACCAAGATGATTCCCAACTAAAGACTTAAAACAGAAAGCTAGCTGGGCATGGTGGTATGCATCTGTAATCCTAGCACTGGGGGGGGGGGGCGCTGAGGCAGGAGGATCACTGTGAGTTCAAAGCCAGCCTGCACTACAAAGTGAGACCCTGTTTTAAACAAACCAGAAAGCTTGTTAGGAGTATTATTTATATACAATATACTTCTTAATATAAGCCTCTATAACCTGTACAAAATAAATTATGTATAATAATTTCTCAAAAGTATATTTATTATCCAATTTTATAGTGAAGCAATATTACATATTGAAAGCAAAATCTGGTTGTAACTGAATATGGAAAATTAGATACATTTTAATGGGCTTTGTTTTACAAAATTTCCCCTGAAATTTAAAATGTTGATCAGAGAAAGCTATAATATGTTGACAAAGGAACTAAATTAGATAACATGAATAAGAGAACCTATAAAAACCACTTTAGCAATAAAAGGTTTCGCACACTGAAATCCTGCATAATACAAAGCACAAGCCCATAATTATCAACAATTTACCATACTGGGGGCATGTTCAATTTACATTAAACCAATTAACTTCAAAAGAAATGATAGCAGTTGTTTAGAGCTCAGGTCCTTCTTGCCAAATATTGAACCTGATTTTCTTGAGTGTGTGCTAAAGATGGTCGGTCTGGAAGTTAGGAGGTCATGTTAGGATTGAAGCTTCAAACTCCTTAGACACAGTACAAAGCCTGAGGAAGAAAACGCTCTTGTCTTTATACTATAGGCCCTACAGAGTGTGAGTAACAACCTACACCTCCACGGCAAAATGAATTCAGGGTTCCAGCTTGAACTGCAGCAACATATTCTGCCTGTCTCCTGAGGTACCCTACCTGTTAGGAAAAGAGGAGATTCCTATACGTCCTCCAACCCACCGTGGCTGTGACCATCCAAGCAGAGCTCCAAAAAGTACTGGCAGCAGCACCGAGGCAAACAGCAGCCCAAATAAACCTCATGAGGTAATCTCAGCACCTCTCCAAACCCTTCCCATGGTTTTCCAATGATTTTCTCAGTGCCACGTTCATGCATACTATACTTTAAATGCCCTGGAGAAGAGGAATCCTATGGACAGAAATACATCATGTAGATAATCTTTCGCATTCTAAACAACCACCTTAGAAATGAACATTTGGGACTCAATCATTTGTGAGAAGTACCTGCCGGACATAGTTCAGCAGCATAGTGCCTGGCAAGTGCAAGGTTGTGAGTTCGATTCCCAGTACCCCCCTCAAAAAATAGTAATTGCTATACTCGAATGTTTTCAACTAACACTGAGGTAATAAATTGACTGCCAGAAAAATAAAAATCATCAGTTTGCATTTTATTATTTTAGAATGAGAATCTATTCTATAATCAATATTCAGAGAACTAAATGACCTATAGATTAATGATCATGTTACCTTCCTTAGGATTTTACAGATAAGAACCTTAAGGCAAATGTTTGATTAAGAAATTTCCCAAGAGTCATGGACTTAGAAGGTAAATCTACGATTGCTATCCAGTGTTTTTCTTAATACTGCATAAGGTTTAGGAGTATTTTTCATAGTCAAACTCTATCTTTCAGAATGCTACCTGTCAGATCATTTCAGTAATTAGGTCTAAGCAGTCTCTCAGCCATGTGTATCACTGACACCTCCCTCTGACAAATCAACTCTTCCTTCCTCATTCCTGTTCCAGTAATGGCCTCTTCCCAGTGAGAAACCAGAATAGTGCTTCTTCTGGGCCAGGACAGTTTTCCCTCTTGACCTCTTGCTGGTTCACACTACACATCAGCTCTATAAACTTGGGTAATTCCTCTTTCTAAAGCCTTAAGAACAACAATGCTGTTTTCACTTCTTAAGGACAACCAACTTCCTGCCAACTAAATTTCTGACTTCTTGCTCTATCGTTTCATGCTATCTTTTCCCATGTTTCCACAGTTTTCATTTAACCAAGAAGTAAATGAC
>NW_004955492.1:4127073-4194210 GCF_000276665.1 Chinchilla lanigera | reverse complement strand
GCTTTTTGCCGCTGAGCTAAATCCCCAGCCCGACCTTGCTAACTTCTAATATGATTGACTACCACACATCTAAAGCTACTAGAAGTCTTTACAGACATAGCTGGTTTAATCTTCAAAACAATCTTATATGTACCATTAGTATTTGTTCCTCATTTAGGAAACAAACACAGTAAGTTTGGCAACTCCCGAAAGTGTCAGAACTACTGTCAGTGCCAGGGTGCAGACTCAGGCAATCTCTCAGCAGTTTGTATATACTGACCCCTCCCTCCAACAAACCAACTCTTCCTTCCGCACGCCTATTTCAGTTTATGGCCTCTTCCCAGACAGAAACCAGAATACTGCTTCCTCTGGGGTCTAGACAAATTCTCCTTCTTCACATCTTGCTCATTCATACTATTCACCAGGTCTATAAACTTGTGTACTCTTTCTAAAACCACACTTTTTTATCTCCACAACTAAGATCATAAGAGTACCTACAGTTGTTGTTAATATTAAAAATAAATGCAAGAGCTCATTTAGAATGCACAGGACAGTGACTGGCAGATTGGAGAAAGATCGATAATCATTAGCTATTAACATCATCAACCTCAATCTGGTCCTTCTCCTCTGACGTCATGTTGAAACATTCTTAGGTTCTCATCTCCTCTCCCCCTTGCCTGTACCAACAATCTGCTAATTGGTCACCATGTCTATGGTCTGGTTTCCATCCAATCTAAATTGTACAACGGCTGAAGATGATGCTCAGAGTCCTGAAATCACAAAAAAACACTCCAATGTGTAGGACATAAGATTCTGACTCTCCTTCAGAGTATGCAATATCCTCCACCCTTTTAGTCTTTCCAATCTCCCAAAACTTCTCCTAATCCACTCTCTACTCTACTACTTGAGGACTCTTTCTCAACACTATTTCACTTATTTTTTATCATATTGCTTTGGCTATAGAAATTCCCATTAATTCCCAATTAATTACTTTTCTACATGCTTCTATCTTAGCACCCATCGCACTGTACTATTTCTTTCAAACTATATTATACACTCCTTAAGAAGGAATTGAGCCAGGCATGATGGTGCACGCCTGTAATCCCAGCATTCAGGAGGCTGAAGCAGGAGGACTGCTGTGAGCTCAAGGCCAGCCTGGGCTACACAGTGAGTTCAAGTCCTGCCTGGACTACATAGCAAGACCCTGTCTTCAAAAAACAAACAAATAAACAGACAAAAAACTGAAAACAAAAAAAAAAAAGAAGGAGGAGGAACCAAGAGCAGTGGCACATGCCTTAATCCCAGCACCCTGGGAAGTGGAGGCAGAACGATGGCAAGTTCAAGGCGAGCCTAGGCAACTTAGCAAAACCTTGTCTCAAAATAAAAAATAAAAATAAAAATGATTGAGGATATAGCTCAGCGGTAAACTGCTTTTTCAGAATGCGTGTGGCCCTGGGTTCCCCCATAGTGGAAAAAAATATTCATTTAAGGCTAACTGAATAGACACACTGTGCCTTTCTCTATTCAACAGCAAGCACTGAAGGCATTTAAAAAGGTACTTACATATACCTAAAAACATTACAAATTTTTTATATTAAAAAACTTCAGTGATAAATTTTTGTTTATCATACTATGTCAAAGATTATACTTCAAAACAAAAAGATTAAAATTCAGAGAATACAGTTTAAAGGTTCTCAATTACAAGCATGATAGTATTTCATACCTCCTAAAGAAACACTAACCACTTTGGATCTTTAAATGTGAAATGAATATAATAAAATAGTTTGTATACCAATTCTATAATTATCAACACTTTTTCATATCTATTTTGTATATAATGAAAATCTATAAAACAAGTTTTAGAAATACTGAACACAGATATTTATAAGTTTCGAAGATAGCCTCAAGGTTAGACAGCACTAGCTTCTTTATGTCTTCTATGACTTGTACAGAATACAATTACCTTTCCTTTTGTGTGTACATGTATGTTTGTGCATACGTGCTTGTTCCTGGGGATTAGATCCAGAGTTACATCCCAAGGCCTTTTTATTTTGAGACATAGTCTAAATTGCCCCTACTCAAACATGCTATCTTCCTGCCTCAACCTCCCAGAGTGTTGAGCTTACAGGTGTGTACCACCATGCCCAGCTGGTTTTCCGTTTAATAGAAAAAAAAAATTACATCAATGAAATCAGTTATAGAAAAATGTGCTTGTTTTATAAAACATTTAATACCAAGAAAGAGGCCAGGCGTGGTGGTGCACACCTGTAAGCTCAACACTCTGGGAAGCTGAGGCAGGAGGACTGCTGTGAGTTTAAGGTTAGCCTGGGCTACACAACTGAGTTCAAGGCCAGCCTGCATACACAGTAAGACCCTGTCTCAAAGCAAAGCAAAACAAAACAAAACACAGATAAACAAAAAATATCAAATTGAGATCCAGCTACTGAATCTACTGCTATCTAATAATCCATGAAAATGGATACTTAGAGGAGACGGGCTATCACTGTGCTCTGAAAGTAGACATGAAAAGAAAAGCAGTTAAAGTTATAAGTGAAAAGTTTTAAGTGAATCACACATAGGAGGCAAACCAGTACATGATTCCATAGCGCTCAAGCATCTTTTAGTTATGGAACTGAGGTAGTATAGAAGAAATAAAGAGTAGAAAAAAGACAAGAAATTCAATTTTTGATCTCCCTTATTACCTTGAAATTTTGGGCGAGGTTCCTGCTCAGCTCTGCAAATAGGCATATGATGTGGTTTGTGGTTTGTGCAAGGAAAATAATATAATACAAGACACATATTTTGTAAGATATTTTATAATAGTCACCCAAACAATCATATACAAAGAGTGCGGGAAATCTGTCCACACACTATATACCAAAGAATCCAGCTGAGGGCCTGGATCCCATGGAAATGTCCTGCATGAGTCCAACTGAGGCCTCAGAGCCCATAACAATGCCTCCCACAAATCCAACTGGAGGCCTAAAACCCATGACAATGTCTCATGTAGGCCTGTTTCATAGATCTGTGCTGGGAAGGCCCAAAGGTCAGTGGTGAAAGCTAGAAAGTCTGTGCCAGCAAGATGAAGGCTCTGTGCTAGCAGGCTGAGGAATCTGCACTGGAGCCAGAAAGCAATGCTCAAAGTAAGAACCAGAGCTCCCCTGAAAAGTACCACAGCTATCCTCAGTGACAGTGAGGTCTTGAGCTCCTCTGATGAGGACAACTGAGTTCCCATCAGGAAAGCCAACGCAGCAAGCTTCTCCAGAAGACTGAGCAGTGCACCATCTTTCCCTCCAGAGCCAAGAAGCAATGCTCAAGGTGAGGATCAGAGCTCTGCCAAAGTGAACCAAAGCAATTTTCAGGGACAACAAGGTCCCAAGCTTCTGGGACAATGAGAACAGTGGAGTTCATCATAAAAGCCAGCATGACAAGCCCCTCCAAGAGAACCAACAGCTCCTTACAGCTTCTACCAGCTCCCAACAGCCTCTCTCAGCTCTCAATAGCCTCCTTCTTCTTCTCTAGTTCTGCCTCTTATGCTGCTGGCAACAATCCTCAGGTGGGCCTCCCACACCCAGCAACACGCTTAGCTGGGTGTTACAAGTTGGCCACTAGTTGTCAATCCACCACAGCATGTTAATCATTTAAGTGGTGTATGCATTACAAGGTTATTAGCTCTAAATCTAGTCTGTGTCATCCCCTCTTCAAGACACCAAGGTAAGAGTAAAGTAATTTTTCAGAGTTTGCAGGGACACCCAAATGCCAGCTTTTCACAACATCCATTTCCAGACCCCTGAAGCAATGCCTAGAAGTCTACAAAGGTGTACCCACCTCAGGTTTCAGGAAAAGCAAACCTGCAGACCACCTCATGATGGGATCACATCTCCACAGAAGAAATTACACTACCTCAGAAACTGAAGCAAGAACAATCATTTCAAGGGAACCAAACTGCCATTCAAGCCATAGGACTCCTCCAGAGCTATGACACCAGAACTGAGATAATGATTGACTGGACCTCGGCTTACCTCAGCCATTCCACAAAAGCTGGCCTCAGGCTTTTGTAATAAACCCAGTCTGAACCTCCTCATCAGAGTAGGCCCCCCTCCAGCTGCTCCAGCTGGAGTCCTTTTCCTATTTACCTTTACTTTCTTTCTTTTTTTTGTTTCCCATTTTTTTTCCAGTACCAGGAATCAAACTCACGACCTTGCACTTGCCAGGCAGGCACTGTGCCGCTGAACTAAATCCCCAGCCCTCTCTCTTTTACTTTCTAACTGTGCTTAATAAATGTTCCTAAGTCTCATATGGACACATCCTGATTCCTCCTCTGTGACAAAAGCCAAGAATCTATTCAGTGGGCTGAGTTGAGGTCCTCATCTCCTCTTTGGGGGACCTCCTCAGACTCTATCTAGTGAGAGAATTACTTTCTTGAAACCTATTAAAATGTTCAAAAGATTGGTAGTATTGAGGCAGAAGAAATAAAGATATGTACAAACAAGGAAAACTGTAATTTTAAAATTGTACTTTTAAGAAACTGCAGCTTCAGGATATAATCAAAATTATTCAAGATTATTATGTCATTTTCCCCCTTCCAAACACTCAAAATTTCTAAGAGTCTTAAAAATATACAATATGCCAGGTGTGGTGGCAAGCCCCTATAATCCTAGCACTCAGGAGGCTGAGGCAGAAGGATCACTGAGTTCAAGGCCAGTCTAGGGTACAAAGTGAGTTTAAGGCTAGCCTGAACTGCACAGTGAAACCCTGTCTCAAAAAAGACAAAAAAATAAATAAAAACAAAAACAACAACACCACCAAAAAAACAGGTCCATGCCTGTCATCTATAAACTGGGCCTACACTTTTTTCCCCAGTACTACAGATCCACAAATTTCACAGATTTCCACCCAAAGCATATAAATACTCTCACCTCCAGACCATAATGCACCTCACCCCTTGAACACCTGCACTCCTTTCTGAGTGTATACTACTTTGATTCTGCCTAATAAATCTGCCTATGCATCTCAATGATGTGAAATGAATGCTTTTCTGTGATGAAAATCAGTGAACCTATTTGCGTTGGGGGTTGGGGTAGACTGGGGGATAACTTGAGGTCCCCATCTGCCCTTTGAGGGGACCACTTGAGAACTCATCTGGTAAAATAATACTAGGCTAAAAAATCAAGAAATTTTCAGGTTTCTGTTTTGCCTCAAACTCACTTTAGGATCTCAGGCAAGGTACCTAACCCTTCTGATTCCCATTATTCTTATAGACACATTTAAAAAAAAAAAAACCTAGATGATTTCTAAATGTCCTTTTGGGTTGTTTTATGAAAGTTTAACATTCAGAAAGTATAGACCTCAAGATCTATTTAAGATTACAGTTACATATCTTAGACCTAAGTATTTTTTCTTTTTTCCGGTACCGGGAATCAAACTCACAACGTTGCGCTTGCCGGGCAGGCGCTGTGCCACTGAGCTAAACCCCCAGACCCCAGTTACATATTGTAAATGTTTCCTTATGGTGTGAATTACCAGGTTTTGTCAAGATTACTGATAGTCTATCTTTCAAAAATATAGAGAAAATAAATATATTTCAGTAGCACAGAATAAATGACTTGAGGAATATTCTCCAAAATGTATAAATAAGACTAACATAGAAAAAAACTTCAAGAATAATTTTCAGCATCACTGTCCTTGAAATCATCAATAAGAGAAAATTCAGAAAATGGCAAAGGATTTTAATCTTTAACAAATCTTAAGTCTAAATGCAGTGAAGTTCAAAAAAGTCTAAAGAAGTAAATATAAAAAGTAGGATAAGAGTAAGCTGACAGGTAAACGTAGCTGTCTTTTAAGTCACACCAGGGGAAAAAAAACCTTTTGACACTGGCCAGGAAATACTTAATTTTACACTCCAATGAATCAATAACCAGAAGTGATAACAATGAATATATTTTATGAATTGCTAAGTATTTTTGTTACCCTTTCAAATAGGTCACATTATTACAATAAAGGAGGAAATCATTCTATTGTCTTAATTTCATAATCCAAATTTGGCAGAGTAATTATGCTGTTCAAATATTTATGCAATTATGACTATTATTCTTATATCTAAGGAACAAAGACAAGTGAATTAAAGAACTATTAAGAATTATAGCAAGCCAGGCATGGTGGTACACGCCTATAATCATAGCACTCGGGAGGCTGAGGCAGGAGGATCATTTTGAGTTCAAAACCAGCCTAGGCTACAAAGTGAGCTCAAGGCAAGCCTGAACTGCACAGCAAGACCGTGTCTCAAAAAGACCAAAAAAAAAAAAAAAAATTATAGCAAAGCACAATTTGATGAGATAAATTTTAGAGAAGAAAAAGAAAAATCATTATTATTGCTCCTTTAAAAAGTTCATAATATAGTACTTAAAAAACATACAGATTTAATTTTATTTGTGCTAAACAGAAATTACTAAACAAAATTCAGCGAACAATCAAATGCTACAACAAAAAATTTAAGCATACTTAACCAGGAAATATTTCCAATGTACAAAGACAGAGTTAATTTTTTTAAAAACATATGTACAAGAATAAATCCTTAGGAAATAATAAATTCATCTGAACAACAATCTTACAGATAAGGCATGGCTATACCATTCCCCAAAACAGTGCAGAAAAAAACAGAACCCTAGAGTTCTACTTTTTACACTCTAGATGCAAAATTTCCAGTATTTCATCCAAATGAAGGTTATAAACACTTACCCATTCCAGTTTTTGATAAATTTTAGTTCTTACAAAGTCTGTCTACTTGGTTTAAAATGTATCTCCTCTTACATTCATCCTTTAGATGACAATAAAATCACTGAGAGGACATTACCAGTTTTATTTCCAGGTGTCTCTCATTTTAACCCTTCATATCCACTGGCTTCTTTGACTGCCTACATTTTTTTAAAAAAGGAAAGAAAGAAGGGAGGGAGGGAGAGAGGGAGGGAGGAGTTTTATTGACACCTCCTCTTTCAAGATTATTCAAGGGTAGTCTATAATGAAAATAGTCTTCTCACTTCACCTTAACTCTCAGTATGCTGCAGCCTGCCTTTTGCCCACACTACCAAAGCTACCCAGGTAAAGATCAGCAATAACTTTCTAATTGTCCAATTCATCCCAACAGACTTGTTTCAGTACTTACCTGATTTGATCTCCCTAAGGAATATGAAGCACATAAAACTATTCATCATTCATTTTTTAACCCTTTTTTCTCTCTTGAATTATAAGCGTGCGTGCAAACACACACACACATACACACACACACCCCAAACACATCTATTTGTATCACTTAGTTGTCTTCTTCTGACTCCTCAATTTTCTTGGCTGCATTCTTTTGCCATCTCCTCATGCTGGTGAGGCTCTGGATTCTTTCCTCCTCACTTCTCTTTGTGATCTCCTCTGATGCTCTCAACAACTTCTAAGGTTTCAAGTACCACTTATATGTTAATAACTTCCCAATGTTCATCTAGAGATGAATCCAAAAAAAGAGATGAGTCCAGAACTTTCTTCAAATCCCTAGATCCTTATTTAAGAAGACTGCATTGGGAGCTCTATTCAGAAATCTTGGCCTGTGCCTATGGCTTCAAGTGCTTTCCCTATGATATCTTCCAGCAATTGCAAATTTTTTGGTTTAAAATTTAGATCTTTGATCCACTTTGATTTGACTTTAGGTTAGGAAATAAGAATCTACTTTCAATTTTCAGCAAGTGAATACCCAGTTCTCCCAGCACCATTTGTTAAAAGAGGCTATCTTTTCTCCAATGTCTTGTTTAATTTCTTTTTTCTTGGAGTTCTGTAATTTTCAGTGTATAGGTCTTCCACCTCCTTGGTTCAGCTGTTCCTACATATTCAATTTTTTAAAAGACACTATGAATGGAAATGTTTCATGGCTTCTGTCTCAAGGATTCATTATTGGTGGTTAAAAACACTGTTGACAGGGGCTGGGGATTTAGCTCAGTGGCAAAGCGCCTGCCTGGCAAGCGCAAGGTCATGAGTTCGGTTCCTGGTACCGGAAAAAAACAAAAAAAAAAAAAAACAAAAAAAACACTGTTGATTTTTATGTGATTTGGTACTCTGCCATTTTGCTAAATTAGTATATCAGATTTAAAAGTCTTCTGGTGGAGTTCCATAGGTCTTCCATGGGAAAAATTACATACAGAACAATTAGACCAAAAAATATTAAGAGTTGAATCACACCTTCAAACAAATAAATATAATAAATATCTACAAGGGTTCCACCCAATGACAACAGAATTCACATTCTACACAGCAGCAAATGGAACTTTCTCAAAAACAGATCACATACTAGTTCATAAAGCATGCTTTAATAAATACAAAAGAATCTAATTATGCATATTATCAGATCATAGAGCAATGAAACTAGAAATCAATGGCAAAAAAACACATGGATATTAAACAATATACTCTTGAATAATCAATGGGTCACAGAAGAACTCAAGAAAGAAATCAAGTAATTCCTAGAATCAAATAATAATGCCAGTACAACATATCAGAACCTATGGAACACAATGAAAGCAGTCTCAAGATGAAAGTATAGCTGTAAATACCCACATTAGAAAAACTGAGTGAGCCTAAATAAATAACTTAATGATGCATTTCAAAGCCCTAGAAAAACAGGAACAATCCAAATCCAAAGCTAGTACAAAGAAGAAAATTATAAAGATCAGAGCAGAAATTAATAAAACTCAGACTAAAAAAAAAACAAAACAAAACACAAAGAATCAATAAAGAATTGGTTCTGGGAAAGAATAAAGAAAATGTATAAACCCTTAGACAATCACACCAAAAAGAGAAAAGATACGTATTAATGCAATTTGAAATCCAAGAGTGAAATCACATTGAACACTGCCAAAATCCAGATGATTATTGATAATTATTTCAAAAACCTGTACTCCAAGGCATTAGAGAATCCAGAAGAAATGGGTAGATTCCTAGAGACATATGAATTACCAAAACTGATCCAAGAAGGTATAAAACCCTTGAACACACCAGGCACGGTGGCACACAGCTGTAATCCCACCACTTGAGAGGTTGAGATAGGAGGATCACTGCAAGTTTGAGGCCAGCCTGGTTCAAGAGCAACCTGAACTGCATTTCAGAAAAGGACACACACACAAACAATCCAATAACAGGCAATGAAACTGAAACTGAGGCAGTAACAAAAACCTACCAACTAAGAAAATCCCAGGAGTAAATGGATTCAACACTGAATTCTACACGAACTGCAGGAATGATATAATGATAATACTCAAAATTGTCAATGAAATTGAAAGGGAAGGAGTACTGCTGAACACATTCCTGGAAGCTACCACTGTCTTGATTCCAAAACTAGACAAAGATTCAATTAAAAAACAAAACTACAGGCTTGTCTCTTTAATGAATATAGAGGTAAAAATCCTCAACAAAATAATGGCAAACAAAATGCAATAAACCATTAAAAAGATCATATGAGATGACCAATGAGGCTTCATACCAAAGATGCATGAATGGTTCAGCTATGCAAATAATGCATCACATAAAAAAAGCAAAGACAAAAAAGATACGCTCATCTCAACTGACACAGAAAAAGCCTTTGACAAAAGCCAACATCTATTCATGATGAAAACTGAAGAAAACGGGCTGGAGATTTAGCTCAGCGGCAAAGCGCCTGCCTGGCAAGCGCAAGGTCATGAGTTCAATTCCTGGTACCGGAAGAAAAAAACAAACAAACAAACAAATAAAACTGAAGAAAAGGTACAGAAGAACCTTATCTCAATCCAATAAAAACCAGTTTATGACAAACTGCCAACAATACACTGAATTGGGGAAAACTGAAAGCTTTTCCTCTGAAATCAGGAACAAGTCAAGGATGTCCACTCTCATCACTCCTGTTCAATACAGTACTCAAAACTTTAGCCACAGTAATTGGCCTAAAGAAAGAAAATAATATAGACAGGAAAGGAAGAAGTCAAACTATTCTTATTTGCAGACTACCTGATCCTTTATGTAGAAGAACTAAAAAATTTAGCGAAAGGACTCCTAGAACTAGTAAATTCAGCAAGGTAGCAGGATACACACAAAAATGAATAGCGTTCCTGTATACCAATAGTGAATCCATTGAGAAAAAACTCAGGAAAACAATACCATTTACAATAGCTTTAAGAAAAATTAAATACTTAGGAATTAACCTAACAAAAGAAGTAAAGGGCCTCTGTAACAAAAAATGTAATATTCTGAAAAAGGAGATAAAAGACAACATCAAAAAATGGAAAGCTATCCCCCATTACTGTCTAGACAGAACCAATATTGTCAAAATGGCCACACTTTCAAAATAATATCCAGAGGGGGCTGGGGATTTAGCTCAGTGGCACAGCGCCTGCCTGGCAAGTGCAATGTCATGAGTTCAACTCCCAGTACCGGAAAAAACAAAACAAAAAAAAATAACAATAATAATATCCAGATTTAATACAGTTCCATTTTTAAAAATGTTCTATTATATTACGTAGTAACTCAGAATCAATCATCACTCTGAAAACTTGCTTTACCCTAAGTTCTGGCTAGATAAAGCACTCCAGGTTTTACTCTGAATTGTTTCTATAAAACTACCATTGCTTCTAGTTGTTTTTTTTTTTTTTTATGGAATAGAATATACTTACACAAATTTCTATACTATGTCTTAAGAAAAGTAAGTAGGCACTTCTATAATTATGAAATCACTGAGTTAGTGTTTGGAATTCTCCACGTGAGCCAATGAATGTAAGAAGATGTATATATATTGTTAGCATTGTAGACAGTAACTCAGTGAGGCCTAAAGCCTGAGTCTATCCAGAATGAATGTAACCAATTTTGACATCATGTAGATAAATAAGCATTGAAAAGTAAACCAAAGAACCATAGTATATTCTACCTTTAACTTTTTGTAAACCCTGTTTTATAGATAACTTCAGTTTTATCAAAAGGCTGATATAGTTCACTATTTTGAAAACGTCAATATTAACTTTGAGTTAGCAGAGGTAACCTAACCAACTACCATTATGTTTGGTACTAAGAAATATACCTTTCAATAAAGTTATTGAAATGCAAAAAAAAAAATTTTTTCAAATCAAAATACCAACAGCATTTCTCACAAAGCTAGAAAAAAAATACTCTAAAATTTATATGGAACTAGAAAAGACCCAGAACAGCAAAAGCAATCCTGGGCAAAAGAACATACAGAACTCTCATTTCAGGTTATAGTACAAAGCTACAGTGACAAAAACAGCACAAAACAGCGGCAAAAGCGCCTGCCTGGCAAGCGCAAGGTCATGAGTTCGGTTCCCGGTACCAGAGAAAAAAAAAAAAAAAAAAAAAAAAAAAAACAGCACAAAAAAAGACATGTGGATCAATGGAACAGAACACAGGATGCAGAAAAACCCCAGCTACATTCAGCTATATAATCTTTGAAAGGGGGGCCAAAATCATTTGCTGGAGGAAAGACAGCTTCCTTAACAAATGGTGTTGGAAAAAATGGCTGTACATGCAGAGATTAAATCTAGACTGATACCTATCACCACGTACTAAAATAAAATGAAAATGGATCAAAACCTAAATATTAAAACAGAAGTACTGAATTTGTTGAAAAGTAAAATTCTTTTTTTTTTTTTTTTTGTTTTGTTTTTTTTTGTTGTTTTTTCTCGGTACCGGGAACCGAACTCACGACCTTGTGCTTGCCAGGCAGGCGCTTTTGCCACTGAGCTAAATCCCCAGCCCCTGAAAAGTAAAATTCTTGAAGATATAGGCACAGTCAAGGATTTTCTGCACAGAATCCCAATTGCACAAGAAATAACATCAAAAATGAACAAATAGATGGTATCAAATTAAAAAACTTCACACCAATGCAAACAAACTTAACAGCAAACTGAACAAACAATGTGCAGAATGGGGAAAAATATTTGCCAGCAACTCTGATTTCTCTATCTTTAAGAAAAAGTAAGCCTTCCACAAATCACATCTCCCTGTTCAACCTTTCCCCCACTGCCCTCCCTTCATATCCCAAATATCTGAAAAACAAAGATGTTTTTATTTGGCTCAGACTTTTTTTTCCAAAACAATCCTATCCACTTTGGTCCCAACAAAAGAAATAAAACAGCTAATTCCATCAAACTGAAGAAAACCAATGAATTTCACATCTCCAAATCTACTCCTCCACTTGTATTTTGAAAATTGAGAATAATTATCAGCATCAGTATTCGTCCAATTATACAATCTAGAATCAAAGCCTGCTTTGATTCCTTCTTCTTTATCTATATCCAAGCAAGCCCCTTCTGCCACATCTACCCCTTTGAGCTTTCCTAAGGCGGCTACTGTTGCCGTTTCTTGTCTTACACTAACTTGTAAAGCTTTTTTTAAGGGTTTAATGAAGCAATATATGGAAGTGCATTCTGTAAATTGTGAAGTGCATCTTTGGCAAAATGAGCATCAGGTCATTTTTTTTTCAATCAGGTCATTTTAAAATGACTTATTCTTTAAAAATGAATTATCTGTCCTAGTAATCAGTGCTTTCTAATCACAAATTATGAAGCATTTGGCAATCTGGTCTATTATTTTTCTAGGACTCAGTTTTAAGATTTTCAAAGTACAGTTTCTCAGCTTCACCTACCCCTCCCTAATTTTTCAGTAAAATATGCAGATCTTCGAGTTTCTAGCAAAAATCTCTTTAGACAAGTTTTAGGTTCATAACAAAATCTAGTGGAAAGTAGAGTCCCCAACCATTCCCACAAGCCTTTTCAGATATGGACATCCCATACCAGAGACACATCTGTCACAATCATTTCTGTATTATTATTATTATTTCTGAACCCAAATCCATAGTTTACATTAAGCCTCCCTTTTCCTGTGTACACTGTATAGGTTTTAACAAATGCACAGACATGTATCCAGTACTGTAGTATCTCACAGAATAACCTCACTTCCCGAAAAACCTTTTGTGCCTCTCTCTGCTCATTCATCCGTCTCCCCTCCATCCCTAGTAAACCCTAGCTTTTTTTTACTGTCTTCAGAGTTTTGACTTTTCCAGAATGTTATAGAGTTGGAATCATAAAGCATATAAACTTTTCAGATTGGCTTTTTTTCATTTAGTAATACATATTTAAGATTCCGTCACATATTTTCAGGGCTGAGCTACCTCTAAATAACACTTTATTAAGATATAAATGACATACTACAAGCTGCCCATACTTAGAGTGTACAATTTTATAAGTTTAAACATATGTTCACACCCAAGAAATGCACGCTATCATAATCAAGACCCTGAACATGTAGCTTCCTGAAGTTTCCTGGTATACCTCTGTAATTCGCCCTTTTTCCCCATCAGGCCATCACTGATATGCTTTCTGCCACTATAGATTAGTATCATTTTCTAGAACTTTACAGATGGAACCATACAGTATGTACTACTTTTTTTTTGTTCTATTTTTTTCATGAAGTGTAATTATTTTGAAATTTATCAGTCTTGTTGTATTATCTATATAATTCATCCTTTTTTTTTTTTTTCTGTACTGGTAATTGAACTCAGGACCTCATGCTTGCCAGGCATGTGCTGTGCCGCTGAGCTATATCCCCAGCCCTATTTGACAGATAAGTAATAATCCACTATCTGAACATCTCTTTACCTTTTCAAGATTAGTGGTAGTAGTTTTAAACATTTCTAAGAGTGAACTCTACCCTACTATTCATCTATTTTTCCACTTATTTAAAATAGCTAGAAGCTCTCATTTCCTCATCCATTTTGGATTTTGGTTACAAAGAATCTCATTTGCATGGAACAATAGCTTTCTGCATATTTGTTTGGTTCCTGTGGATTAATTAAAATGACTGATTTTAAGTACTAATCTTTTGTGCTGTAAGGTGAGATTTTTCTTTGTTCTCTTTTATTTTATTTTTCTAGCAGTTAGATTCAATAAGCATTCAGAATTTCCAAATGTACCAGACCTCTTTCAGTTAGCATAAACAAGGCCAGGGAAGTTAAGAGGCACAAAACCAAAACCCTGATGAGAAGCAGCAATGAAAGAAAGTAGTATCAGGAGGATACAGCATCAACTTCAAGATCAGTTTATACAAAAATATATTGATTTACATGTACGTTGCACATTATTTGACATTCTTATTATATAAATACTGTTCTACCTATCCGGCATTCCACTTAGGACTGCTTTCAAATTTGTAGGATTTATGACAAATGTACTATACGTAGTTAGGCTGAGCTTAATTTTTTTCATTAGCCTGTATATAAAGATGGCATCTCCTACATCTAAAAATAAGTCCATATATAATCCATTATTAATCTGGCATATTTTTATATATTTTCATGATATATGTTGAAAATCCATTTATGATTATTAGCTTATTTTCTGGCTCTTAATGAGGAACAGCACTTCAATTACAGGAGTGTTTTGTTGTTGTTCTTGTTGTTTGGGGTTTTTTTTTGTTTTTTGTTTTTTGTTTTTTAGACAGGCTGCTTTGAACTCAGTATGTAGCTCAGGCTGGCCTTGAACTCTTAGTGATCCTCCTGCCTCAGCCTCTCAAGCGCTGGGATCACAGGTGTTGGCCACCACGCCCAACAAGAGTCATATATTTGTTTCGTTTTGTTTTATTTTGTTTTAAGAGCAGAATACATTTATTGAGGGAAAGAAAGCTTCTGTCTGAGAGAGGGACAGAAGGGGGGCCTGAGTGGGTTGCCCAAGATTGTCTTTTCTAGGACTTTTACAGAGCAAAAAAATAAGGTAAGACTGGTCCAAGGTAGGGGAAAAATGGGAAATCACAAGGTGGACATGAGGTGGGACAAAACTATAGTCAGCTAAAAAGAATTGTTTAGATAAAATTGACTAAATCGGGATCAAATGGGGAAGCCATTTTGAGTCACGTAGCTAGCAGGCATACTATAGAATAGGGGCTTTTCCTGTAAGGGGTTGGGTCAGTAAAGAATCATATTTTTGATGCAAGTTTTACAGATCAAATTGTATTACTCTAATTTGATGTAAAAATTCTCCATTTAACATATGATTGCCATTATTTCAAGCCATCTTTAATGAAACAAAAGAATTAAGATAATCCCTGAAAATATTACTGAATTATTAGTAAAGTATTAAAAATTCAGGTCATTTCCATTGTAATTTTACAAATGGCCAAGTGAAGCCACATTTAAACAGTTCTAGAACTTAAAAAATGTTTTTAACTTAATCCAGGGGTCTAAAGATAATTCAAAAAATGATCGGTCAAATAAAGATATTCAAGTAAAATACAGCAAAGGACCAAAGAGTTACACTGAAATTTTGGATCATATGGCTTTCTCTACAACAGAAACTAGCAAATACATAACCTGAGTTCAAGCAAACAAAAATAAAACTACACTGGAGAAAAGAATGACTAAGTTGGTTCAAGAGCTAAAAAATAAAATGAGCATAAAACAACACTGGCAATAACAACAATAACTGGCAGTTTATAGGTAAAAAATATTAAGCCCTTGACTAGTCAAGGTACTGTAACATAAGAAGCTTCTACAAAGTCCCTAGAGTTTATCTCTAGTAATCTCCATTCAGATGTTGAATTTTATTATCTTCTAACCTCCCCACCAAACCAACTCTTCTCATAAAACTAATCTCAGTAGGCAATAGCCTATCTTTCAAAGCTAAAGACAAAAATTTTAGTATCATTTTCATGTCTATTTATGCAGAAATCAACAACCGCTCACCAAGGCTACCAGTCCACTCTGATCCAAGCTATATCATCTCTGAGCTGGACTGTGGCAACAGCCTGAAGACTAGCATCACTGTACCTGCTCCTGCCCAACCCTTCCCCTAAAACAAGTTCTCTTCTCCATGTAACCACCAATGACCTTTTAAAAAAGTGATTCTGCTTATATACTTTTTTACTCAAAAGCAATGACTCTCCTTCTACAGACTTACAGTAGGGCCTTACACAATTCAGTCTCCCACCCCACCAACCCGTCTAGCGTTTCTCCTACAGCTATTACTCTTCTCACTCTGCCAGAGTCAAATTATCCTCCCTGCTGTCCTCAAACAAGCCTAGCGCACTCCTGCCTCAGGGCTTTTGCAAGTGTCTTAACTTCTGTTGCACACCCTTCCCCCAGAGAAATGCATGGATTACTCCTCCCTTCCTTCCAGACTTGGCTCACATATCATTTTCTCCAGGCCTTTCCTGTCTACCTCTAATTAAAACTGCAACTGGCTGCCAGTTCCCTGTCTTCCCACCTTCACTCCCTTTTTCTCAATAGTTCTTAACACCATCTGACAGCACACATTTTGCGTGTTTATTATTTGAAGTCTCCCATTAGAATGTAAGCAGCATGAAGAAGGGATATTTACCTGTTTAGAGTAGTGTCTGCCAGCCAGAATCCTAGCACTCTGGGAGGCTGAAGCAGGAGGACTGTGAAGACTCTGCCTTTAATCCCCAGTATCAAAAAAAAAAAAAAAAAAAAGTGGCACACAGCACTTGTTCAACAAGTATTTACTAAATGCATATATGATATATAAAATTTTATGTTTACAAAGTATTTTCATGTAAATTACAGGAACTCATTTACTTTTTGTGTCCTCTCCTCAAATTCTCCCTTCTTTGCAGTACCAATATGGATAGTAGCAAAGAGCTATCTAAAGCAAGTTGCTAGCTACGGTGTATCTACAAGGTTCTTTTAAACAGATACCCAATATTAATTAACTACATCTATAATAGGAAAGCCTAGCGTCGGTATCTTTAATAGCATAAGGCTTATGGATGCAGAACTTTAAAGTAATATGAAGAGGCAACTATCAAGAAGAAAAGCTCAATTCAGTTTGTTCTATCAATGTTAGGCCGTAGAGAAAAGGCGAGCTTAATTCGATCTTCAAGGCAACACTGGCCTGAAATTCGATACGATACAAGCGTAGTCAACACAAGAGTCAACTCCCTTCAAATTGTCTATCGGCTTAAAATAAACCCTATCAATCACCCAAGGCTGTCACTAGGTGCGTATGGTCTGCTGAGCACATAGGGGATGTTATTTGTTTAACCCGATAAGATTCACGGATAAGGAAGCGGTTCTTCAAGTCTCTAAGCTCATCACCTCCACCAGGAGTCACCCCTGGCCTCCAACACTGTGGCACTGGGATCTTGGGTCCACTGCCTCAAGCGCAGCCCAGCAGCGGCAAACAGGCACCTACCTGATGCCTGGACCCCAGGATGCCTCCGGGGACCTCCGGGGAGAGGAGGTCCGCGCACACACAGGGTGTCACGGGCAGGGGAAACACGGACTGAGAAGCCCGGGGCACGACAGGTGGGCCAGCACCGCGGCCAGGGGCGGAAAGCGCCAGCGGGGTGGCGGCGTGGCCACTGTCACCCCCCCGCTGCTGCCTGGCGGGGCGGGCCTGGCCTGGGGACCGGGTAAAACGCACAGCAGGAGGACTGGCCAGGCGCCACAGCCTCCCGGGAAGTTAAGTTCGGGTCCGGGGCCGCGCCGTCGCTGCCACGGTGCGCGGGGCCCGCTGAGGTCCCCGCCCGGCTTAGCGCTGTCACAGGCGGCAACGCCGCGTGGACCCTCCTGAAGCTCCGAGGCCGGGGAGCCGCGTCAGCGCACGGCCGAGGCCCTCGGTGCCCTCGACTCCGCGGCCGCGACCTCCTCCGTCTTCCTCCCAGGCCGTACCGGGGTCCCGACCCCCAGCCCTCTGCGGTGCTGTCGGCGCCCAGCTGCCGCCTTTACCTGCTTGGTGGCCGCCGCGCGCTCCCTCACCCGGAGAATCCCGTGCTGTTGCTGCTGCCGCCGCCGTGCACTCCCCACCCCCGCCCCCTCAGGTAACCCAGGAAACCGGGAACACCACCCCTTCCTCCCCCTTCGCTGACCCAGGCCCTCCGGTCTGCGCCTGCGCCCCAGGTCCCGCCGCAGGGGCCCGAGCCCCGCCCCTCTGGGAGGGAGCGCTAGGTCGCCGGCGTGACGTAAGACACTGTAGGGGCCAATGGAAAGATGGCTCCTCTGGGCGACCCGGCCCCGCCCCACCTCTTCGAGCACAGCTGGCGCCCGCTACTAAACCCAGAGAGCTAACTTGCCCAAGCAGCATCGGGCACATGCGCAGTGTCTGCTTCCTCCGTCTGGCTGTCATCCTCCCCTGTTGTGGAGGTCCAGAGAATGAATGCAGAAGAGGTACCAGAAGGCAAGCAGATTATCCTCCTCTGGAGCCTGGGAAGCCCAGCGGCAGGGTTACCGTAGGCTCCTTTCAAAAACCTTAAAGAAGCTTGCAGAACCACAGCATGAATTCACTGCAGATATGTATTTGCCGCCTCAGCCCTGTGCAAGCACATTTGTATACAGGGGACCCTGTGACAGACAAACTTAGGCTCTGGAATCTCTCCCTGGCCCACCTGTGCGCACTTTCTTTTAAAGTCCAGTTTTCGCAAATAAGCAAGGCCGTACAGCGAGAATCCCCTAAGCCCCTTCCCTCAGTATCAAATCAGAATGATTTCACTCCCCACCTTTTGTATCTGATTACGATGGCCTGCCTTCAGAAGCCATCCCAGTAGGGTGTTTCAGCCAGAATTCGCCCAACTTGATATCCTTTTTACCTCCTGCTCCTTAACTATGAATCCCCACTAACCCTAGTGTATTCAGAATGGAGCCCAGTTTTGTACCGGGGTCTCTCCTAATGAATAGTCAGTCCTGAGTAAAATTTATGTTCACCACTTTACCTTCTGCCTGGTTCTGGTTTTCTTTCATATTGTCTGCAAAATATGCCTTAAAATATACCAGTCCTTTCAGAGCATGGGAGCCACTGGCTAAACACAGTAAGTTTCAGATGCATCACAGACTGAAGGCGCTGTGTGGGCCTAATAGACTGCTCTTGTAGGCAATTTGCCATTTCACAGCTTGCCTTTCTCACCTTCCAGTCACTGACAGTCCTTGCAGAATGTGAGAGAAACTGGGAAAGACGCTGACCTATAAAGATATGTATTGTTCAGTAGTTTTCAAATCCTACCAAACCGTGTAATCTACAAGCAAATAGTCTACAAATTGATAGGAATTGCTATATAATCAACAATGCTGGTAACTTTTTGCACAGGAATCAAGAAATAGAAATAATTCGGGTTCGTATGTCCAAAGGCTACATATCAAATGCAAACTCTTCATCTAGCATCTGAACCAGTGTGAGAAGAAAACTAGAGTTGCCCATTGATGTGGTTTTTAGCAGCTCTCTGGGAAAATTTCCCTTTTTAAAATAGCTTCCCTCTGACTTTGATGTTTAACCATTGGTAATTAATATTTTTAGACAGAAGTTACCAGTTCCTCTGCCAGCAGTCTTTTAAAATATAAAACTTTCAGAGATGGGCAACATACAAAGTCTCTAATAATTTAGTGGAAGATATGCCTCAGGGGGACTAGGCACTCGTTTAATAAATGTATAATGAGCACCTGCCATGTGCTAGGTACTGTACCAGGTACTGGAGATAATTTTGGTGTCTCTAAAAGAGAATGAGGAAGCCAAACTGAATCTACTCTTAAAAATTATACATCAGCCAGGCGTGGTGGCACATGCCTGTAATCCCAGCACTTGGGAGGCTGAGGCAGGAGGATCATTGCGAGTTTGAGACCAGCCTGGTCTACAAAGTGAGCTCAAGGCCAGCCTGAACTGCATACCAAGACCCTGTCTCAAAACACCCCCCCAAAAAATTATACATCAACTTTCACCCTGTAACCTTAAAAAGCCTTTTTTAATGAACAGAAGAAGACACAGAAATGCCAAGTAACAAATTATTTTCTTTTTCCCTGGAATGGGAGGTAATAGATGATCATGACTTCAGTAAGGCAAAAAGAGTGAGACAGACAGACTTTGCATGATAATTAATTTACATGATAATTTAATTTACATGACAATTGTGCACATTTGGCCCTCAGAGTATTTTTATTTTTACTCTTATTTTTCTTTTCTCTGCATATCTGGGTCATAAAGCATTTTAACCAAGGTACTACAGTATTGATTTGGTTCAAGAGTATTTTAGAACATTAATATGTTGTATACACATCAGATAACATTTAGCTTAAAAGATTTCAAATTAACAAATTTGTTAATTTATTAATTTGTTAACAAATTAACAAAAGGTATAATTAAGAACATTCAAAGGAAGAAAAGGTAATAAATTTATAGAAAAAAGCCCTAATTATGTATATATGACATACTAGAAAATTTTTAAGTGATAAATTCTCCAGATCGTTTGACTCTAACATTAAACTCTAAAATGAGATTATAACATCAGAGTTTAAAAATATGCAGTAAAGCTAGGCATGGTGGCACACGCCTGTAATCCCAGCACTCGGGAAGCTGAGGCAGGAAGATCACTGGGAGTTTGAGGCCAGCCTAGGCTACAAAGTGAGTTCAAGGCCAGCCTGAACTGCATAATAAAACTCTGTCTCAAAAAGATCCCCCCTAAAAAGTAGTAAATGTAAATGTGCACAGTTTCACATTTAATTAGTCCCTAAAGTGCACTCTTAAAAAATTTAATGACTTAAATGGATATGTAAATCAGATCAAAACCCAGTAGTGGTTCCTCATTTCACTTAGGTAAAAGCCAAAAGTCCTTAGAATGACCTCTAAAGTTAAAAACCTACACCACCACCTCCATCTCTTCCTGTTCTCCCAACCTTGCAGACATAGTGGCCTCCCTACTGTTAAACCAGAGGTTCTGCCAGACAGTTCCCTTCCTTTAGGCCTCTGCATTGCCTGCTCCCTCTGTGCAAAAGTGCATTTTTTCCAGATGGAAGACCACAGGGTAACTCCCTTATTTTCTTGTCTTTGCTCTGATTTTATCTCTCAGTGAGTTTTACCCTCAATACTACCCTTCAGCCTAGGCAAGAAGGGCCTCTACCCTGGGGTTCTACGCTTGAATTTCTCTCATAAGACAAATATCTCCTACAATAATTTTACTAAGACTGGCAAGCGCAAGGTCGTGAGTTCGGTTCCCGGTACCGGAGGAAAAAAAAAAATAATAATAATTTTACTAAGAAACAAATAGTTATGTCACTTGGGCTCTGGTACTGAGTCCGCATTAGTGTAAACTATAATTTTAAACATCAACTCTTTCATAGCACCTATCAGTTTCTAAAATCCTATATAATTTACCGAATACTATGTTTATTTTTATTGTCACCCATGTTTAGACTATAGCACCTATTTGGGCAGCAATCTTTGTTCTATTTATAATGTACCCCAAGAACCAGAACAGTGCCTGACATTTAGTAGGAACTCTGTGAACACTTTAAGGAAATTTTGTTTAAAAATCAAATAAATATGCAAAGGTTAATATTAAATTAATATGCAAAATTAATCATACTTTTGAGATGCAGTTGTACAGCTCACATGTACTGCAATGCACTGGGACAGAAATGGGATTGTGAAGTTATAAAAGAACACAGGGCTGCAATGCCTATAAATTGTAACGCAGTCAAAATTACGCAAATGACTAAATTTATATATTTAAATACCAAATAATTGCTGTATTAAAAAATTATAGATGCATATGTTTAGTTTAGGAGTGCTCTACTTGATTAGGTTGTATGAGAAATCTTTTTAAAATGTATTTTTTAACAGGAACCTTGAAATTTCATTGAACTAGTCAATTCATAATTAATGTCTCCATTAAGCTGGCAGCAATATCTGCTCCTTTTTGCAAAAGTTACCAGATCAGATTTTAATAAAGTCTGTTTATGTAAGTTTCCCCACTAAATCACTGGTAGCATTTTAAATTTCCCAAAGTATCTACATTTTACTTATGAATTCATGTTATTGCATTAAATGATGAATTGTAAACTTCAAAAAAATTTCTATGAGATGACCTTTTCAGCCAGCTAGAAGAGTTACAACAACACAGATTTCCTAATTTTCTGTGAAAATCTCATGCTGAGTATGCGTTCATGTTCTATGTAGCTTCCTATGTAGGAAAGACTGCACTGTGGGCAATGGTGTCATTATTTCTCAGAAAAGTTTTTTTTTCTTTTAAAAATTCTGATCTGTTTTTGTGCTTACCATAGGAAACATAGTGCTATAATAATAAAGTTAAAGGGGCTGGGGATTTAGCTCAGCGGCACAGCGCCTGCCCGGCAAGCACAATGTCATGAGTTCAATCCCTGGTACCAGAAAAAAACAAAAACAAAACAAAAATAATAATAATAATAATAAAGTTAAACATTAGACGAACACACAACATAGAAAATGAAGTACACTGTGATTTTATCCCAATGATAATCTCTAGTAATTTATATCTATGCCTACCAATGGTTTAGTACACAAACACACAGTTATTGTTTTTGTTGTTATAACTGTCACCATCACTGTAACTGAGGAAAGAGAGATTTAGGTCCATTTTTTTTGTTGTTGTTTGTTTTTTTTGTTTTGTTTTTTTTCTGGTACCAGGAATCGAACTCACGACCTTTCACTTGCCAGGCAAGCACTGTGCTGCTGAGCTAAATCCCCAGCCCCTAGGTCCATTATTGAATGTAATTCTTAGCCAAGTGATTTACATAGCACTTCTTATTTGAGTAGCAATATTTATCTGTCTTAATTCCCCATATATTCCCGTGATTAACTAAGTAACTTTCAGCTGTAACCTACAAGGGCTGTTTATTTTGAAAGATCAAACTAAGTCTACCCCTATACAGTAGACAGGCTAAAAAGTAAAGAGAAGAAACATTAGCATTAATAATGCAGGTTTCCTATCCATTCCTATTTATAAAGCTTCAAGCCTGAGTGATCTGAGAAGATGAAGGACTATAAGAACTCTCTAAAGTTCATAGTAGCTCATTCAGAAGGAAATTAGAAAAACCCAGTGCAAGGCCGGGCGTGGTGGCACACTCCTGTAATCCCAGCACTTGGGAGGCTGAGGCAGGAGGATCACTGCAAGTTCAAGACCAGCCTGGGCTACAAAGTGAGCCCAAAGCCAGCCTGAACTGCACAACGAGACCCTGTCTCAAAAAAGACAAAAAAAAAAAGGAAAAAAGAAAAACTCAGTGCAGTGATCAGATTCACAGAACAGAACATCACTTGACTAGTTCAAAGCAGCAGAAGGATAGGATTAGGTAAGGACTAGTGACTCAAGTTAAGAAACACGTATATATCTGTATTTCACTGCCTACTCAAAAAAAAAAAAAAAAAAAAAAAACCTGTTTCATAAAGATTCTTAATAAGGGCCGGGCGTGGTGGCACACACCTGTCATCCCAGCACTCAGGAGGCTGAGGCAGGAGGATCACTGTGAGTTCAAGGCCCACCTGGGCTACCAAGTGAGTTCAAGGCCAGCCTGAGCTCCATAGTGAAACCCTGTCTCAAAAAGGCAAAAAAAAAAAAAGATTCTTAATAGGTACACTTTGCCTATCATTTTATCCACACCACAATTTTGGACCATTTCCTAATCACCTACACAGAATCTCCTAATAAGATTGCAAGGTTGATCTATTACTTTAGGCTTTATTCAATCACTGGGTATTTTCTCTCTAGTACTTTAAATGATTGGATTCCACAGGTAGTTGAAAGACATTCAGGTCTGCCGGGACTCCAGACAGGCAAGCAATTACAGAGGAGGGGAGTAGCAGTAACATGTGTAGGATGGTCTGGAGCACCATGAAGGGTTGTTTAAGCCCATATCAGGTCAGAAAAGGCTTCTTGGATCTGAGGATGAATGTCCACACCTGTAATCCCAGCACTCTGGGAGGCTGAGGCAAGAGAATCACAAGTTCCAGCCCAACCTCGCAAACTTAGTGATTTAGTGAGATCCTGACTCAAAAGATAAGTAAAATAAAATAAACAAAGACTTTGGATGTATTTCAGTGAGAAAGTCCTGGGTTCAATCCCCACTACCAAAATCAAAATAACAACAGAAAGGTTTTTTGGAAAGACTGACTCTAAACTTGACTCTTAAAAACTAAGAAGGCTTTGGACAGATCAATGTTTCCTAAATGCTTTTAGTGCCTCTGATAGGGCAAGATAGACTCTACTTTCTGTTTTTAACTCCATATTGAGAAGTCACTTAAAGTTCACTTAAGCTGTAGTTGAACCCCACTTGCCTTGGTTAGTTATCAACTCTCTTAGAGCAGTCAAAAAGTCAGAACAGAATGAACAGGACAGATTGAGAAGTAGGCTAAAAGTTAAACTGCAATGGTCATTTGGAATTCAACTGTCCAACCTGCTGGGAAAAGTAAACTCTGTGATAAACTTTGTGCATTCTTGTAAGAGTCCCAAAAATGAGGTAATGGTTACTATGGAAACATAAAATGTACTTAAACTGAAGGTGAGATCCAGATGGGGCAGACATCTTCTCTGGTTCCTGGTTAGAGACTGTCCATCAGCCAGCTTAATAAAGCTTTGTTCGTTCCTGCCTTTTCAGTTTTCTTGTGAGTGATTTTCTCAATGGATTTCCTTGCCATATCACCTCCAGTGTAGGATAACACTTTTTTTTTTTTTTTTTTTTTTGCAGTACTGGGGATCGAACTCAGGACCTTGTGCTTGCCAGGCAGGTGCTTATGCCACTGAGCTATATCCCTAGCCCAACATTTAAAAAATAACATCAATGTCATGAGTTTTCCATAAAAGACTGTCCTGTGTTCTGAAAATATGCCCTTTCTACTTGTTTTGGAATTTCAGTAACCATTTAGAACATGGAAGTAACAGTTTGGTATGTCTCTGCAGTCTTTTCCTGACCA
Organism: Chinchilla lanigera; assembly: GCF_000276665.1. NCBI lineage: Eukaryota > Metazoa > Chordata > Mammalia > Rodentia > Chinchillidae > Chinchilla > Chinchilla lanigera. The sequence continues at coordinate 4,169,503 of NW_004955492.1, read as the reverse complement.
GTCAGTTGGCAATAAAGAATTGGCAAGCTGATTGTTCCCTGTAAGGGTTTGTGTGCTGATTAGTTAGTGTTATCAGCATGGTGTGTGTGTGTGTATGGGTGTGTGTGTGTGTGTATGTGTGAGTGAGTGAAAGAACTGTACAATCCATGTGCCCAGAAACCACTAGGAGCTTGGCCAGTTCAGGCAGGAAGGGTGGTATAGGCCCAGGCTACTCTTGGGCCTGCAGGATCTCAGTATTACTTGCGGCTTGTGAGAAGCAGTCTTAAGCCACAGCCTGGCCCCACTGAGTCAGACTTGGCGTTTGATTAAGATCCTTGGGTTATTTGTATGCACAATGAAGTTTAAGAAGCTCTGTTCTAGGAAAAGGATCAGCACGTGTGAAGACTGATGAGCGAGACCATGGTGGTTTGAAGATCCTTTCAGAAGTAGAAAGGGTCAAGATAAAGTTCCAGGCAGTGTGCCAGAGGGGCTGGGAAGGCAAGGAGGAGGTTGGGTGTGGATGATTCGTATTTTCCCTCTCAACAACTGTGGCTGGGTAGTGACTGCCCCTTACATCATCCTAGTCATTTTAAACTAAGTCATGATCCATACTGCTTAAACTGCCCAGTCACTTATTGAAGAAACTTTGAACATAATTTAAACTGATGAGGAACATAGATCTTGGGCCTATTGTGTGGCAATTAGTGGGATGCTGATTAAGCCTTTTGAAACTATAACAACAGGTCACACTGTGGGCTGCTGGAGAGTCTTTTAGTAAGGACCAGACACCAATGAATAAAAGTCTACTCAGCTGGGATGGTACTGTGTCACACTGATAGGAGTCATCCTGTTCCACACAACACTCTGATATCACAGTCTTCATCCTGCACCTGCACGAGATTTGCACTGAACGATCAAAAGTCAGTCTTGCTCTTTTGTTATAAATTGGATTATATTAAAATACACATTTTCTCTCTTATCTACTAAAAGGGAAAGAACATCTCAAGTAACTGAAGCAACAATCTAATTGTCTTCCCCAGGTCACCATTGTCTACAGTGGGGCTGGGGATTTAGCTCAATGGCACAGCGCGTGCCTGGCAAGTGCAAGGTCATGAGTTCGATTCCCCGTACCTGGAAAAAAGAAAAACAAAACAAAACAAAACAAAACCATTGTCTACAGTATCACTATTTTTTAAAAAAATTGTTTCTTTTCTCACATATACTTTGAGTTTATTAACTTGTAGCGACTATGTTTTGCCTGTTTGTGTTCCCAAGTGCCTGAGATAGTAGCTGTTCAATAATTTGGTAAACCAACCACCAGAATATGAAATAATGAAGATAGGGTCATGGGGTGGTGCCAGATTCTAGAAATTGGAGGAAAACAATTGATCCTGATAAAATATATTAAAGCATGCATATAAATGATAAAGCACTTTAAAACAGCAAGACATTTTAAAATGTCTGGCCCTATTTAATAATATAATCTGGATTTTTATCTGTATTATGTAGGTGAGATAGGTAGTTTAGGTAGCAAGCACAAGGTGACATTCTAGATGAGATGGGCTCTGTCTTTAGCTGGATGCCAACTCTAGGCCAGGATGCAGTCTAGGAAAGTGCACCCCCTCCCTGGACAGCAAGGAGGGGGCATGTGACAGAGCGACTCTGGCTCTGGGGCTAGACTTGGTGGCCCAGGCACAAGCTCCCATTTGTCCAACCTCTCCCGAGTTTTGTGTGACTTCTGGAAGACATTCCTTCTCTACTGTCCCACCCTCCCATCCAGTCCCTTATCACACCCACTCTCCTTGGCAATCAGATACTCAAAACCTGGAATGGAATTGATGATGATGATGGTGATGATAGCCCTGCTGCTGCTCGTGCTATTCAGACTTCAAGTTCCTTTTCCATATAATAAAAGCATTAGCCAGGAAATTGAGGCCCCAAAATCAAAGCAATAGATGACCAGGAAATGCATTGTGAGGCACCATTGCGAGACCTCTTACCCTGCAAGATAACCTCCCCTGGCTTTTTTCCTGTGGAATCTATAGCACCATTTCTGCAACTCAGAGCAAGGGTTTCCTGATGAGTTGCAGAGCTGCATTTGCTGGCAGCTGTGCCTCTGCTAATTGTTGGAAACCTGGCTTTTAACCTTGGACTTGCCATCTGCCACACCAGATGCAGGCAGTCCAGGATATGAGCTCTTCACACATTACAGACAGCTACTAGCTGAGTAGCCTGTCCACCCACAGCTGCCTCTTACTGGAGAAGTGGTATGAGAACAGTCATCACTGGGGAGAACTCATTTTTTGGTATCGAGTGGGAGCAGGGTGCCTTGAAATCTGATCAATTTAAGGCAAACACACAGTAGATGCCAAATAGTAAGACCAGCCCTTAGACATTAGGGTCTGGTTTAGCCAAAGGAGGATGATATGGCAGTAGTTGAGTGTCAACAATATTTACCTCCAGCACTGCCAAGTGGCACAGGTGCCACCTGTGTTTACTACTGGTAGTGCCCTGACCAAATAAAATACCTATGGATGACAACACCTGAAGGAAAACAGAACAGGAAAAAAATCTCCCTCTAAGCAGACAGTGCTTTAACACCATCCATTATACTCATTATTTCCCCTCTAATTAGAATGCCAACTTTATTGCATATTCGGTTCTTTCCTATTTGCCAGTCTGTTTCTGAGCTCTCTGGAAATAGCAAAATATAGATCCAGAAACTAATGGCCCTGAAAATGGATCTGAATTTTTCAGAAGAAACTGCTGTCTCATTTTCCTTAGGTTTAACTGCTACTACATGCACTGCCCTGGGCCTTCTGCCTCTCACATTTCTGTAAGATCAGTGATAGCTTCTGAATTCTCTAATTGCTTCAAATATGTTTTCTTTTTCTACTTCCTCATTTTCAGAGAGTAACAGAGAGTAATGAAGAAAGAAAAATATATCTCATTCAATATTATTGTATCGGTCTATATGAAAAAAAAATGAGTAGGCTTGCCTTATACTGCCTTTTCTGGTGGAGAATCAATAACATGGACATTTTGAAACATGAAAGTTGGGAATGTAGGGTGTAAGATCTAAAAGTTGATGGCTTAGTTTTTCTAAGGCAAAGAAGCTATGTTGATTTATCTCTCAGTAAAAGTGTCATGCTTTGGCACCAACATCACAATAATGACTATAACCACATCCTTGCCACACCTAATGCACTCAGCGAGCTAGAAATAATCATGAGAAGTAGGTTAGAATGTTTTTGCTAATACTCTAACCAATACTGCCTGGATGAGATACACACATACCATGTAGGATTTACCATTCATTTTTGCCAAGAGCTTTTTTTCTACTTCTGGCTGAGGGCTTTCTTTGTGCGTATTCCTTATTCAGAGCAAAAGGTCTCCACAACTGCTGTTTTTAAATTCTACCAGCACCTTTCTTATCACCCTTACTATCCCTGGAATTCCACTTCTTGCTCAATGGCTTTCTTAATCCAGATGGGAATGCTAAAGTATTTCAACACTTTGTCCTTTAAGGAATTCCACTTAGCCTCCTCTGACAGAAGACCATAAGTCCAGCTTACTGCCTTGTAAGTATGCTAAAAGTGCCCCAACACCACATAGAGGGCTGGGAATTGTGCTGATGCAGATGGTACCCCTTTTGAGGTTACTAGAATGCTTCCATTTGGGTTCCTTTATTATCATGAATGTGAAGGGACATTTGTTATTTTACTGATGATGAAATTAGAATTAAGTAACTTAATGTAAGTACTGAGCAGTGTAAGGTTGGTACTGGGGTTTACTGACTCCAGCTTTCCAAGAAGATCACAACAGATAACTACAAAACTTACTAACCAGATATCTCAAGAGAATTTCCTTCTTAGAAGCATTTTTCCAGTATCTGATTTTAGATTTCCAGTGTTATTAGCACTGTCACATTTCAAAGTTTGTGACTTCTGTGGAAAACATACTTTTACTGCAAAGAAAAGTCAAACGTCCTTGACAGAGTCCTTTGTTATGCTTTAATTATCTAAAATTATGCCAAGGAAATTCATGTAAGGCTATGTTACCACACTGAAAATGCATAATTAGTTTTGAGGGCAAAGAATGGGAGTTAGAATTATGATCCAGCAATTCCACTTCTGGGTAGATACCAAAAGATGTGAACATGGGGTCTTGACAATATATCTATATAGCCATGTTCCTAGCAGCATTATTCACAATAATCAAGGGTGGAAGCCGTCCAAGGGTCCACCAGCAGGTGAATGAATAAAGAAAATGTGGTCTACCCATGCAAGGAAATACTATTCAGTATTTTTTTCTTTATCTTTTTTTTTTTTTTTTTGGTTTTTCTCCGGTACCGGGAACCGAACTTACGACCTTGCACTTGCCAGGCAGGCGCTTTTGCCACTGAGCTAAATCCCCAGCCCCAGTATTTTTTTCTTTAAAAGAAAGAAAATTCTGACACAGATCACATTATGCTAAGTGAAACAAGCCAGTCACAAAAGGGCAAGTACTGTATGGTTCTGCTTAGATGAGGTATCTAGTGTCGTCAAATTCATGGAGACAGAAAGGAGGAAAGTGGTTTCCAGAAGCTAAGGGAAAGGGAGAGTGAGTAGTGTTTAATGGGGACAGAGTTTCAGTTAGAGAAGATAAAATGTTTCTAGAAATGGATAATGGTGATTGCTGTACAAAAACTGTGAATATACTTAATACCATTGAATTGTACAATTAAAAATGGTTAAAATGGCAAATTTTATGTTATATAGATTTACCCCCACACAAGAATAGGAGCCAGTACCCAAGATGAAAATGCCTGATGTTTATCGAGGGCGCTTAGATAAACACTCTGGAGAGTATCTCTGACTGCCAATCAACAACTACGACCACTTTCAACCTGAAGAAGCCAGAGCCGTCACCGCCCATTAGGCAGTTCAGGTTACTTCTTCAGAGGGGGTAGTATTATAGGCAGCTGAGTTAGATAGAAATATTATAGGCAGTCAGACAGGGCCAGGCCCTCGAAGGAGCCAACATGAAAGACAAGATAAGATACATATTTGCTGTGGGCCAGACCTCAAGACAAAAGATTAAAGGCCGGGTATGGTGGCACACATGCCTATCATCCCAGCATTCGGGAGGCTGAGGCAGGAGGATTGTTGTGAGTTCGAGGTCAGCCTGGGCTACAAAGTGAGCTCAAGGCCAACCTGAACTGCATAATGAGATCCTGTCTCAAAAAGACAAAAAAAAAAGATAAAAGATTAACCAAATGCACCCACATATCTCCCTAGGGATGGACATCAGGGAGTGACATTCTAAATAGGTAGCCATCACCTTGAAGAGTCACTGACCCAACGCCTTACAGGAAAATCCCCTGTTCTGTATTCATACCTGGTTGCTATGTGACTCACTTCCCCATTTGATCCCAATTTACTCAGTTTTACCTGATTATACTTGTAATCTTATTGGCTGACTATAGCTTTGTCCCACCTCATGCCCACCTTGTAATTTCCCATTTCCCCCTACCTTAGACCCACCTCACCTCGTAGTATTGCTCTACAAAAGTCCCTAGAAAAGACAGAGTCTTGGGCAACTCACTCAGGCCCCCCTTCTGTCCCTCTCTTGGATAGAAGCTTTCTTTCCTTCAATAAATAGATCCTGCTCAAAAAAAAAAAAAAAAAAAAAGAAAGGAAAAGAAAAAGAAAAAAAGAATAGGAGGCAGAACAATGAACCCTGCTGTGGAGAAAGGGTGGGAAAACTTCACAGAAGAGGTGGCTTTGCAGGCAGGGCAAAAGATAGTCCAGTCTGAGGGAAGAGCATGAGAAGTAAACAGGCCATTCTAAGGTCATATTAAGGAACCACAAATAATGAATGTGACTCTAGCACTGGGTACTCAGAGAAGTTTGGGCTTTGTTCTATAGGGGCTAGGAAGCCACTGGAGTCCTTAAACTGGAGAGATGATGCAGTATGTGTCTTCGAGAGACCATCTTGGTAGTTGAGTGAGAGCGGATGGGAGGGAGAAGGTATTAGAGGCAGTGACAATAGCAGGGAGACTCCTGCATTTGCCCCAGACAGTGAGGGCCCAAGCTGAGAGGATATGGGTATGAAAGGGGTGATTAGGAGGATGGAGGAACCCAAGGAAGGTGGAGAGTAGGCAGACCTACTGGCTGAAAGCTCCAGCCTGCTGGCTTGGCTTCCCAGTGGATGAAGTTGTCTTTTTATTCATTCCTCATACCCCAGCCATACTGTCCCACCCACATATTGAGATTTCCCAGCTCACAGGACAATTGCTCAAGACCCCTCATAACCTTGACCCTTCTGGGCTTGTTCTCAGCTCTCCATGGCCAACTTCCTGACCTCCAGCCTGTCCTCAGCCTCTCCCAACCAGACGTGCACTCTGTCCTTCTAGCTTTCCCCTGAATCTCATGCTTAGTCTTTCCCTTCCCCTACCCCTCCAGCCATGGGATTTCTTAGCTATCCTTTTGTATTTCACAATTCCAATGTGTGCCGCCTCCCTCTCCCTCCTACACCAGTCTCTAGTGTCCACATGAGGAGGTACAGGAGGGCTTGAGAGTAAAAGTATAATAGGGCCTAAGCATCAGGGAGGGCTAGCAGGTGAGAAGGAAAGAGAGAAAGTACATTTAGGATACACTCAGCTTGAGATGCCTTCGTTAATAACATCCACATGAGCCCATGCACCCATGTATTGAGTCTATAAATACAACAAGCCCAAGACTAAAACAATCTCAATTTCCTGGCACCCTAGACTCAGGGCTCAAACCTCTCCAATGAATGTCTTCAGCTCAGAGGAGTCTCTTTATTCTCCTTATGCTCTTTCCTTGGGTTCCTTCCACCCCTACCCAGCTTTCCCCACAGTACCTGCCTCTGGCCGGCAAGCAATATGCATGAGCCAGGTCCCAAGAGCACCAGGATTTTTTCTCAGTGGTATCAAAGACCTCAGCCTGTACCCAGCCTGCTGCCTAAGCTACCCCTGCTCTCTGCTGGCACTGGGCAGTTACTGAAACATGCTGGCATACCTGCACGGTGAGTTCCTCCTTCGGGTGAGCAAGGAAGGCTTCCTTTAGTAGTCACTCGTAGGTGTCTCTGCTGCAGGCTGACTAGCAGCCATCTACTCAGCTGCAAGGAAGCTGGTTCCCTCCATGCTGGCTAGCAAGCTGGGTCTCTTGTTTGTAGTTAAATCCTGGCTTCTGTTCAGTGTCTTAGGGGAGCATCATGTGCCCAGCATTGCAGAACATGAACGATTTCAAACTGCCTGAAACCCCATTAGATGACAAGAGCAAATCCTGCTGTGCTTTCAGTTGTCACCTGAAGATGGTACAGGACCAGATGGCAAAGGCAAGAGCCCCATGCACTGCAAGAACACAATTTCCGCATGTAAGAATGCTAAGCCGCCAAAAAAAGACCAACGCACCAAACACCCTGGCGTGGCACCTGCGCTTCCAAAGCCAAATTGTACCTAGGAACGGCTTCCTGGAAGCCCTTAGCTTCTCTTCCTTGCAGCAATACGGCAAGGAAACCTCTGTGTCTCCAGGAAAGGCAAGTGGCCCTGTCTCTCTCTGGCTCTTTGGCAGGTGGCCATGCTCGTATCACATGGGGGATTTGGCAAATCAAGTCTGAGTCCTTTGCAGTGCGGCTGCAGCAAAGATTTCCAGTTAGTGATTTCGTGGTGGCGCCTATGAGTCATTGCTCCTGGACTCTTCTGTAGAGGGGCAGACCTCACTTTGCCTCTGTGAGTGTCACCGCCACTCATAGTTTGAAAATTCTGCAGCTGCTGGAGGACATAGATCTGAACTGCCAAAAATGTGAGGCTTCAGTCCAGCCACTGCCACCAGCCACCCGGGAAACTTCCACCAGACTTGTAGGGTCTGTTTTCTGCCCTTCCTTTGTGTGGGCAAAACTGCCTCCCTCTTTTTGTAGACCCTGCCACTGTTTCCTTTTTAAAATGTTGATTAAAAACCACTGTCCTCTTTTTAATCCCGTGCCTAGTATGAATTTCTGAATTAATATTTGTATTAACAAATTTTTGTGTACATACAGATATCTATAAAAACAATACATCACTACCTTTTATTGAGAATTTATGCCAGGCCCTGGACAAATAATTTATGAAACATTATTGTATTTAATCCTTACAACATTTCTGCTAGGTGGACATTTTTATTTCTTTTTGTAGATAAGGAAGCTAAGATTGCCCCATGTCTCACTGCTTTTATTTATTAATCTATGTATTTATTGGGGAGTCTGCCAGTTTTATTTATTTTTTAAACTGATTTTATTAGTACACTTTTGACATACATAATGATCACATAGAGTATTTGTACCTGTACATATTATATCTTAATTCTTTTATTTTCTCCTTTCCCTTCAACCCTTCTTCCCCTGACCCTTTATAAAACTTTGTTTCTGTTGTATTCCTTCCATTCTTTTTTAGTTTTTTTAATCCTTATCCTCCCCTTTCCTGCCCCCATTCCCTTGTTCCCCTTCCCATTTGAACGTTTTCTTCCTCCTATTGGTTTTTTGAGATAGGGTCTCACTGTGTAGTTCAGGCTGGCCCTGGAGTCACTATGTAGGGTGGCCTCAAACTCACAAGTGATCCTTCTACCTCAGCCTCCCAAGTTCTGGGATACAGGTGAATACCACCATGCCCAGCTTATTGCTTTAAAATGGTGACCTTGAGTCCAGTCTGTTTAATTTCCAAGGCCATGCTTTTAGTGCTAACCAGACCATAGCTTGTGGGTGTATGTTACATGTAAGCATATGAAGACCACATAATATATGTACATATGTACAATGTAATACATTGTTTCACACCAGAGAAACAATGTGGTATTCACACATATGCCTGATTAATTTCACTTAAGAGTATGGACTCAGGGTACATCCATTTTCCTAGAAATGTCTCCAGCATATCATTCTTCATGGCAGAGTAGTACTCCACTGTAGAAAAAACCCGACATCTTCTTTATCCTCTCACCAGTTGATGGGCATTTGGGTTGTGTCCAAAATTTGGCTATTACAAACTGTGCTGCTATAAGCATAGGTGTGAATATGTCATTGTGGTATGACGCTTTAAATTCTTTTGGCCCAGGAGGGGAAAGGCTGGGTCAAATGGAATCTCTAGCTAGTCCTAGTTTTTTGAGACATCTCCACACTGATTTCCACAGTGGTTGCACCAGTCTATACTCCCACCAACAGTGGAAAAGGATTCCTTTTTCCCCACAGCCTGCCAGCATTTGTTATTGGTTGATTTCTTGATAATAGCCATTCTTTCTGAGGTGAGATGGAATTTCAGTGTTGTTTTAATTTGCATCTCTCAAAATGGCATGTAGATTTTAGGCACTTGGCAAGTATTTTTTCAATAAATATCTATTACAATCCCTGCCTGTCACTGTTTAGGCCAAGCCAGTGAATTCCCTAAGGCACATACGTTTGGCTGTCCTTGTCAGCTGCACCTCAGGCTCTAGTTTAACTCGGGAGCACACACCCCATGGAGATGTAAGAGTCAAAGGACCTGAGGGAGAGCTCTTTATCTTTCCAACATGAGAACAGGCTGAATACCATGGGTAATAAATTTATTGTCAATGTACAACAAGAAGCTTGCAGAACCACAGCATGAATTCACTGCAGGTGACTTTGAAGATGACTTTGCCTCTCATGACTGTGAGATGTTTGTTAGTGGTATTTTATATCATAGCGTATGAAGTGGTTCCTGAAGTACTGTCAATGCCTGTGCTGACTTCACACTTCTAAGTGTTCTTGCTTCTCTCGTGGCTCTCCTGCCTCCTGGGATCCTCCCACTGTCAGGTCATCAGCCACCGCCCGATGAAGGCTTTTGGAGAGAAACATATCTTGACCCCCTCATGAACTTGGAGGCCTTTGTTAATAAATAGGACTAAAAAGGGGCTCATGTGGAAGATGGAGTACCTTTGTGTGTTGCTACCATTTAAATATTCTTCTGATGCACAGAGTGACACCATGTAACTTGAAAAAGTGGATACAGATTCTAAAACTCAGGTAACTGTTTAAGGTTAAAATAGAATAGGGGCTCTATAAAGGGAGCAAATATAACCAGGTGCCTGAGATGAGTTTTTCTTATAGTTCTGCTCCCCAAAAGCACTCAATGATGGAAAAAGCACCTCAAAAAATCCTGGGATGATTCTGACAGTGAAGTATTTAGGAGAGATAAATGCTTGACCTTGAAGTGACTCTAAAACATCAATGGTTTGTGAGAAAATATGTACATGGTCTTAGTCAAAAGCAAGCTCAATAGGAAGGGACAGTATGGTTGTGCGGCTTTCATCAACCTTTCCACTATCTGTCAAAAAATAGGGAGTGGGGATTTAGCTCAGCAGCAAAGTGCCTGCCTGGCAAGCGCAAAGTTGTGAGTTCGATTCCTGGTACCAGAAGAAAAGACAAAAGACAAAAAAAAAAAAAAAGAAACAGTGGTGGGTTGGTTTGCCCTTGGGGCAAATCCTCTGTTTGCTCCGGGCTGCTGTTGCTATTTCCAGCCATGGCTATTGTTGAGAACTTTGCTCAGTGGCACACTTTCTATTGATCCCTAAGCTTTACAGTTCCAGAGGGGCTTGACCCGTCTGCCTCTTGCCTGCCCAAACAGCCGCATGAATCCTGCTTTAAATAAAGGAGGCATAGGCTCTGTCCCTTGGCCATGCTGCTTGGGGGTTATGGGGAATGTCACCCAGCACAGGCACCACTCTACATGCCCCATAGGAACAGACTCATTCAGGGAGAGAGTGGTGAGGATTACGCATCTCCAAACTATGTCACGGGAAGAATTTTTTTAAACATGAAAAAGTTTTAATTAGAAAGTAAGAGAAAATGATAGAGACTCTAGCTTGGGGAGATGACAAATGTCAGGTTGGCACTTAACAAAAGAGAGTAAGAAAAATAGAAAAGAACTCCAGCTTGAGCAGCTGGAGAGTGCACATTCTGATGGAGGGGATCAGACTGCCCACCTGCAAAGGCAGGAGGTTAGCTTTTAGGGGTTAGCTGGATGCCGTGGCCAGTTGATTACTTTCTCAGTCCCACTTAGCTTAGCGTGGCTTTAGGGGTGGTTTTGTTCTCAAGAAATGACTCTATTCATGATGATTCAGTCAAGCAAGATTATACTATTTCTAGAATCCAGATGATCACAGGTTTAGGACATACCTGGAAACTTCTGGGCATAGCTGAAAATCTCCCTGTAATCCTCTTATCTTGATGTCCTTGGTTTTAAAGGTGGATGAGGTCTTATAAAGTTGGGGTTAATTGACCCCATCTTGCCAATCTCTAGACAAGATACTCACTAATCAGCCCTCACTGACCCACATACCCATAGCACAGCTGAGAAGTGATTTGACCCAGAATTTACAGTAACAGAGGATACACAATGGAGGTCTGCTTTTAGCTACCTACTGGGCATCTGTAGGCCCACATGAAGGGTCATGGTTTTTACCAAAAATGGCTTTTAAGTTCCTAACTGTCCCAGAAGAACACACAGAGATAATATTCATGCCATATCATATGTCTTAAGAGCTGGAAATCCTACTGAACACCTGGAAAGTTCTATAATCAGCATGCAGACTATGTGATCAGACTGCAGCCCCACCCTTCAGGGCCCAGCCCAGAATATGAAAACTGCTGAGCTCTGAGGTGTTGGTATTTCTCAGTGTCTAAAGGTCACAAGAGGTGACAGCTTTGAGACTGTATTCACCACTTTATTCAATGGTTTCTTTCCCCAAAGTGTATTTGTAAACACACTGTGAGGTTGCCCGAGGCCACTAGAGAGAAGCCAGGAAAAGCCCCCTGGAGAGCAGGAGGAAGGCTGGGACCTGGGCCAAGGCTACCCAAGACCGAGAGCCAACTAGGAATGGAAATTGTCCCAGCCACAGTTTCTGGGAAAACAAATAGGCTTATCTGTTGACTTTTGACCTGCAGACATTGTTCATACAAGGGACAAACCAGACCATACACTTTGGGAATTCCTGCAAGAAGGTAAGTTGAAAGCTGAGCCCTGCCTCCCAGGGACGCGGTCCCAGCACAGTGAGTGCTTCAGTCATAGGTCAGAGGACTCCAATGTATTCCACTTTGGGTTTAGAGAAAGGTAGTATGCACAGGACAGGAAATAGGTATAGGGAAGGAGAAAAGTTTGGACTAAACACTCCCAACTCCACTCCCTCATTTCTGCTTTTATACCTTCATGATTCTAACCCATGAGACAAGGACACTTGTACTGGTGCTTAAGGGAACATTCAAGGGGCTATGTTCTTGTTTGTTCTACTTCCTCAAACAATATCTTTTGAAATTTCTATGAAGTGTCCTGGAGAAATTGTGAAAATGTCCTGGATTTTGTAATGCAGACATCAAGATTTGCCATGTTACAAAAAGGGGTCACTATGGATCTCATTATGAAATATCATAATTTTATAACACATAAAGCTAAATCACACAACTCTATTTTCTGGGGGAAAAAATTTGGCCAGAACAAATGTTTTTTACAGTTTTCATAACAGGAGCATCACTATTCTTGTTTATGACACTCATTAAGCTGGAAAGAATAGTGGACGTGTGCAAATATAAAGGCCAGATTTATCACATATATAATATACACAGTAGAACCTTGAAGATTATAATTAATGAGTATTAAGTGAGAAATGTGGCCCTCACAGATTATTAGCAGAAGAAATTCTTTCTGGAGGTGATTACACTGAAAGTGGTTGAACATTTATGAGGCATTTGCCTTCCCAACCAGAAGGGTTTCTATTTTTGATCTGAATGATTTTTAAGAAAGAAATTTAAACAAGCTTCCTTGGTAACTTGTCATGATATCTAAAGAATCTATTGGTGAAAAAAATTATTCCTAAAAAAAATAAAAATAAAAAAATAAAAATTATTCCTTTCATTTAACTCTCTGCTACCTTTGCCCTTAATCCCCCAGGGTAGGGTAGGAAGGACTCAGATTTAGGTACAAACTGGTCCTTGCTCTGCCACCCACTAGCTTTGTGCAGGACAAATTATTCTGCAAGTCTCAGGTCCTTTGTCTATTAAGTAAGGATAATAATAATTCTTAGAGCTTGTATACATGAAAAGTGCTTCATAAAGTGACCAAAATGTTAATGATTCTATACGTGGTGTGGTATTTATAAAAGATAAGGTATAAGTGTTCTACAATTTTAAACAATTAATTACTACATTTAAATGAAGTACTTGGAAGAGTCACACAAACATAGTTTCTAATGAAAGAAGCCAGACAATACAGCAGCTTCTGTATGATTCTGCAAAGAGGGCATCCAGGAACTGAGAAGTTTTCTGTTTCTTGATCAGTGTATTGTTTATCTGGGTGTGCTCAGTTGGCAATCAGTCGGTGATCACTCATCAAGATGTAAACGTAGGACTTGTGCTCTTTTCTGTATGTTATACTTCAAGAAAAAGTGAACATTTTGTTTAGAAAAAAATAGATATTATAGAAAAAAGCAAGTTAAAGAAAAAAGTTTAAAAAGCAAGTTAAAGTTTAAAGAAAGAAAAAAGCAGCTACAACCAAAGAGGACATTATCATTCTTTTTAATCTTTGCCATTTGGAAGTTGCATTCTGCCTACCCAGAAGTTAGAGGACAGACCACAGGGATTTAAGTCTCCACTCAGGTGAAGCAAATGTGGGTCTGCATCCCAGCCCTGAAGCCCCATTTCCTCTGCAGTAAAAGGGTAAATGATAATATTTCTTTTTTTTTTTTTTTTTTTTTTTTGTACTGGAAATTGAACTCAGGACCTTCTGCTTGCCAACTCAGGAAAATTGAACTCAGGACCAGGCGCTTGTGCCACTGAGCTATATCCCCAGCCCAATGATAATATTTCTTAAAGAGAAAAGTTAAGCAGCTAAACACTAGCCTGAGCATGCCTGTCGGTTTCCTCTCCCTTCCCAACCTTGTCTCCACCCACAGCCTATGTCCTGGACACTGACCACAGCGCATTCCTCATTCATTCATGGTTCCCTGGGTCTCCCAACCCTTCCCAGCTGTCAGAATCTCAACTTCTGGCACGTTGGCTTTGGCTGCCTCTCCCATGGATGTTGTCAGCCTCACTGTCTTTCCCCCACTTTGAAGGCTGCCTTGGCCTCCTAAGTTTCTGGAACAGGCATCTCTGGCTTGTGCCCTGGGAGCTCCTTCTCTTGCTCTCCTTCCTGTTCTGCCAACTGCAGCTCAAAACCACATCCTCCCCCACCCCCATCCCTGCCTGCTATTTTCTCTCCCTGCATCCTGTTTCCACCCTTCACCCTGTTATCATCATATGCAGTGAGCTTGCTTTGGTGCTTTCTGCCTCCCCACCACCTGCTAAGCTCAATGAGAGCAGAGAAAGGAGTTTCTGATTCACTGCTACATCCTGCAGCACGCACCCTATGCCTGCCTCCTTGGTAGATGCTCAGTAAGTGATGAATGAGCAGATAACTATTTCACTTTTCCTCTGGCAGTGTAATCCCGTAGACCCATGACATGATGTGGTAGCTGTCTACCACATCTTTGTTGTCTGTCCTGGCTGCTCTTTTCCTGATCCAAGCCCACCCCTCAACCTTACCCAAGTCATTTGTTATCTCTCCTGCCCCTTATCCCTGAGCTCCCATACGCTGTAATACTTTCAGCAGCTCTGGAATGAAATACATCCTACCTTACGCTGTTCTTTCCATGTTTGAAGTGCCTCCTCCCATCTTTGGGAATCATATACTAGTTTACACTAATCTAACATCTCCAAATGGCATACTGTCTCAGTGGGCTCAATAAATAGTCACTCATTCTGTATTCATTTATGAAGTGTCTTGGAAGTGCCAGGCACTATATTTAGCACACAGCATACAAAGAAGAACAAGACATAGCGCTTCCTGCCTCCAGGAGCTCCCAGGCTAGGGAAGAAGGCACATAATTGTAATATTATATAGTAAGTACAGTGGATTGCTCTGTAAAAGAAGACAGCTACCAGAGGCAGGATGTTTAACCCAGCTTAAGAGAGATGAGGATTTGAGCAGGCTTTCTGGAGGAGATGTCACCCAAAGGGAGCTAGCCAGATAAAGGGGAGAACGATATTACAAGCAGAAGGAAGATCCTCAGCCCAGATATAGAACTGAAATGCAATATTCTGTGGGCAAAATGGTGGCCAGCAAGACAATGTTGCTAGAAAATAAAGTGCGAGTCACAAAGGGCTGAAAAATAAGTCAGGTGGATAGGTTGGAGCCTATCAACCTATCAAGTAACTTCAGAACTTGATCAATACAAGTTCTGTAGTTACAGTCAGAAGTTACTGAAGTTATGGTTGGGACATTTTGAGGATCAAGAAGTCACTGAAAGTTTGAACCAAGGATGAGCTGGAAAAGTGTTGGATTTGAGAAGGACATGTTTGGACACAGGAGTAGAATCTCATGAGGATCTGACTTGGGCCAGCTGTGGCAGAATGGGAGGATCAGAAACAGGTTTAAGAACCTCAAAGAGGTAAAACTGGTAGGACCTGGTCACTGACTAAGTGTGAGGCAAGAGAGAGAGGCGGAGGCTTGGAGGATGTGGTTATAATGGGGTCCCATCCACAAAGAGGGTACCAGGGGAGTAGTCTGGGTGATGCGCAAGGTGGCTTAGAGAGGTGAACTTAGGGTTGGGAAGTGTTAGACCTGAGGTGCTAGTAGGAACCTGAAGAAAGAGAGCTAGAGATCAAGGTTGTAGCTCTAGGTTTTGGAGATATTGAACTAGAAGTGAGAGTTGAAACTGGATGAAAAAACAAAAATCCCACTCCCTACCCCATGTATATAGAGTGAGCTGTGGACCTGAGATCAAGAGAGAGGTAGTTAGCAACCCCTGTTATCTGTTCTCCCAGGGCTTATCAGTCTTCCTCCTGGTGCCTTCAGACACTCCCTGGCTTTGGATCTAACCTCTGAGTGCCAGTGATTACCATCATTTATGGAGCACTTACTATGTGCTAAGTATGGTTGAAACTTTTTGCCTGTATTGATTACTCTTCTTTGACAGTATGGGCAGTAGGTAAGTAATGTGTACAAGATCAGGAGCCTCAGGGCAGGAGTTGGGTGAGGAGCAATGCAGCAGCTATTTGTCCTTTGGGGAGTCAATTGCGAAGGACTTCTCCCTGTCTTTCTCTTGGGGACACAAAGGCAGCTACAGTGTGGTTTGTTGACTTTGCTGAGATCTGATAAATCATTAAAAGGAGAGATAATTTTTTCATCAAATCTAGATTTTAACCAGCTTTATCCTAAGTTCATTTTGGTTTCCCTCTTAAGTACCAGTGCTCAAAACTAGGTAAGTGCTGCTGAGGATGACAGAATGCTATCATTCTGAAGGGCACAGAATCCCTGTAAGAATGCTTTGCTTTGGAATGTGTGCACTAGAGAGGACAGAAGCAAATTGCATGCATGTCTTGGTTACTTTTCTTTTGTTGCTGAGACAAAATACCTGACACCCAAAATTAAGGAAGGAAAGGTTTATTTAGCTCACTGTGGAGGTTTCAGTCCATACTCAGCTGGCTCCAAGGCAGTGGCACATGGCAGAGGGCAACCATTCATGGCAGTGGAAAACAGCAAAAGCAACCAGAGCAAAAGGGAGGAGTGGCGGCAAGCAGCCTCTTTCTCTCCCTTACATATGCAAACTATCCGCCCCAGGGCAGGTGTAGCCCTCACAGCCATAATCCCAACATTGGACCACGATCAATCATAAACTCTAAAAGCCCACTGCGCAACTGCATGAGGCTTTGGGGGGACATCCAGACACTAACCATAACAGTGCGTAAGGATAGAGTTCTCACATGTGCAGAGATACTTGAGGCAGGGCAGGTGAAGCCAGGCTCTGACGCCCTCCCCACACCCACTGACCATTTCTGAGTTGTGGTAGTATATTACAACACACTTCCATACACAAGAATTTTATTATATAGCTCTACTATGTAGCTTCAGGAGATAGATCCAAGACTTACTTCATTGGCTAATCATTTTATAGAAAGCTTTTTCTCTAAATTTTGGGTGAAGTTATATTTTCTCAACTTATAACCAAAGCCAAACAATATTATCATTTTACTGAAGGATCAACAAAGATGTGGAATATTCTAGAATTAGTGTAAACACTTGCTGGTATGAAGTATATAACTAGGAATTCTGTCTTAAATTAAAAATTATCACTTTACCTATGAAAACAGGAGGCTGCCCACAAGTCATGGTAGGCCTCTCAAGGGTCTGCCCTCAGGGAATTCTTAAAGGTTCTATCTCTTTCCAACAGCAGAAAGCTGGGGAGTAAGCTTTTAACACATGAACAAGATTTTAACACATGAAGAGTTGGGGGAATGTTCCAGATGTGCATAACAGCAAGGCCTATGCTTCCCAATTCTATACCCAGCTCCAAATCATCCCTAGAATTCTAGATCCATTCTCAAGTGTGGCTCCCAGCATTACTGGCAAACTTGTCAAAGATGCAAATTCTCATGCTCCACTCAGACCTGCTGAATCTGACTCTTATGCTCCTGTGAGGCCCAGCACAAAGCCAAATTCTACCTACAGCTCCATTTGGAAGCCTAACAGGTACCAGATAGAATTCTTGTTTCCCATCCTACCCTGTCTTCCCTCCCAACCCATCCTACTTCGACATCATCCCCTCCTTGGAAAACTGCAACAATGTACCACATAACAGAAGGAAGGGATGAGTCAGAAAGATGAGCAAATGCATGGAGAATGAGCTCAGGGTACGTTCCAGACAGGAAAAGGGTCCAGTCTGTCCCCTACATAGGAAACAAAGGGAGGGCCCAGGAGCCATATATGAAGTGGGATGTGGGTGAGTGGAAGTTTTTTGAAGTGTGCACACATATGAGGGCAGAAAGCATGGCTGTAATGTCAACTTCTCCACTGAGCTAACTTGTGTTCTGCAAAATGGCCTTTCCTCATACAGCAGAGAGGCCTGAGCTCAACAGTCAGCACTGTCACCGTTGTATGTACTAGGGAGCAGGGTGAGCCTGCAAGTACTTCCAGCCCCAGCTGCCATGAGAGCCAGTGGTAACTCACAAGACCTTTTTCTTCAGGGCTAGTCCGCCAGCTCACTGGAGTTATACCTCTGATCATACAGAAGTTCGAAAGCTCAGCCCCTCACATGAAGGGTCACTGTCTATGGGATCAGCTTGGACCTGGTCTCCAGTGGAAACCATATCCACACTTGTGGTTTGAATATGGTTTGCTACCTCTGAAGGCTCATGTTGAAGTTGAATCCCTATGATGAGATTCCAAAGGACTAGAAACCATCAGTTATGGTGTTTAGAGGTGGGGCCTTTGGGCAGTCACTAGGATTAAGGTCATCAGAGTGGGCCCCTGATTGAACACTGGTGATTTTATTTTATTTTATTTTATTTGGTCTTTTTGAGACAAGGTCTTGCTATGCGGTTCAGGCTGGCCTTGCACTCACTTTGTAGCCCAGGCTGGTCTCGAACTCACAACGATCCTCCTGCCTCAGCCTCCCAAGTGCTGGGATTACAGACGTGCGCCACCACACCCAGCCAGAACACTGGTGATTTTAGAAGATAAGGAAAAGCTGGGATTACAGGAATGGTGGCACACTCAGAAGGCTGAGGCTAGGGCAAGAGGATTGCCTTGAGTTTGAGGCCAACCTGGTCTACAAAGTGAGTTCAAGGCCAGCCTGCACACAAAGTGAGACCCTGTCTCAAAATTTAAAAAACATTAAAAAAAGAAGAAGATGAAGGAGAAAGACCAGGACATTCACACATACCTACACACAGGCTCTTTGTCTTTAGCCATGGGATACCCTGTTTCACTTTGGGACTGTGTCAGCAAAAAGACCACCACAAGATCACACTCTCAACATTGGACCACCACTGTGAACAAAAACAACCCTATTCTCCATAACTTACCCAGGATGTGCTATTAGCCACAGCAAATGGCCTATAAAGCTACCCAATTGGTTCTGGTTGCAGGTGTAGCCCACCCTTGGTCATGGCTTAGCCAGTAAGCCAAGCCTTCTGGTTCGCATCCTACTGTGTGTTGGGGAACCAGGGTCCTCACTGCAGGTGGGTTTGAATCTGAACCTGAATTGTAAGGTGGACAAACTCACTATAGACAGCACAAACCTTTAAAGTTCTGACATTAGGCCTTCTGTTTCTGGCTTTAATATGAAATCAAAGCTTGGTCTGGCCTTGGCTTTTGTTTGGTCTAATAATAGGCTAATAAGTATGTCTCAGCGGCTTTTTTTTTTTCATTTAACTCTTCTCCTTTAATAGCAGGAACACATAGTCTTTGAATTTCTTGGCATCTGCAAGGTGAGTCATGCATTTTATAGATACAGAAATTGAAAGAGGAGTGGCTTGCAGAAGGCCAGACGGCAAGTCCAGAACACCATGCAGCCGCCAGTGCTTGGACTGCAGCCCATCTCTCTGCTGCCACTGTACTAGGTGTAAACATTAGTAGGAGATAGTGAGGATGACCCATTAAGAGGAAATGTGACACAAGCCAAGAGCACATAGCCCTTGGAAAGGAAGGGCAGTCTTGGCCACATGTCTATCTTGTCCAGCTAAATGAGGAAATACAGGTAGTGTGGTGCTTTCTTCTGCCTTCTCCTGTCCCACTGGCCTGCATACTTTTTTCAGCAAATGTGCCTTGTGTTCTAAAAATGGAAAAGGTGAACTCCTGGCTCTGCTTGCCCACAAAGATTTAGCTAGAAGACATGCAATCTCCCAGTTTCCTGTTAGTGATAAAGACATTCACCTTGACATCCATAGGTATTCTCCCACTTTCTTGGGCATAATGAGTGTTAGCACCAGGATCTGACTGAGCTAGGTTCCACTAGGCATTGTGTGAATGTGTGTATATGAGTGCATTAGTGTGTGTGTGTGTGTGTGTGTGTGTGTGTGGGTGTGTGTGTGCTGAAATGCTAAATACAAAACACACAAGAACTGATTGTTTTCTGAATAGTCCAGTGGAAAGAGAATGGGGCAATAAGTTTAGCAACTTAGGTTCTATCCCTAGTGTTGGTATCTTACAGCAAACTCTCATGTCTGAGCCTCATTTTTCTCATTTGCAGAATTTGGGTTTCAGTTCATTGAGTTTTTGCTGTTGTTTTAGTTTTAACATTCTCCAGTGCTTCCAGACTGCCAGTGTGTCCTCCCTCTCCTCCCTGAACACATCCTTTGAGGCCATTTAATCCCCAATGGGAGTTCAGTCAGAGCAGCTCGGATGCTGGTTCATCTATTATTTAAGGAAGGAAAAGGAAAGGAATTTCTCTTCTTGCAAAGAGGTTGGCATTAGCAGAGATAATCTTAAACCCCTGAGGTTCAGAACTTTTGCAACTCAGGCTGAAAGATCATAACTGGCCATGCTGGAGTGAGCTATCTTAGTTGTTGCTTACAAAGTCTTATTTGAATGGATCTAGAGGAAAAGTTCTAGCTGGTTCTGGGAATGGCTATATCCAGGTCATCAGGTGCAGAGCCTGAAAGGAGAACTGGAAATCAGATCCTGATCATTGCAAGTGACCTCAGCATCTAGGATGGTGAAGCCAAGTCTGTCTCAGATTATGTGTTCACATGAAATACCAATTTCTACCCTAAAGTGACTCTGAGGCCTTTGCTACACTGGATTGACACCCTGTGGGTTTCAAGCAGCCGTAATGGTTATATTTGGCATATCACAGCATCACATCTTTGAAGCTTGGAAGCCACAGCACAATTGTCCTCTGCCCTTGGGGCTGGCCCCTGGCATAATTCTACAAATGGTGCTGATGACACCCAAGTTGCATCTTTGACACTTCTCTCTCTGTACTGCAGATGCCCAAGAGTGCTACACATTACTAGCCAGCCAATCAATAAATAATAAATAGTCACATGGTCTTGAACCATTTTCCCTTCTTCCCTTCTTGGTACTCATCTGTCATTGGGAATGTCTCTGCTTTTGCCTGTGAGGCTTTGTTTTACCCAGTTCCCTTCCATAGCTGCTCAATTGTCCCCACCTCTTGTTTCTCCTTGGGCCCTGGCCTGCCTCCTTGCAGCTTTCCATTGCCATGCTTGGCATCACACTTTCCTTTGCATAGTTTCTCCCTTTGCAGCCTCGTGCAGTCTCAGTATTTCCTGGTGTGGACACTTGGAGGCCTACGAAGAGCTCTGAGCCTCCTCCCAAGCCTGCGGCCCACAGACTGAGGGCAGCGGGTCACAGAGCCTGACTAAACCCCATCTCTGCCACTGTTCACAGCTGTGTGAATGTGGACACAGGACTTAGGCCTCAGTTTCCTTATATGTGAAAGGAGATGAATAAGAGAATCTACCTCTCCATAAGCACTCGAGAGGTTAATTTTGCAAAGTGATTGGCTCATAATTGCTCAATAAATGCTAGCTCTAATTTTATTTAAATACTAAGTTTTAGAACATAGATACTCTGCTAGCAGAGTCAGTATATACCTTTCTTCCCTAAATAAACAAAACAAGGCACCTCACACTGACACAGTCATGGCATAGAGCTGGCGGTGACAGCACATTTCCTGTAGTGATCCAGGTTTTTGTTACTGGGGTCTCTGCCTTCCCAATCTCCAGACTAAAGAGTCTGTAACCTCTTTCTTTTGTCCCTACGTCTAGTCCATTGTCAAGTCCTACCTCTCAGTTGCACCTGGCCCCTCCTGTCCATCCCTATCCCCAGTAGCCTCGTTTCCATGGGGGATTGCCATGGTTCCTCTCAAGCTTCTCCTCCTGACAGTCCAGCCTGTAGTTCACAAAAGCACTCATCTTGGCCCAGTGCTGAAATCACACACTCCACTTCCTGGTCCTGCAAAATCTCCACTGACTCATCCTTCTTACTGAATAAAAGTGAGTTTCTCAACGCTACAAGTTCCTCCACAATGCGACTGAGCTTGGCCCGGAGGGTGCTGACGAGTTGGGGGAGCAGGGCGATCCTGCCTTAGGGTGGAAGGAGTAGGCGTCAGCTTGGAGTGAGAGAAACCATGAGTCATTAGTTTGTTTTCAATATGCGGCAGAAAGTATAGAAAGGAAATAGACACTTTATGCCCTGAAGAAATTCAGCTATAATGTTTTTCAACTATCTGCTGTGTGTCAGACAACGGCAGGGTATTGGGAATACAGTGACAAGGTCATGCGTGCCCTGCTCTCCAGGATCGACTGTAGGTGAAATATGGTGGAAATGGATCCCAGGGCTGCCCTGCACGTGGCAGCTGTGAGCTCCTCTGATAATACACGGGAGGGTGCCCTCTGGCTCCAGCCTGGGAAGGAGGGCAAAGCTCCCAGAAGGAAGTGAAATTTTGATGAAGTTGGAGCATGTAGGCTCATCCAGCCAAGGGTAAAGAGGCAGGAGGGGCTGTGGTGCAAGGACAAGGGCATGGCCAGGGCTCGGGAGAAGTACCGTGGATTAATGCTGTTGGGCTGAGACCTAGCGGGCCCAAAGATGAGAGGTGTCGAAAGGTACAGTGTATTTCAAAGCATCCTGCTGCTCACAATCAATACAAATCACTATTAATTTGAAGAAGGGGAAGCAGAAAGAGGTATAAGGGCAGGTGATAGGAGGAAAACTGATGGGCACATGGTTAAAGAAAGTTGTAAGCATGCACAACTCTGCCCAAAGGAAACCTATTCATCTGTATCAGCAATATGCACTAATAAAAGTTTGGAAAAAATAAAAACAGAAAAAAATCACCGTAAAAGATAAGGTTAAAGGCTGCAGGGGGCAGATAGTAGGGGACTTTCTTTACCATGATGGAAGAAGAACTGGATTGCGTTGGGGGAGCAGTAGTGAGCATTTAGGAGGGAATGGGTTGTCAGATTTTCTGTCTTCTCAGAAACTGAGAAAAAGGTCAAGAGTTTAGTTGGGAAGTGGCTAAATATAGCAATGAGGAGAACTCAAACGAATCAAATCGGTTAGTGACAAGTTACTTCATTGTTCTCTTTACCCCTGACCTTTGCCATTTATAAGAACAAGAAATGTCATCAACTAACATGGCTACTGCTGTCCAAATGTTTCTTAGTATCTTGATTACAGAATGTCAGAGTCGAGAGGACCTTACTGTCTACTTTAAAATAAAAGCCTTGGTGTAGTGAATGCTCAATCCTTACCTTTTTCTGCACATCTGCCTTGTGTAGCCCCTGAGTAACTGTGACATCACTGGAGTGGCGGCTTGTGTGGGAAGGGCACTGAGAGACCCCTGGGCTGGTCCAGTTCAGCACCCTGCCCAGGGTGCTGGGGTCATGGGGACCGCACTCAGTGGGTGCCAAGCAAGAGGTACCCCAGGGAGAGTGTGACTCAAGCCTCTATACATTAATAGACGATGCCTCTTTTAGTCCAGTTTTGAATGACAGTAATGCATTCTCCCCTCCAGGTCCAGACCCAAAGGCTGGCTGAACTGAATTCAGTCCTAGGCAGCATGTGTCATCAGAAAAAAATCTGTTTCCATGGCTTAGTCATCACAGTGGCTCCTGAAGCAGAATGGTACAGCTGTGGAAGTGGGCACTCAGTCACAGAGATGATGTAGATTTGGTTATTTCCCACCATGGAGGCTGAAGAAGGAGCTTCTCCCCTAACCCCAAGTATTTTTTAAGGTCCCTAGGAATTTCAACATCATTCTTATCCTATAACAGAGATATACTACCAATCTGGAGGATATCTCTGTAGACTATCCTTGCACTTCCAAAGACAACTATATTTTTACTTTATATATAACATAGTGAGGTTTCTTTTTCTTTTTTCTTTCTTTCTTTTTTTTTGAAACAGGGTCTCACTATGTAGTTCAGGTTGGCCTTGAACTCTGTCTGTAGCCCAGGCTGGTCTCGAACTCATAGCAATCCTGCCTCAGCCTCCCAAGTGCTGGGAAATACAGGTGTGTGCCACCATGCCTAGCTCAACAGTGAGATTTCAAGGGCAGGAAATGTTGTATATCGCAGTGTCTTCTGAAACACCTGCCTGAATTCATATTCTGCAACCCACTACTTAGCTATGTGTCTTTTAATAGGTTACCTCATCTCTCTGTTACTTAGTCTGGGAGCTGTGGCTGTGGCTCAGTGGTAGAGTTCTTGCCTTGTATGTGCAAGGCCCTGGGTTTGATCCCCAGCATCAAACACAAAAAAAGTTAGTATGCTTACTCTTGCACCTTATCCCTAAAGAGGAGATAATTATACATACCTTATAGATCTGTGAAGGTTAAAAGATGTAATTCGTGTTAAGTGCATTTCAGAAAACAATTATCATTTCATTTATAAATTTCTGGGTTTTTTTACTTGGATAAAATCAGAGGAGAGAGTCAGTAGGAACAAACGTTAGCTATTATTATCACTGTTCCACCCACGTTTTCAAATGATTTTCTTGCTTGCCACAAAACTGGCGGTGTTGATTATGACACTGTCTGGGTGCCTGATGTCATGCTGATATTTTCCCTCTTCTGGGGACATTTGTGTTTCCTCTATGACTTACTTGTTATTATCATTTGTCCTTTTTTCCATTAGAGTTGAGCTATGATTTTCTTACTAATCTTCACTGAAATCAATCTGTACATAGTTCTATGATAGCAATGATGAAAGTCTCAGACAGCAACCCAGGGCAGGCTATGACATCAAGAAGGGTTTATAGGCCCCTTTACAGTTTGCTCATCACAGACTTTCTACAGTGTCTGTTCTTTTGTAAGAACATGCAATGCCTCTTTTTCTTCCTCATAATTCTTCAGCCACTTCCTATTTTCCCTAAGTACTTCGGCTTCCTTCCTCCATCACAGACACTGATCCTGAGATTTTGTACATACAGCCCCCAGATCCCAGAGGAAAACAGATCATCCCAGGAAAACTGCAAGCCAGTGCCTCAGGCATCTTCCCTGGCAGAGGTGCTGACAGTGTACCATCGATTCAGCACTCCTAACTTGCCAGGTGAGGTGCCGGCCTCAGAGACAGGAGCTTGGACCTCAGAGCACAGAACAAAATGAGAACCTAAAGGATCACAGATACCACACCTGGTAGTGGTACGGGGGCCCTACTATAGAGAGCCCTTCTTGGTCCTTGTCTCGGCCCAGGAAGTCTGTATTCATGATCCCATGCAGAAGTTATTGAAATTCTAGTGAGTTAATTCTAATCTACCACATCCACTGCAACCCATGGTGAGAATGAAGACACTAAGGCATTATCTGTAGTTATGGGAGCCAAGAGGTCTTAAATCCAGCCAGGATGGTGGCCCTCCAGAACAAAGGCCTCGACCCCGAGCTGAACTCTGGTTTTAATAATTTGTGAAGAAGGGAGTGGCTTGAGGATGAGTGACTGTGAGAACCGTGGGAAGTAGGTGAGTGCCATGAGCTCGGCTAGGTAGGAGGCCTGAAATCACCTCTGCAAATGCAGAGAGAAGGATATGCAGAAAGAGTGATCTGCATAACGCGACTGAGATAGCATCTAATGTTTTGGGGTGGGTGCTTCAGCTCTGATGTGCAATCTTTCAAGCCCCAGGAAATCGTAGCCCTTATCTCAAGGCTCAATCCCAGTAGACAGCATGGAGCATGATTCTCCATCCCACCTCTTGTCTGTCCTCTGCTCACATGTGTTTTTTGGGGGAGCTACCAGGAGGGGTGGGGAGGACTGCCCTGTCATCTTCACATCAAAGACTACAGATCCGCACCTCAGCTGGACTGATTTGCACTGCTTAAAGCCAATTGAAAGGATAAGGAAAAATTCTAGTCAGCTCTGCACACATCAACCCACGGAAATAGGGCCAGGTTCAGCCCAAATGGAGACAATTGCTCTTCCTTCAAGGAGAGTGGCCCAGGAGGTCCTCCACACCCTATGAGCAGGCAAGCTTCATGCTGTGTGTGAAAAGGTATCTGCTGAGAGTGTTTTGTGATTCAAAGTTCCTTTGCCTTCTTTTCCTTAGTTAAGCTTCTGGAAGACAGTCTGTGTCAGCTTTTCTCCTGGCCCCATGTTCCCCATGGCCGGAACCCACTGTGCCCCATGACTAGTTCTTCCCGTTCTTCCAGGGACCATGAGCTGTGTGAGGCCCAAGGCAAGTGCTCAGGCACAGCCCAGGCCCTGATGCCTCCTTTTCCCTGGTGCAGTGTGTTCAAACCCAGGCCTCATCGTCAGAGAACAGGAGGAATCCTTCAACTGAAAAAACAATTGAGTTGTTTTGAGTTGAGTATGGTGGTACACACATATAATCTCAGCACTCTGGTAGGCTGAGGCAGGAGGACTAAAAGTTTAGGCCCTGCCTGGGCAACTTAGTGACTTACCAAGACCCTATCTCAAGTAAAAAATAAAAAATGGATAGAGATGTATCTCAGTATGAAGGCCTGGGTTCAATCCCCAGTACTACAAAAACAAAAACAGGGCTGGGGATATAGTTCAGTGGCACAAGCGCCTGCGCAAGATCTTCAGTTTGATTCTCACCCCCTCCCCAAAAAAACCAAAACAAAGAGTTGTTTTCTCTGATATGTATTTTTGGAATATGTGCTAAGTACTCACTCTCTGTGAATGATCTCACACTTTTTTTTTTTTCCGGTACCAGGAATCGAACTCACAACTTCGTGCTTGCCAGGCAGGCGCTGTGTCACTGAGCTAAATCCCCAGCCCCAATCTCTTACTTCTTATAACAAATTTATGAGCTAGGTATTACCCTCATTCCAGAGATGAGGAGCCAGTGACACAGAGAATTCAATACCTCGATCAAAGTCTCACAGTTGCTAAGTGAAGAACCCAGTTAGAAATCTCAGCTAAGGCTGCACTAGACAATATTAGTTGCCTATGATACATTATTGTAGTACAAGTGAAATTTTATTGACTTGTTAGGTTGGCAAAGATTGGAAAACCAAATGATGTCCAGAGTGAGGAGGGCCTGGTAAAGTGTGCCCCCTGGGTAGGTAAATGACAGACATCCTTTTTTCCCTTGCTAACAGAAGTCACCAGTTCCAGAGAGGATCTGAATATTTCAACCCAGTGGTTTCCAAATTGTAGGGCACTGTTGTGCACTGTTGTGCATGAAGTGTACTTGGTAGGTTGCCACCAGTGCTTTTCTTCAAAAATAGAAAAGAAAAGGAAGGCAGGGAGGGAGAATGGAAGGAGGGAGGGAGGAAGGGAGAGGGAGGAAAGGAGAGAGGGAAGGGGAGGAAGAGGGCAAAGGAGAGAGAGGGAAAGAGAGGTGCAAAACAGAGAAAAACTGTGACATATCTTCCTCTCAGAGGTCTGATTTATGTGAGAAAATGCATGCTCTTAATATAAGCCTATTTGTGTTGAGATTGTTGTTGCTCTGCAACTGAAAGCACCCTGGCTGATTTCCGGGAAGTGTGAACTGTGCCATATTTCTGGAGAGCAATCTGACTGTACACATCACAAAATGAACTGCATATATTTGGCATACCACTTCTAGGAATATATTTCAAAGAGAGAGAAGATTGGATGGACAAAGATGTTCATGGAATCAATGTTTTTAACAGCAGAAAATGAGAAATGACCTAAATAATCATTAATACATATTAAATTATATTGAATTTCATATCATGCAAAATGGAATGCTTTGCAACCAGAAAAGTAATGGACCTTAGAAAGTAGTGAGCTGTGTTGTAGCACAAAAGACTCAAACAAGAACTGAGTCAAGCCACTGAGTTGGAATGAAAGTTTAAGACACCTGTGGTGTTTCAACTACTAATGTAATTAAGAGAGGCAAGGATAAGCAGTAAATGCAAAAATCGTGGGATGAGAGGTTGGAGGAGCAGGATCAGTCAAAGAATAACTCCTGGGCAGGGGGCCCTCTGCATTGGAGAGATATGGCAGGCGCCACTTTAGCCACGTGGCCAGACTTTGTGTGCCCAACAATGGGACAAACAACTGAGCTCCCTCGAGCAAAGTACTAACATCACTTACATTGTATTCTTGTCATAGAGCCCTGGCCAGAATCTGAACAAAAATAAACAGACAAAACCAGACTGTAGGGCAATCTGGGAGATAATTGGCTTGGGCTCTTCAAAAATGTCCGTGTAGCAAAACATACACACACGCTAAAAAGGCAGAAGGGAATATTCTGGAATAGTGCTGTCTAATAGAAATATGATCCAAGAAGAATGTCATTAAAATTTTTTATTAACCTCAACAGAAAGCAGGGAGACAGGTGAGATTAATTTTTAATAATGTATTTTTGTCCAATGTACTCAATATAATCTCATTTTGACATGCAATCAATATAAAGAATTACTATAAATGAGATCATTTCTGTTCTTCTCCCCCTTTCTAAATCTTTAAAGGCATCAGTTTGAACTGGCCACAGCTCTAGTGCCCAAGTGGCCATGCCTGATTGGGAACTTCAGACTTGGGCAGCACAATTTGTTTTAAGAGGACTAAAGAGACGTAGCAACCAAAGGAAGTGGAGGAACCAATATTGGGATAAAATCACTCTAAGGAAGATTGTGGGGGAAAACTGGGGAAATTTGAACACAGACTGTGTTTCAGACAATATTATTGAATCAACGTGACATTCCTTGGTAATTATTAGGGACTGGATGTGTATCTCCCAAATTTGTATGCTGAGGTCTTAACTCCCAGTGTGACAGCATTTGGAGGTGAGAGGCCTTGAGGGGGACAATAAATGTAGATGATGTCAGGAGGGTGGAGTCCCCATGGAATTTGTGGGTTTTGTTTGTTTTGCCATACTAGGGATTGAATCCGGGGCCTTTCCACTGAGCTATATCCCCAGGCCTTTTTTTATATTTGTTTTTTTATCCTGAGACAGAGTCTCACTAAATCTCTCATTTGCTCAGTCTAGGCTCAAACTTCCAGTCCTCCTACCTCAGATGCTCCTGGAGTGCTGTGATTACAGGTGTGTATCACCATAGGTGTTTTTGTAAGGTGAGGAAGAAACAGATCTTTCTCTCTCTCCCTCTCTTTTCCCACCATTGGAAGATACAGGGGAAGGGGGCTGGGGATTTAGCTCAGTGGCAAAGCGCCTGCCTGACAAGTGCAAGGTCGTGAGTTTGGTTCCCAGTACCGGAGAAAAACCAAAAAAAAAAAAAGAAGATACAGGGGAAGAGGCCCTGTGCCAGCCAGGAGAGGAGAGGGCCCTCACCAGGAGCCACATAAGGGAACACCCTTGACTTTGGACTTCTAACCTCCAGGACTTTGAGACGTAAACGTATGTCATCTAAACCTCCCAATCTATGGCATTTTGTTCCGGCAGCCCAGGAGGCCTGAGGCAGCAGTGACAGCATAGGACTTAGTCACACAGGAGAATGACGTTGCTCCGAGCTTATTTTCCACACACCAAAGTACTTTGATATGGAGCCATGACATCTACAGTCTACTTTCAATGCCTCCAAAAATTACAGATAAATCAATGTGAAGAGATGAATGTGAAGAGAAATAGAGACCAGGTGAGCACATGAGGCTAGTCTTCCTAATTGGTGAATGAATCTGGGGAATCAAGGACATTCAGCAGTATTGCACTATTTTCCCAATTTTTCCCAGATTGGAATGTTTAAAAATAAAAAGTGTGTGTATTGGAGGAGAAGTGGGGAGGGGTGGGGGGAATAGAGTAAACTTGCCTGAGAGAAAAAAGATTCTACTACTAATCATGATATTTTATATTATTTTATAGTTTAGAGTATATTTTCATGTATATTAATGTGATACTTTTAAAACTCCATAGAAGATATGTGTTTGACTCTTATTTTATAGCTGCTTTAGTGTCTAATTATGTACCTGGTGCAGTACCTAAAGCATGTCTTTCAATTTCCACAAGGCCCCCCAGAAGGAAGGTATCATCTCTGTCCAGCCCACAGAGGTTCTTGGAGACTGGAAACAGCCCAGCACTCAAGGCTAGTAGGTGGCACAGCTAGAATGTGAAGGTAACTGACTCCAAGGCCTGAGCTCATTCTCCTGTTGGCATCCTATTTATGATTCCTATCTTACAAATGCAGAAATAAAACCTCAGAGATGTTAGTTAACTTGTGCAGCATCACACAGCTCCTTGAGGGCAAAGCCAAGGATTGAAGCCAGGCCTTCCATCTCCCACTCCAGGGCCTTCTTTTCACAGTACCCCCTAAGGGTTGACTCTCCTTGCAAAGCACCCGTAATGAACATTCTGAAGCAGGTTCAGGTCTAACTTCATGACTCCCATGACAAGCAGCCTGGCCCTCAGCACAGGAAGCCAGTCAAGTTGTTGGAGGGAAGCCCAGGAAAGGCCCCAAGCTCAGAGCAGCCCTCGACAGGGAGATGCTTTATAAAAATAGCTGTGCAACCACATCAACCAAATCACTTGATGCTCTGATTAAGAGGCATGAGTGGCCACACCACGTGATGAGGGCTGTGAGCTCCAGCCCTGGGGATATCACCAGGCACAGATTCCTTTGCACACACAGCAAGAGTCAGGCCCAATTACCACTTCTGGTCAGATGGGGAGCAGGGTGGGCTTTGGGCTCACAACCAGGCTGTGCTTATTTTTAAAAAACAGTAAACAGTATTCAGTTCTCTTTTTAATTTTAAGTGACATTTGATTTTTAAGTGGAAATTTAAATGTGGATTTCATTTCAATTATTAGATTTGAGGCCACGTGCTTTCCTGAAAGCCTTAAGCTGGAGAACAATGCAGCTCTTTGTCAAAATCCTGGCAGAAGAAGAGGAGTGGGAATAACAGGATTTTCAGGGGACTATGAGTTTTAAGTCCACACAGCTCAGTGCAGTGGGGATGGGGAAGGCAGTCCCGATAGCTGTAGTCCCTTTGAGGACTCCCCCAGCATAGAAGAGGAGCCACCCAGGCACCCACCAGGTAGCTATAAAGCTGGGAAGGTGATCTGCTCACAGTCCATCTTGATCCATGAAGTGCAAGCTGCCAGTAGAGCTGACTGGTTTCCAGGGACCTGCCAGAGCCCATAGCAACCAGTGCCATGTGTGTCTGCCCAGGTGTGCGCAAACAGCACCGCTGTACAACTCCTTCAGGACTCCCAGGAAGGATCTGCTTGCTGCTGCAAGACCCTCACTGCAGTGGGACCCTGACTCCAACAGGACAAAGCCTCTGCTCAGAGTTCCAATGGCCTCTTCTCAACTCTTTCCCATCTGAGATTCTGCAGCTATCCATCTGGACTCTAAGCTGTAGGGCTATGTGCCCATGAGCAGGACAGTGTTAGCCACGGATCTGGGAAGTACATTTGGCGAAGGGTAATATGGTGGCTTGTGGTTGGTGGCTGAGGTGGTCAGCAGACACCAAACTGCTAGCAGGGAGTCCTGAGGTGGAAGTGTGGCAAGAAGTCAAGGGCAATAATGCAGATCCTGTGTGGGTTTGGTAGAGACAACGAACCTGCAGAACTCCATTTTCATCCCGATCTGATCTTATCAAGTGGTCGGCTCTGCCTGAGATCTTTATCAAGACCTATCCAGAAAGGAGCCAGCATGAGGGTAGCAAGCCTCAGCAGCAAAGGGCTGTGCTGAAACCAGTCCAAATGCATTCTCTAAACTGACCACCAGTATCGGCTCTGTCTTCCAGCTCCAGTCTCCACCCACGGTAGTTTCTGTTTTAGTCTAAGCCTTCACCGTGCCAAGCACTAGGAAGGGTATGATTTGCACATTTAAGAGCTGATGAAAAGCAACCTCTCCACATGATCTGGTGAATCTGTGGCCCAGATGAATTCTCCCTCTCCCTCTATGGACCTCAGACTTGCTGAGCCCTAAGTGGTCAGCCATACCCCAGGGCTGAGAAAGCCTCATGTGGCCCGGTCTCAGATCAGAGTGCTCTGTGCTGGAGGCGCCTGACTGAGAGGATGCAGAGGAGCTGTGCCCATCAACCCAAGACACAATGCTGGTACCTCATCCTGTGACTCATCAGAGGCTGCTGTTGGTGGAAAGGAAATGATGGCACTTTCCACTGAGGAGGGCAGCCACTGTGATCACACTGAGGCTCTGTTGCTACGGTAATGCAGTGGCTGATGTTCTCCTTTAAGCTCAGGGAGATTCATTGCTCAGGCATAATAGTATTTCCTCTGTCTCTCTCCCTGTCCCCGCTTCCTCCTTTCCTTCCACCTTTCCCTGTCCCTACACTCCCTTACCCTTTTCTTTCTTTATTTTCATTAATGTAAAATTCACATAATGTACATTTTAGAATGTGTAACTCAGTAGCATTTAATGTGTTCAGTGTTTTGCAACCATCACTTCTCTCAACTTTCAAGCCCTTCATCACAACAGAAGAACTGCTGGTACTCCATGGAGTACTCGTCCCTCTTCTCCCTCCCCAGGCCCTGGAAAAACACTAATACGCTTTCTACATCTACAGATCTGCCTATTCTGGATACTGAACACAAAAGCACTCCTACAATGTGTGACCTTTTGTGACTGGCTTCTCTCACTTAGCATCATGTTCCCAAAGCTCATCCATACTGTAGCATGCCTCAGCATTTCAGTCCTTGTTGTGGCTGAATGATGCCTTGTTGCATAGATATGCCACAACTTGTCAAGAGGCACAGTGTTGTTTCTTTCTTTTATTAAAAAAAGGTAAAACAGAACTTCATAACAAAATCGTAGGACAATAATAACAGTTAATGCATTGCATATTGTCACCTTGAAAGTAGTTACTCAGAGTACAAGATATGGGTATAAAAAATTCTCCAATGGATGTTAGCATGAACCTTCCTTTTCAATGAACTGAGAGACACTAATACTATAGCTACCTTGCATTTTTCTCCCTTTTCCCTTCTGTCCTTTCCCCCTTCCCCCTTCCTAGTGGAGGCTCTTCCTAGTTCCTAGAAACAAGTTGAGGAGCTTCCTAGTTCCTTTTTCCTTTTAAACAGTTACTTCCCACTTCACAATATCTATTGTACATTTTAGACTTTATATACTGTTTGAATTTTTCACACCAGGGAGACAATACAATGTTTACACATGTGAGTCTGGTTTATTGCATTTATGAGTATGGGCTCAAGTTGCATCCATTTAGCAATATAAGTCTCAAGTATATCCTTCTTTTTGGCTGAATAGTGTTCCATTGTATAAACATACCACATTGTTTTTTATCCATTCCTTGGTTGATGGGCATTTAGGTTGTTTCCAAGAGGTAGCTATTACAAATTGTGCTGCTGTAAACATAGATGCACATATATCACTGTGGTATGCTGTTTTTAATTCTTCTGGGAAGATACCCAGCAGAGGAATACCTGGGTTAAAGGGGACCTCTAATCTTAGCTTTTTGAGGAATCTTCATACTGATTTCCACAGTGGTTGCACCAGTCTGCACTCCCACAAACAGTGAAGAAATGTTTCTTTTTCCCTACAGCCCTGCCAGCATTGGTTAATGGTTAATTTCTTGGTGATAACCCTTCTTTCTGGGGTGAGATGAAATCTCAGTGTTGTTTTAATTTGCATCTGTCAAATGACCAATGATGTTGAACATTTTTTCATGTATTTATTTGCTATTTGTATTTCTTTAGCTGAGAAGTGCATATTCATCTCAGATGCCCCTTTTTTGACTGGGTCTTTGTATTTGGGGGGTCTGATTTTTTTCAATTCATTATATGTTTTACATATGTCTTTTTTTGGGTCTTTTTTAAGACAGGGTCTCACTATGCAGTTCAGGCTGGTCTTGAGCTTACTTTGTAGCTAGTCTCAAACCTGAAACAATCCTCCTGCCTCAGCCTCCCAAGTGGTGGGATTATAGGTGTGCACCATCACACCCAGCTGGATATAAATCCTTTGTCTGAAGGACAGCTGGCTCTAATTTTTTCCCACTCTGTGGGTGTCTTTTCATGCTATTAGTGATTTCTTTTGATGTGCAAAAGCTTTTTATTAAGATGAGATGCTAATTGTTCATTCTTTGTAGTATTTCCCATGCAGCTTGGATTTTGCTCATGAACTCTCTGCCTATACCTATGTCTTCAAGATTTCTACCTACTTTCTCTTCCAGTAGATTTATTGTTTCTGTTTTAGTACTTAGATCTTTGATGCATTTTGACTTTAGTTTAGTACATGGTGATAGACATGGATCTAGTTCTATTCTTCAGCATATAGAGAGTCAGTTTTTCCAGCACTATTTATTAAAGAGACCATCTTTCTTCTAGTGAACCTATTTGATCCCTTTGCCAAAGATAAATTGGCTGGGGGCCAGGGGCCAGGGACATAGCTCAGTGGCACAGTGCC
The DNA here is from genome assembly GCF_000276665.1 of Chinchilla lanigera. NCBI lineage: Eukaryota > Metazoa > Chordata > Mammalia > Rodentia > Chinchillidae > Chinchilla > Chinchilla lanigera. The sequence goes on along the minus strand of NW_004955492.1, from coordinate 4,135,427 downwards.
TACCTGGCAAGTGCAAGGTCCTGAGTTTGATTTCTGGTAAAAGATAAGGTAGCTGAGTGTGTTTGTAGTTGTGTCTGCATCTTCTAATCTGTTCCACTGATCCTCAGGTCTGTTTTTTTGCCAGTACCATGCTGATTTTATCACAGTAGTTTTGTAGTATAATTTCAAGTCAGGGATCTGATGCCTCTTGCTTGCTTTTGTTGCCCAGGATTGCTTTTGCTATTCTAGGTGTCTTCTGTTTCCAAATGAATTTTAGGAATGTTTTCTCTAGTTCTGTGAGGTATGCTAACAGTATTTTGATTGGGAATGTATTAAATCTGCATAACAGTTTTTAGAGTTATGGCCATTTTCACAATGTTGGTTCTTCCTACCAATGAGCAAGGGATATCTTTCCATTTTCTGATATCTTCTTCTATCTCCTTTTTCAGAGTACTATAATTTCAATATAAAGATCTTTTACTTCCTTTGTTAGATGACTCATAAGTACTTCATTTTTTTGAATGCTGTTGTGAAAGATGTGGTTTCCCTAATTTCTCTCTCAGTGAGTTTGTTATTTGTGTACAGGAATGTTATTGAGTTTTGGGAGTTGATTTTGTATCCAAATATGCTACTGGATTTGGTTGGTTATTAAATCTACAAATCTTTTAGTGGCATTTTTGGGGTCTTCTATGTAGAGCATCATGTCATCTGTGAATAATGATAATTTACTTTCTTCCTTTCCTATCCTTATTCCTCTTATTTCTCTCTCGTCTAATAGCTCTGGCTAATGTTTCCAGAACTACATTGAATAGGAGTGGTGATGGTGGACATCCTTGTCTTGTTCCTGATTTTAGAGTGAAAGCTTCCCATTTTTGTCCATTCAGTATGATGTTCACAGTTGGCTTGTCATAGATGGCTTTTATCAGATTGAGGTAAAGACCATCTATTCCAATTTTATGTAGGGTCTTTTTTTGTTTGTTTGTTCTTTTGTTTTTTTTCCAGTATCGGGAATCAAACTCACGACCTTGTGCTTGCCAGGCAGGCGCTGTGCCACTGAGCTAAATCTCCAGCCCCTTCTGTAAGGTCTTGATCATGAAAGAGTGTTGGATTTTGTCAAAAGCTTTTTTGCATCTATTGAGATGATCATGTGATTTTTGTCTTTGGCTCTGTTGATATGGTGTATTACATTCATTGACTTGTGTATGTTGAACCATCCCTGCATTCCTGGGATGAATCCCACTTGGTTGTGATATATAATCTTCTTGATGATTTGCTGAATTCTGTTTGCTAGTATTTTATTGAGAATTTTTGCATCTATGTTCATTAGGGAGATTAGCCCATAGTTTTCTTTTTTGGTTTGGTCTTTCTCTAGTTTTGGTATCAGGACAATACTTGCCTCCATGAGTTAGGGAGTATTGCTTCCTTTTCAATTTCATTAAAGAAGCTGAGGAGTATTGGCATTAAATCTTCTCTAAATTTCTTGTAGAATTCAGCAGTGAATGCATTGGGGCCTGGGCTTTTCTTTTTTTTTTCTTTTTTTCTTTTTTTTTTTGGTCTTTTTGAGACAGGGAGGGTCTCACTATGCAGTTCAGACTGGCCTTGAGCTCACTTTGTAGCCCATGCTGGTCTCAAACTCACAACAATCTTCCTGCCTTAGCCTCTCGAGTGCTGGGATTACAGGCATGTGCCACCACGCCCGGCTTGGGCTTTTCTTTATTGGTAAGTTTTAAATTACATTTTCTATTTCATTAACTAATATTGAGTTATTCAGAAATTTTATATCTTCTCGATTCAGCTTTGGTAATTCATACATATCTAGGAATCTGTCCATTTTTTTTCTGTTTTCCATCCTATGTGAGTAAAGATTTTTAAAGTAGGCATTGCTGATCTGAGTTTCCACAGGATCTGTAGTGATTTCACTTTTTTCATCCCTTATTGCATGAATTTGAGTTTTTCTTTCCTTTTTTTTGTTAAGGTTGGCTAGGGGTTTATCAATTTTATTTATTCTTTCAAAGAACCAACTCTTTGATTCATTAGTTATTTGTATTGTTTTCTTAGTCTCAATTGCATTAATTTCTGCTCTGATCTTTATCATTTCCTCCCTTGTATGGGCTTTAAGCTTGACTTGCTTTTCTTTTTCTAGAAGCTTGAGGTGCAACATTAAGTTGTTTATTTGTACTTGTTCTGTTTTCCTGATGTGAGAATTTACTGCTATAAATTTCCCTCTTAGGACTGCTGTCATTGTTTTCCACAGGTTCCAGTATGCTGTATCTACATTTTTGTTTAATTGTAGACATTGTTTAATTTCTTCTTTAATTTCATCTGTGACCCATTGGTTGTTCAGGAAGGTGTTATTTAATTTCTATGTGTTTATGGAGTTTTTGTGGTTTCTTTTGCCATTAATTTCCAGTTTCATTGCACTGTGGTCAGATAATATGCTTGGAGTAACTTCAATTCCTTTACATTTACATAAGCATGTTCTAGGGCTAGTATATGGTCAGTTTTAGAGACTGTCCCATGTGCAGCTGAGAAGAATGTGTTCTGATGTTGTTGGGTGGAACACTCTGTAAACGTCTACTAAGTCAATTTGTTCACAGATTTGGTTCAGTTCTGTTATTTCTTTGCTGATTTTTTGTCTAGTTGATCTATCACTTTGTGACAATGGGGTGTTAAGGTCCTGTGTTACAGTTGTGTTATTGTTTATTTGATTTTTCATGTCTACTAATATTTGTCTTATACAGTTGGGTATTCCCATATTTGATCTGTCTCTCTCTGGCTCTGGCTCTGGTTCTGGCTCTCTCTCTCTTTTTTTTTTTTTTTTTTTTTTCTGGTACTGGGAATCAAACTCATGACCTCACACTTGCCAGGCAGGCGCTGTGCCTCTGAGCTAAATCCTCAGCCCCCAACTCTCTCTGTCTCTCTTGCTCTCTCTCTCTGTCTCTCTCTGTCCTTCTTGGCTGCTATGAAGTGAGCAGCTTTTCTCTGCCGTGCTCTTTCACCATGATGTTTCTCCCTGGGAGCCACATGCTCACAGACTGAACCCTCTAAAATCGTGAGCCAAAGTAAACCTCTCTTCCTTTAAATTGCATGTTGGGTATTTTGTTCCAGCAATGCAAAGTAACTAATACATTGAGGAACTACTAGATTGTTTTTCATATCAGCTCTATCATTTTTCATTCCTACCAGCAATGTACAAGAGTTGTTCTCTCTCTCTTTTTCATGTAACAAGACAAACATAGTCAACAAAACTATATATTCATCTTAAAACACTGAAATACCAAAGGCATTTAAATGACCAGCCATTGTTTCATAGTAATGATTCATAAAGTGGCTGTATTAAAAGGTTAACCTGAACAAAATAGGCCCAGCTGGTCTCTAAACTCCTGGAGGAGGGCAGGAACAAGGTTGTGCCTTCCCTACTGCAGAGGAACAAGACTGCAAAGAAATTGCTGTGCTTCTGCACGGATCCCTGAGCAGCTGTTCTGTATGTCTTAATTTGTTTAATGAATGAGTCAGCTTATCTGGACACCACTGAGTGAAAAGTTCCCAGCTCTCCAGCTGGTGGAAAAATGGGGGTAGAGGGGGTAGAGGTGTCAGAGATAATATCAGGAGCTTTTCATAGTGCAGACCATCCTGAACCCACAAGAAAGCATGGCACCTGAGGGCTGGAAGGGGCATGGAGACTTCAAGGTTAAAGTTGGGGGAAACTATAGCCACCACCAGCACCAGATTTAGTGCCTTACATCTGGCTATCAGTTGTGAGTCAAATAAACCTCTCCTTTAAATTACAAGTGTCAGGTATTGTATACCAGAAACAGGAAAGCTGACTAATACAACCCTAGCTCCCAACCTGGACCAATCGAATCTGGATTTCTGGAGAGAAAATCTGTGCAGTGTGTCTCATTGGATAAGTTCTAGAAACATCCCACTAAGTGTGATCAAAGTGATAAGGCATATTTAACCTCAACAAAGGTGTCTAGTTCTTGATTTTCATGCTGACACACCCTTCATTAGTATGAAAACTTGAAGTCAGTGTTCAGGCAGAATCATGTTTGATATGTGGTTTCTGTTGGAATTTGCCTTCAATGATTTGAACATGACAGTTAATGGTGCACAAACACTACACACATGAGTGTCTCTGTCTCTGTCTCTATCTCTATCTATCTGTCTGTCTGTCTGTCTCTCTCTCTCTCACACACACACACACACACACAGTGGGTAATATGTGGAGAGCCGTCCCACCTCTTTCAACCCAGATCATAGCATCTAACCTCACTGTTATGTGCATTATCTAATCTGATGATAAATATTAAGAAAAAACCTGCACAGTAGGTGGTTTTTATCCCTATTTCATGGTTGAAGAAATTGAGATTGTGTGAGGTTCACTTGCTCAAGATTCCAAAACCAGTATTTATTATTGCGAATTTGTTGGGGTCCTAACCTTTAAGACCTCCAAATGTGACATCATTTGGAGACAGGATCTGAAAAACGAGGTCATTAGGGTGGACCCTTATCCAATATAACATTGTGTGTTTATGAGGTGTGTTAAAAATATACTGAATGCTGCTACCAAATGCCTCAAAGGAAAAGGAGGCTTGTAAAAACACTACTGTGTGTTCTCATCTGCCTTATTCACCAGCTCTGGTACTGTGCAATTTGTAGCTCTTTCCGAAAGTCAAAATGCCTATGAAAGGTAAATGGTTTGAATTGATTTAGGACATCAAAGCAGCCAAAACAGTACAACTAAAGACATTCATGAAAGAGGACTTCCAGAACTGCTTCAGAAAGAGGCAAGGATAAATATTTGAAGTGAAATATTTGAGTATTTTGAGGGAGATTAATGGCAATGTGTCTTTTACAGGAGTAAAGTTTAAAAATTCAAACATTCATTTTATTTTTTGATCACCTTGGGTAAAAGAGGAAATCTTGACGCAGGACATGTGCACAGGGAGGAGGCTGTGCAAAAACAAAGGCAGAAGTTGCCAGTGCACCTACAGCCAAGGAATACCAAAGGCGGCAGAGAACCCCCAGGACCCAGGAGAGGCCCGGGACTAACTCCTCTCATAGCCTAGAGAGGAGCCCATGACACCTTGATTTTGGACTTCTGGCCTCTGGAATGTGAGATGGTATGTTTCTCTTGTTCAAATACTAGGACACGGACAGAGATGAGAGCATTCCCTCACATCTCAGGCAAATGGACAAAACCCTTTCCCCTCTCAGGCTCCCAGACATGCAGCACAGTCACCTGGACTCCATTGTTATAACTGAAAATTCAGGTACTTCTGCCTTCCTGCCTTAGGGCAGGGCTGTGTGCCAGATGCCAAGGTTTGTGGCTGGAAGAGGGTCACCTGCTGTTTGGGTGGGAGTTTCCCAATTAGGCTCATAATGGCAGTTTTTGGCATATGCAGATTTCAGGGTCCCTCTCCAGGGGCTGATTCAGTAGATCTGCATGCAACACAGAGAACACATTGGAAAAAAGCTCTCTCTGTGATGGCGACAGGCTGCCAGCTTTGGGAGTAGTGGGCTGGTACTCCCACTGCTAGGTAAAACTGGGCCAGCAAGGGCTTGGACTCAGATAGGAGATGAGGTTTGGAGATGCTGTCACTTAACTCGTATGGCACTGGGCTAAGGTTGACATCAGAATGCAAATGTGCAGTGTGCGGTGGTACATAAGCCTCATTCTTCATAACAAAATGAACATACTTGGTGTGAGCAAAGCTGTTCTTGTGCACACACATATGCATGTATACATATATACACATACATGCATGCACACATATGCATGCACACAAACACACATTCACACCAACACTGATACATCCATTTGAAAGGTTGAGCTACCAAGGAATCTAAGAATTAGCATAAGATGGAAAGATGGTTCAAGGGACCAGGGTATTGCCAGAGGTGGCTGCCATTCTTGGGGGAGACAGGACGGCACCCGGAAGTTGCACATCATTGCTATACAGGGGCCCCCTCCAAGGGCTCAGGTCATGGGGCCCACGGTGTGCTGGTAGTGCAGAGAGGACAAAAGTAAAGCCCTCCCAAAAAAATGGTTAGGGAGACTTTTCTCACCATAAAGCGACACACTCAGCCCGCTGACTTCATGAAGTCATGGGTAAAGAAGAGGACACCCAAAGTTAGAGATAATGTATTAAAAGCAAGTTGTAAAACCCAGTTCTAAGATTATAACCTTTATGGGGAAGGATGAACCCAGGCCGCCCCTGTGACCCTAACCTAAACTCCATGTGCATATGCTAAACTCACCTCTTTCCCTGGGTGATGGTAAATCTTGATGATCAACTTGATTGGCTTAGAGACACCTAAGGGATTAGTAAAGCACACTTTTGGGTGTACCTGGGTGGGTCATGGTGTCACTATCCTGGAACTTGGCAGTCCAGGGAGAATTGTTCTGGTTGCCATACTCAAGCAATGAGAGATCATGTGCAAGCAAAGTATTGGTTTAGAGAAAGCAAGGTTTTATTCCAAAGCACGATATGGCTCACAGACAAGCCAGATCTTCACCAGAGTGTGAACAATGATGAGATTTCTTTTATTTCATCACACTTCTCACCTTTAGGATGCTTACCCCTTCTTCCTACACATGTATGGATGAAAAGGTCAAATTAAGGGCACTCAGAGTAGTTGCTGCTTATGTTCTATTGACATGGAAAGTTCAGCTATCCTGGATCTCTCCATGCTCATGGCTACCTATCTGCCTACAACAGGAGTGTGACCTTTTGGGCTTTCCCTTGTTCTCTGCTTCTTGATCTCCATGAATTGAGCAGCTTTCCTCTGCCATACCTTTCCACTGTGCCATTTCTGCCTTGGAACCAGCCAACCATGGACTAAAACCTCTGAAACCAGGAGCCAAAGTAAACCTGTCTTCCTTCGAGTTGTTGTGTGTATAGAGTATTTAGTCAGAGTGATGAAAAGCTGACTAATGCACCCTGCATTTGCCAACTCATATGGCTCTGCAAGCACATGCAAATGTGAAAGTTCTCCTTTATGCAAATACACCCAGGAGGTGGAAGACCAGCAACTGGAACTGGGGATGGTTTCACCTTGTAGCACCTTCTCCCTGATGTTTAAATTGGCAGCTGAAAGCCTTCATTGGCAAGAAACTACCCAAGATTTTCCGTGCCAACCTCTCCCAAAGTTCTACATTAACCAAAAGTTATCGGCATAATCCAGTGGGATTTTGACTCTAAAATAATAACCCAGTGTGTTTAAAGTCTGCCTTCTGCATGAGGCCAGATAAATTGGGTTTTGAGACAAACAGCCAGAGATGGTAAGTGGAGTTAGCTAGCTCTTCGATTTGTATTAAACAAAGATTTCCTTTGCACACAACAGTATTTTTGTTTGTTTGTTTGTTTTTCAGTACCTGGAATTGAACTCATAACCTCATGCTTGCCAGGCAAGCGCTGTGCTGCTGAGCTAAATCCCCAGCCCCTGCACACGACAGTATTAATGACTCATGTAGATATAATGTTTAACATTTGTTGTTTAACAGTAGGTCCAAGACATCTACATGTTTCTGGTTTTTTGTTTGTTTGTTTGTTTTCTGGTACCGGAAATCGAACTCACAACCTCGTGCTTGCCAGGTAGGTGCTGTGCCACTGAGCTAAATCCCCAGCCCCAAGATGTCTACATGTATAAAGAACAAGAAAACTCTGCTTACTCCTTCTTAATTCCTTCACACCAACAGAACATTTTTTGGCTTGTTCCATGGCCACAATATAGCCAGGCACCTACAAAGAGGGACTGAAGTCATGTCTATTTTAGAGGAGATACTTCATTTTTTTGGATTTGTCTTATGTAATAAAACCTACACAGATGGGGATGACTGCATGTTTAAAAAGACAATAAAAGATGAGAAAAATCAAGAAAGGAGAAAGGTTAAGATAAATTGTCATAGGTGCCGTTTTATCCCTGAACATCGATGTGGCTTTTTAATTCTTCCCTTTGCCTCTGAACTCCAACATCTAAGAAGGTCAAGCCCTGTTTTCTAAGAGCCTACACTGTAATATAGATCACCACAAAAGGGATGGAAAATAAACTAATGATGGGGAGATGGAAATGTTGGAACTAGAAGGAAGTGATGATTTTACAGCATTGTGAATGTACTTAATCCCTTTAAATGGCTGCTTTATGAGTCAGGTGTGGAGGCACATGCTCATAATCCCAGCACTCAGAAGGCTGAAGCAGGAGGGTTATCATGAATTCAAGGCCAGCCTGGGTTACATAATGAGTTCAAGGCCAGTCTGAGTTACAGAGTGAGACCAAAAAAAAAGGTTGGTGGGGCTGGGGATTTAGCTCAGTGGCACAGCACCTACTGGCAAGCACGAGGTTGTGCGTTCAATTCCCGGTACCGGGGG